>NC_085874.1:46945191-46977691 GCF_034702125.1 Engraulis encrasicolus | reverse complement strand
CACCTTTCACAGCTTCCGAAACTGATGTGACAGACCTGGGGTGGCCTTAATGCACAGGATTTTGCGTTGTCTAAAAAAACAAGCTTCATACACTCAATTTAATGAATTGGTGGGTCTTTATTACAGGGGACATTCCAGAATTAGAGGACATTCTCTCTCGCTCTCTCTCTCTCTCGCTCTCTCTCGCTCTCTCTCTCTCTCTCTCTCTCTCTCTCTCTCTCTCTCTGTTCTAGACTACAGTAAGTGTAGCTCACTAGTGTGATCGGTAAACGTAACGGTATGCCTAGCTAGTACTAACCACAAAAGCTGTCCACAATGCCAACTTCACGTATGGTGGTTTTAGATGCGAGATGAAAGGGTGTGTCAACTGGATTCTGGCAGTGTGCAGCTAACCAGCTAATCCAGGGGTGGGGGGAACCTATGTCTGGAGGGCCATTTGCGGCCCTTGAAGCCGTTTTATCCCCCCCCCCTTTACTTAACTTTGTAAAGGAATCTTAGGAATTCCATTTGCAATACAATCAAGTGATATTCAGGGCACCCAGAGAAGGTGGGCTCTGTTGTAAAGGTGGCTGCCTTCAATATAGGCCTAAAGTGAAGGGGGAAATCCTGGTTTGTGTTCATAGTACAGCCCTTGGAGGACTGTTACGGCCCTTGGAGCAATTTGAAGTGGCCCTTCGAATGTAAAAGGTTCCCCTCTCCTGAGCTAACCATTAACACAACCGCTGGGCTGCACTCCTCCACACAGCTTGACCGTAAAAGTCAGATGACGGACGGCATGACAGACACAGACCCTCAGCCGCCTTGTCACACGTGACCTGCTTGTGACATAAGAGAGTGGAGCAGAGTGATCAGTCATGCAATCTCCTTAAAAAAAAGATAATCAGTGCATCCTGTGGAACCCATTGTGTCTGTCCTGTGATTGTGTGGCAGAGCGGTTTGCACATCTCGTCCATCCTCTTAGCGTGCCTCGCATCCCCAGATCATGGTCTACAAATCTAAAGCCACTCAGCGACTTTAACTTCCGTTATCTCCCAGAGGTTCCTGTAGTGTCACTGGTGGTTTGGAAATGACTGGTTGGTTTCAGGGGATGTGAAACCACCATTGGATGTGGCCATGGGCCACTCAAGAATGTGTCCTGTTCCATGTTGCGGATGTGACTGAACATGACACAATGTTCTAGTTTTGTTGGTTTAGTATAGTGTTTCTCAGCGGGTGCGGCACAGCCCCCCTGGTGGTGTTGGGGAGCCCTAGGGGGGGCGTTGAGATGGGGCAGTGCTTAGCCATCATTGGGGGCATTCGTCCGTTTCATTTTTTTAATACTAAGGGTGTTGGCAGCAGGGCTTAACACTAACACACGCCAGGTAGCCAAATGCGGGTGAAAGTCGGCGTTGGCTAGTAGATACCGAAGGTTCACTAGCCATTCTGGCGGGTCCGTCACTATTCTAAATGATGAGGCACCGCATTTTGTAGTTTTTTCCCTCGGACCGTCTCTGCTACAAACGCACTGCAATGCGATTTCGCGAGCCTACAATACCCATGAAGCACCTGTGTCACGTGTCACCTGTGTCTCACGCAGGAGAGGAATCTGCAGATAGAGCTAGTCTTGCGAATATGAGTGGCAGCAGCGAGCTACCGGCACATCAGCGCGCGTTTGGAAATGCCACTGAAAACCTTCACGTGAAAATAAAGTAGCGAAGTTCATCTCAACTGACCTGTTTTGGAATCTGGCATTAGTACAATGCATAGTAGTAGTGGACATTAAATGACCAAGGCGAGAGGAGAACACCTCAGTCTTGAGAAAGTCTTGAGACTAATTAGCGCAGTGATAAGACAAGGACACATGCGGCATTAATAATGTTCGGTTTAAATCATTTTCTGATTTGCCTGTATGTCTTCATACCTTAATATTCCTCCATGTTTCTTGTGCCGTTGTTCCCGACTGTCAAACGGGGCTTAAACAACGCGCAGTAGTAGCCTTCCAGACAGTACAAAATCATGTCCCATGTCCCTTCGCATCTTGCTTTGCGTCCGTTTATATTTTTTAAACAACTCAATATTAAACGGAATGAAAGGAAGTCGTAGCTCCTTCTGTAGTTACCGGCCGCATATGTGTGTGCCTTCTAGTAGGCCTAGATAGCCTACTTTTATGAGAAAATATTCCAGAAGAGGTATTATTCTACATCCATGACCGAGGACATGCGAAGCTTGGCAATGACTTTGAACCATCTACTTTGCGCATCGAAAGTGCCCTTCAGATCAAAGACGGAAATATTTTGCTCTCATTCTCATTCATTTTTGCACACATTTGTGCCCTTCCACAACACTGTGCTTGGTGTTTCTGCACGGCTATGCAATTCCTCAGATGAGTTAATCTGTTCTTATAGCATGCATGCATGGACCAATTAACAACAATTCTAGTTATTAGACCCTATATTATATTATATTGTAATATAATATATTATATTATATTATATTATATTATGTTATATTATCCTACATTACATTATTACAGCCTATTATATAATTCATTAAAGCTGCTATGATGGTTAAGAAAATTATGGCTAGTGAAAAGGCCCAATGGCTAGTGAGTCACGAAAACCACTAGCCAAAATGGCTGGTAAGCGAAAAAGTTAGTGTAAAGCACTGGTTGGCAGGCTTATGATGAAGTCAAGGGGGCGTCGGAAGGCTTAGGATGAGGTCCACAGGGCTTTTGTTCAAAAAAGGTTGAGAACCACTGGTTTAGTACATAGTTTCCATCAGCGCTGCACATTTTCCAATATCCACAGTAGCACAGCGAATTGTTGCAGGAATCATTCCCAAATTATATGATCTGCATTTTTTTGGTCTTCATTCGCTCTCTATTGTATAAGTTGTTTGCCATTTTGGTAATGGAAGGTAAGGTACTGTTCATCTCACATGCTTTTACATGGTTGATTAGAACTAGATGTTAATCTTACTAGCCAAACATGCACTCAATGATGGGTCAAAGTGTCTAGTAAGTTGGTTTCTTCCACCAGCCAAACCGAAAGTTCACCAAGCATTTGGCCGGTTGACTGGTGTTAATTTACAGCCATGAATGTAATGTAATGAATGACTGTAACAATCCCAATGACCTTTGACCTTCTTCAGCTCAGATGAGGCCCTCATCAAGACAGTGGAGCGTGGTCATTGATCACACACACAGTGCAAATCAACCTCAACATTTAACCTTCCATACACATGAATGGGGAAGTAACATGGCAGTGTTGGTCATATCAATCATTTACCAACACAAGCAAATGGCACAAAAGAGAGCCAGGTCTTTCTCAGATATTCTCTTATGTCTGTCACACTGTCACAAAGTTCAAAGGTGCACTGAAGACCTACCTATTGAAAGTTATTTATGGACATCAATTCATATCTCACTCACTCACTCACTCACTCACTCACTCACTCACTCACTCACTCACACACACACGCACACACACAAACAATTCTCATTAATATTCCTCAGATGATTCTTCTCAGGTGATTTTAATAAAATGGTCGATTAGCTGCACAACGGCAGTCACATGGGTTTGGGATTCTAAACAGATTTGAGGAATTATGCTTTATGGGACAGTGTTACCGTAAATTAAATTTAAAAATTTTCATGGCTCCACCATTCTATTCATGTATTTCCGCTCAGATTCGTGAACTCGCATGAGGAGGTCTGGAGGACATTTGGATTCGCCCCGCTCTCAAATCAAAATGTAGTAGAACCAATCGGGAACACAGAATGTTTACAGATGATTCAGTCAAAATTGAAACGCAGTGGAGAAGAAAAATAGGTGAAGCACGACAGTTGTTTCAGGAACAATGATAGGTCGCTCTTATGCACTCACTTATCGACATTGAAATGTTAACTGTATTTTCAAATCTGTGAGTGGTTAAAGTGGCAAATGGTTAAAAATGTCACACATGTGTTTCCCCTATTATGTGCAAGGAGTTTTTGACAAGACCTCACCTTTGGAGACTTGTGCCTATGGCGCAGCTCCAGATGAATGTTCGTTGAGCAAGGCGGAACCCATTCATCGGGCTATCATTCTGCTACCTGGAGTACTTTGCATTTTAGGTGCGATCGAGATACTGCAACGGCTACATGCACATACATACAGACAGCAATGCATTCTGACTTAAAATGTTGCATGATGGTTAGATTTCCGTCTGACTGTCTGACTATCTGGCTGTCTGTGTGGCTGCGTGGACGCCCACAATGTCTATGGTCGTCTGCAGGGGGTGCCATGCAACCAATACTACAGCAGTATGTAAATATTTGTATACAGCTCCAAAGATAAAATTTGCATTTACCACAGTGTTGGCTATGGGGTCAGGGAGGCACTCCAAGAACATGTATTAAAGGGGTATGCCACTATTTTGGGGCTTAATACAGTTAAAATCGTTGTCTAAAAAGTGTCTTATTTTTCATGTAAGCCGTTGTCTTGTTTTAAGACAAGTTAAAAGAGGGAGCATGTTGAGGGAGCACATGCTACACGGATCCATTGACTTTCACTAGCTTAACCGGCACCCATGCAACGGTTCCCACAGCACCAGTTTGCTGGCTGGCAGATATGGGTGGCTTTAGCAATGTCCTCCTCCTGCAAGTCTCATTCTCCTTACAGCAGTGATGAACTGATTAACCTGGCTAAGTTAACCTACAGGAACTAGTGGTACACCTGATAATAGATAGCCTGCATGTGTCATTTAGTAATGAAAATTAGGATTCTAAGCTCGTCTAAGCTTATAGGGCTGGGCGGTATACCGTGATAACGGTTTTCACCTACACAAGGTTCACTTATTGATCAGAGAAGGTTTTTTTTCTGAAAGTTTTTTTTCCCAATGAAGTGATTAAAATAGAAATGGAGATTAATTAAAATTCAGGATTTTTATCTCATTTTAAAATTTAATTTCAGCCTCTTCAGATACGTTGAGATGCGGAAGAAAATCACCACTTGTGAAAAAAATCGTGCAGAGAACCGTGATATTAATTTTCATCAAGAAAACCGTGATACACATTTTTTCCAGAACCGCCCAGCCCTACTCGTCTATTATGATGATGTACTACTGTGGTCAACTTAACCTGGCTTACTACTGAACCAGCTTCTTCAATGCCCCACAGGTTCCCATCTTGGATTCCTCCAGTTCTCAAATGTGTGTTGTGTTGTAACTCCTGTCAATCAAAAAGGTGCTCTTCCTGATGTTCCTGCTTGCTGTTCCTCTGTTCTAGATGGGCTGACATGTTTTCCGCTCCTGGGTGCAATGGTGTTAAAGAACACGAGTTCTCACATCCGTTTCTACAGGTAAACACACACACACAGAGAACACACACACACACACACACATGCACACACACACATGCACACACAGAGAGAACACACACACACACACACACACACACACACACACACACACAGAGCACACGTCTATGGGCTTAGGATTGAATCCCACCCTTCCACTCCCTATCTCACTCCATGGCTGAGGTGCCCTTGAGCAAGGCACCTAACCCCACACTGCTCCAGGGACTGTAACCAATACCTTGTACTTAAAATAACTAAGTAGCTTTGGATTTAAAAAAAAACATCAGCAAAGTGTAATGTAATGTGATGTCTCCTGTGCGTTCTGGTGGCGTGCGTGTTCCTGGGAGAGTTTGCCTATAATGTCATGTAATGTAATGTACTGTAATGTAATGTAATGTAATGTAATGTGATGTCTCCTGTGCGTGTATCCAGGCGGTGTGCATGTTCCTGGGGGAGTTTGCGTGTCTGTTTGTGTTCCACCTACTGCTGTGTCAGGACCGTCGCCGCCCCGAGCCCACCATGGACCCCGGCCAGAGCTTCAACCCCGTCCTCTTCCTCGGCCCCGCCCTATGCGACATGACGGGCACCTCCCTCATGTATGTGGGTAAGTATGACACTACGCACACACACACATGCACACACACACGCACATGCACATGCACACGCGCACCCACACATACACACAGATCCTGGTCAAAGCTTCAACCACATACTCTTTCTCACAATCACTCTATGTCATATACCTCCCTCATATATCGGTAAGTAAAACACACACACACACACTAACCGCACAAATAGACCAAGCGCGACATGAGCGAGGCGAGCGACTGAAGTAATTGACTTTGTATTGAGTCGTGCGACAAAAGCGATTCTGGAGACTAGAGTGACAGTTTGAAGTTGAAATCCTTTCAACTTTCTATGACACAGTTCGGCGACCAACCACATCAGCCAATGACTGTATAGAGGTCAGTGACCACTGCCAATGGGAATGTTTGAATGCTTTGCCTTCTGCCTGTACGGAATACTCTAGTCTCTTCAATCGCTCGTATCGCTTGCTGCTGCACAGAAGCGATTCTCTGTCGCTTGAATCGCATCGCGCCTGGTCTATTCGTGCGGTAATGCATTTTACAAGACCTAGTAGACGTATGTAACCCATACTTTATTACATTACATTATATTTCACTTAGCTGACGCTTTCATTTGTTCAAAGCGACTTACAGCTACTATTTTTCAGGATATTGATTACAGTCCCTGGAGCAATGTGGGGTTAGGTGTCTTGCTCTGGGGCACTTAAGCCAAGGATGGAGGTGTAGGGAGAGCTCAGGTGGGATTTGAACCTATAACCCCTTGATTGAAAGACCAACTCTCTTACCACTTGGCCACAGCTGCCCATACTACCACTCGAGGCTCGAACCCGTGATCTACCAGTTCATGCTCCAGTTCGGCATGGGAGGCGCACCACAGTACTATACCACTGAGCTAAAGGTCTAGACCGGGCCCTGCCGTAGCCAAACGGTGTGGCACTCGTCTACCATGCGGCTGACCTGGGATCGATTCCCGGCCCGGGTCCTTTGCCAGCCCTTCCCCGTCTCTCTCTCCCCACTCGTTTCCTGTCACCACTTTCACTGTCCTATCATGGATAAAGTCAAAAAGTTAAAATAAATAAATAAATAACTCCATTTCTGAAGACCTGCTCTTCTATATTTTTAGAGAACCCCGTTGACGGTTTGGTTTACATTCATGTACTTGATAATACATATATATATAGTTATATTACATGAATTAAAAAAAATGCAATTTTCACAGCTTTGTATTAAATAGAAATGAATTAAGATTATTTTCTGAAAAAGCACTTAGGGGGTTTTGCATCTGATCTCTTCAAATAAAGGTTTAGGCCGGTATGCCAGCGTTATGGTGTCTGTATGAGGCGTTGGGAGGGAGGTTTACTAACGTTTCACCACAGAACTCTGCTAGTTGGCATCCGCTACACTTATCCTTATAAACCTAACTCCCATCTGGGTCACGGCACCAGAGTAACCAAGGTCATCGTGCGCAGTCCGCCTCTTGGGGTTCAAACCCACAACCCACCAGGTCACACTCCAGTTCGGCATGGGAGGCACTGTTCGATACCACTGAGCTTAAGTTCTAAACCGATAGCTCAGCGCTACTGTGTCTGTACGAGGCTTCGGGAGGGAAGCCGAAACTCTGCTAGTTGCTATCTATTACACGTATACACCAGTTTATAGGCATATTACTATATACTGTATACACCATTGTACACACACACACTCGCGCACACACATGCGAACAGGCATAATAATGGTCTGTCTGTGTCCCCCCCACCCTCTCTCTCTCTCTCTCTCTTTCTTTCTTTCTTTCTTTCTTTCTTTCTTTCTTTCTTTCTTTCTTTCTTTCTTTCTTTCTTTCTTTCTTTCTTTCTTTCTTTCTCTTTCTTTCGTTCTCTCTCTCTCTCTCTCTCTCTCTCTCTCTCTCTCTCTACCTCCCCCTCTATCTCTCTCTCTCTCTCTCTCTCTCTCTCTCTCTCTCTCTCTCCCTCCGGCTCCTCTCCTGCAGCGCTGAGCATGACGAGTGCGAGCAGCTTCCAGATGCTGCGCGGGGCGGTAATCATCTTCACGGGGCTGCTGTCGGTGGCCTTCCTGGGCCGCAAGCTCCAGCCCAGCCAGTGGACCGGCATCCTAGTCACCATCCTGGGGCTGGTGGTGGTGGGGCTGGCCGACTTCCTCAGCGGGAACCACCAGGACCACAAGCTCAGCGAAGTCATCACAGGTAGGGGACAGGTGTGTGTGTGTGCGTGTGCGTGCGTGTGTGTGTGTGTGCGCGCTGCTTCATCACGAACGAGCCCACTGATCTTAAAGAAAGGATGTCTGTGCTTCAGCCCTTGTGGTGCTCACAGTCCAGGACAGCAGAATGAAGACAAACTGGGCTACTTCTCAATGACTAGACCCAGGGATGACCGGAGCACACAGCATACTTTTAGAGGTTTTTTATTTTTTGGTGCAAGTGAAAAGAAGTCCTGCACACTGTCCATTCCACCAACAAACTTTAATACAACGTTTCGGTCATCCGACCTTCTTCAGGTAACTTTACCTGAAGAAGGTCGGATGACCGAAACGTTGTATTAAAGTTTGCTGGTGGAATGGACAGTGTGCGGGACTTCTTTTCACTTGACTGACAACCCGGCTGGGATAACATCCTACGCACCTGCCCAACTACAGAACATCCTGTAGTTAAACAACCAAGCAAGCATTTGAATAATGTGCCATGACAGTTTGAAGTAAGCTGTTGTTACAATGATACAGTAAAAATATACAGTAGGTGGGCTGTTAGTAGTAGGCTACCCATATGATAACTAGTAGTTCTCCGTGTTCATTGACATATTTCCTTACCGCAAGCCGCGACACAATCCATCCAGATCTTCCTTTTCTTGCTTTGCCTCTGGTATATAGGCCTTGATGTAGGCATACCGGTATATGGTATAGGCCCACTTGGTCCTGAAATGCCCAGCAAGCTGTCCGCAAGACCCTCCATTGTAGCGTGTATCAGGAATAGACTAAAAATTGACAGTTGTCATCAGTGTCAGTTGTCAATTCCAACCATACGCGAGCGCGTTTTGGGACTGGAATTACCCCAGGACGTCTGTGTTTCGCCGAATTACAGTAGGTAATTCGCGGCGGAATTATTACCCCACATATGACGGCCCTGGCGCATTCGCGCAGGACTAAGAACTCAGACATTCTCTGTAATTATTCCGAATTACCGGGGGTCCATAGGTAATAAAAGTCCCGTCCGAATCAGGCTTTTATTGAACTTATTTTTTGGTGCACAAAGTGACTGACGTTTCCACGCACCTGCGTCTTCCTCAGAGTCAAAAAAAGCCCACTGATCTATTGATGGGATCTATTGATGATGATATCTTTTTTTTTTTTTTTAATTTATTTTTATGGGCTTTTTGCCTTTATTGCTGATAGGACAGTGAAGAGTGACAGGAAGTGAATGTGTAGAGAGATGGGGTAGGGTTGGGAAATTGGAACTGGGGTCCCCATGGTCTTGCAAGCCCAAATGTGGGGGGGCTTAGCGCGCTGCGCCACAGCGCCCCCCGGGGGTTCTTCCAATATCCTGACTCCCGTCCTCCACCTGTGCTTGTGTCCTCGCACTTCACGTGACGCCCTGTCTCCGTGGAGAAAACAATAACGTTTCCCCTGCTGTCAACCTAGCCACAACGACTTTTAGGGGACTTTTCCCCTTTCAACATCCCGATTGCAAATAAGAGAAGGACCTTTTCATTTGCGCTTTTGCGAGATTAGATTAGATTAGATTAGATTAGATTATATGCCTTTATTGCCCCAAGGGGAAATTTGTTTCCACCACCATTAAACAAGTTTGCAGCCAAACATAAAGACAAAAACAAAAAACGCATACACAATAGAGTACACAAGGACAACATCAAGACATCAGGTGCAGTATACATTCATACACAAATACTGTCAATCAAACACATAAGCCTGCTCTCAACATACACACACACACACACACGCACACACACACGCATCCACTCAGCATGCATACTTCAACACAGATACTGCACATAGACAACATAAGTACCTACCCCCACAATAAACCGTGCAGCCATACCAACAATCACATACTACTGTATACACACACAGCCAGGAGAATTAATGAATTAAACCTCTGTCGTCAATGATCATCACAAGGCCACAAGCACTTGGGGAGGATGGGAGTGAGGATATTGGAACGCACGATGACTGACTGCAGATTTGACTTTTTGACCCTTGTTTAGGTGACCTGCTGATCATCATGACCTCTGACCTCTTTGACCCCTGTTTAGGTGACCCGCTGATCATCATGACTAGGGCTGGGTATCGCAGCCATGTTCCTGTATCGATTTGATTTCGATTCTTAGGGCTTTGAATCGATTAATCACAATTCGATTCGATTCATTCCGAATCGATTCAATCCGTTCCCATCTTGGTGCCAGGAGTTCCCCCAAAAGATGCTGTTGCCTATTTCTATATCAAAATGTCAATGGGCTGTGGCTTGACGGTGTTAACAGATTGCTAATTTGTAATAAGTAGGCCTAGGCCTAATTGACTAATACCTACTGGGTATTTTCCATTAAACAAAAAGAACAAAAAGAAAAAGAACCAAAAAAAACGATTTTGTGCCCTGTGAATCGATTATGTGAATTTCGAATCGATCGATTATCGATTAACTGGATTATTTAAGCCAGTCCTAATCATGACCTCTGACCTCTTTGACCCCTGTTTAGGTGACCTGTTGATCATCATGACCTCTGACCTCTTTGACCCCTGTTTAGGTGACCTGTTGATCATCATGACCTCTGACCTCTTTGACCCCTGTTTAGGTGACCTGCTGATCATCATGGCCCAGATCATTGTGGCGGTGCAGATGGTGCTGGAGGAGAAGTTTGTCTACAAGCACAACGTCCACCCTCTGAAAGCAGTGGGCACCGAAGGTATGTTGGTTGATGGATTCTTACTCTAGGCAATACATTTCTTGTGAAACATAATTACCTCGGCCAAGGAGGTAATGTTTTCGGTCGCGTTGGTTTGTCTGTCCGTCTGTCTGTTTGTTTGTTTGTCAGCAGCATAGCTCAAGAACTATTGAACGGATATGGACGAAACTTTGTGGGAGTGTAGGTAATGACCCAAGGAACAAGTGATTAAATTCTGGTGGTAATATGGAACACCGGAATCAGGACGTTTATTAAGATTCTTCACCATTGCCGGCCTATACATCTAGATGCCCCTAGTGACCGCAAATTGAATTCCATCAACATTCCAGTTTCTAACTCTACAAAAACAAGAACAGAAAGACACAGGCTGTAACATAGTCAAATGTTTTATCAAGCAGCTTTCTTGGCGGAGGTCTGCGCTCCCTGAGTGCTTCTAGTTAATTAAATAAAACAGGGTGGGTGGGGGGCAGGGCTTGTCTCATGTACCTACGTGTATGTGTCACTTGACACCATGTTGCCATCTCTGATTGCGCTTGTTATTCTATTAACCCATTTTAGCCCAAGACACCTGCAAAAAAAACGCCTGTTGAATGCCTGAGCGCTTTTTGGGAAAAGGTGACCTCTGCCTATTAAAACCTAAATATCTCTCTAAGCCTCTAAAGCACTCAAAAAACCCTCAAATCTTTAGAGCATGTATGCAGCGTATACGTCGCTCCAGGTGTCAAAGGTCAAACAGTATAAGCAGCCTGAAGTGGGTTAACTTGTGTTATTTTAACACTTAGGGTTTTCTTTTGCCTTAAGACATGTAAAAGTTTTTATCTCTTATAGAGATAAGAAAACCCTAAGGCAAAAGAAAACCATAAGTGTTTAAGTTAAACAGTTAGACGTAATGAACTTAATAAATATACATGACTTGTGTTATCTCCCTGATGATTCAATAGCCAGTTTGAATCTACAGCCAGGTATTCAGTATATTCTCTGTCCCTCTGCCCCCTTCCCCCTCCCTCTCTCCTTCTCTCTCCTCCTCCAGGTCTGTCCGGCTTCTTCATCCTCTCCTTCCTCCTCATCTTTCTTTCTTTCTTTCTTTCTTTCTTTCTCTCTTTCTCTCTTTCTCTCTTTCTCTCTTTCTCTCTCTCTCTCTCTCTCTCTCTCTCTCTCCCTCCCTCTTTCTCTCTCTCTCTCTCTCTCTCTCTCTCTCTCTCTCTCTCTCTCTCTCTCTCTCTCTCTCTCTCTCCCCCCTCCAGGTCTGTTCGTTGTATGTTGTGCACTGTTACTGTTTAAAGTGGTAGTTCGCTATTTTAGACATTAAGCCCTGTTTGTGTGACTTCTGGGGTGAAGTAGAGATGTTCTCATCACAATTTTGACATTTGGTGCTGAACGGAGCATTGGGGTATCCAAGACTGCAGCCCCCCCACCTTTACATTGACTCCAATAGAGCACTCAAGCAATCGATTATAAAATGGCATTAAACTTTTGTTTGAGAAGACATGGAACTCACCGTGTGGTCAGTAGTAGACAGCAATAAATTGACCCGAAAATTGCAGCGAAATATGCCTTCTAACTGTTGTTTAGCATTTGGCGGACCTATTTTTCCCCAGACGCCGTTGAATAGCAGTAGACATCCAGCCAGTAGGTAGCGATAGTGTGTTGTTTATGTAGATATCAAGGAGCGAGGTAGAACGGCTATCTTTGAGCAGGACTGGCTACAAAAACTACAGCTTGCATACAAACCATAGATAGTAACGTAAACAAACGCACCCGAAGGTTCCGGTCACGCGGAGTAATACTAGTCAAACCAATACAATCAATGAAGACGGACAATAATGAATATATCTTCTCTGGAAGCGTATTTCGCGGTGATTTTCGAGCCAACGTATCGCTGCCCACCTCTGACCACTCGGTGAGTTTCATGTCTCTGCAAACGAAAGTTTAATGCTATTTTATGATCGATTGCTTGAGTGCTTCATTGGAGTCAATGTAAAGGTGGGGGGGCTGCAGTCTTGAATACCCAAATGCTCCGTTCAGCACCAAATGTCAAAATTGTGATGAGAACATCTCTACTTCACCCCAGAAGTCACACAAACAAGGCTTAATGTCTAAAATAGCGAACTACCACTTTAATAAACATTCAAACTAAACTCGACTCCCTCTGCCCCCCCCCTCCTCCAGGTCTGTTTGGCTTCTTCATCCTCTCCTTCCTCCTCATCCCCATGTACTTCATTCCGGTGGGCAGCTTCGGCCAGAACCCGCGGCAGGTGATGGAGGACGCGCTGGACGCCTTCTGCCAGATCGGCGCGCAGCCGCTCATCTTGCTGGCGTTGCTGGGCAACACCTTCAGCATCGCCTTCTTCAACTTCGCCGGCATGAGCGTGACCAAGGAGATCAGCGCCACCACGCGCATGGTGCTGGACAGCCTGCGCACGGTGGTGATCTGGGCCGTCAGCTTGGCGCTGGGCTGGGAGCAGTTCCACGGCCTGCAGGTGCTGGGCTTCATCGTGCTGCTGCTGGGCACCTCGCTCTACAACGGGCTCCATCGGCCCCTGCTGGCGCGGCTGCCCTGCTGCGCCCGTTGCGTCGGCGGTGAGGGAGAGGGAGAGAGGCAGGTGGAGGAAGGCAGCGATGGAGAGAGGGAGCCGCTCGTGCAGGGAGGAGGGCAGAGCTAACGGAGGGACGGACGGACGGACGGACGTCGTCGCCCCCTGTTGGTATGGGTGGCGTGTTGCACCATCTATGGGAGGATGGGGGTTGGAATGGTTCATCGTGGAATAGGTGGGGAGGGACGAGAATTGAACCACTCTGAAGGCGCTACAATGTTTCAGTGGCATGGACACACACACACGCACACACACACACACACACACACACACACACACACACACACACACACACACAAATGCTGCACTATCAACTACTCACTCAAATAACTGTACTATCAACTAGTAGGTGACATCTCTATGTGAACACACACACACACACACAAACGCACACACGTATACATATGTAAACACACTTTAGCGTGTGTGTGTGTACATGTTTTTTTTTTTTTTTTTAAATGACTGCCACTGCCTTGAGGGCTTCAAAAGAGGAACATTTATTTTTGTTTTTTTGTTCACGCTGTTCCTGTGTGACAGGACGTGACATCATGTAAAGGGAGGTTCCTACTGGGCGATAACAGATGTCACTTAAACTGACACTAGCCCGAATAGAACGTATGGTTTTTAAAACTGTGCCACAAAGTGCACATTATGTAAAGAAAATAAGATGGAAAGATTTGTATAAGTCCACTAAACAAGGGTGGATGTTTGTTATTGTTTGTTGAAATGTACATTTTAATTATGCTGGGAGTTTATGCCGTAATGATCATGTCTTTTTGCCAGTAAGGGATAATTAGTGTTTTTAAAATTTTCAGGTTATTTTGTTTGTTGTTTATGTCTCTTTGTTTATTTACTGTATTTGTTTGTTTCTTCTTCAAGTAATTGCTGATGATAATGGTTTTTTTTTTTTTTTTTTACATGTTTCAGGAATGAAAACCTTTCCCCCATGCTCTGCCTCGGGTAACCATGATCTAAGTGCTAAGATGACGGGATCTGCTTGGGAGTGTTCTCAGAACATGGATAAGTGGTAAAGCCGGCTAAGTTAACATACAGGAAGTGGTAAACCTTCGGTAACACTTTTATTTTAGCGTTACATCTATTAACACTAATACATACAATGTTAATGCCTGCATAAGTAAATTGCAAGATAATGTACTAAGCAAAAACTAAGGCCTACTAGGTCCTTACTAAGGTTAAATTGGTAATGAATCCCTTATTGTGCATGAACAAGACATTTGCGAATTCATGCCTAACAAATGTTTAATTTTGCTTAATACATGCCTTAGAAGTTACTTATACAGGCACATTGTATGCATTAGTGCTAATAGGTGTAAAGCTAAAATAAAGTGTTACCAAAACTTGCTAATAGATGGCCCTCTGGCGTCATTTCATTAATAGAAAACGAGGCCTCCAGGCTCTTCTATTAGGTGATTTACCACTACCTCAACGCTAACTTATTCATTCAGGTTCTTGGAACACTCCCAAGGTCTCGTTGTTCTTTTTGTTTTTTGGGAGTAACCCCATTGTGGCGACACATTATCTTGTTTTAGCCAAAGTCCTGAGTTTCAAATGGTGCAGTGTTTGAACATAATGAAATGTACACGGTGTCTAGGACGTGACCCAACCGGATTCTCTATTTTGATTGGGAGCCGGTGGCTTGATGACGCGGTACCTCTTTGTTTGTTTGTAGTTCGTGCAACAATTATGTGTGCGAAAAAAAAATAACTGTGCGTGCCAGCAGCAGCAGTCTCTCTGGCTTTGATGCTCGGCGTATACTTTTAATCAGACTGTTTTGGCCCATTAAAGGTTATTGCATTAACATTTGCCATTTCATTTTGTTTTCAGTGAGGCATTATGTCCGCCTTTATTTTTTCTCTTGCTTTCTCCCTGTGTGGCTCTTTAATACGTAACTGTGCGTGCGTGCGTGTTTGCGTGTGTGCGTGCGTGCATCCGTGCGTTCAGTTTACAGCCGTCCTACTGAATGATGCCCCTACTAAAAGTGCACCACATTACCAAAAGTATTTGCTAACGGGTCAAAGACATCTTTGTCATTCAGTGTTACGGACACCTTCCGCAGACTGTTACTGCAAAAAAAACATGATTTTTAAATTGCTTCAAGTGAATGGATGACAGCCGAGGCTTTCATGAATTCCCTGTAACAATAAATAAATAAAAAGTCATGTTTTTTACAGTTACAGTCAGCAGAAGGCCTCCGTTACACTGAATGACAATGCCATTTTGCACGTCTTTGACCCTAACCCATCTAAATGATCAGACTCAGACTGTGTCCTTATCACTCTGCCCTGCCAAAGGCAGCACAGAGGCATGTATACTCTTTAAAAACATTTGAGAAGGAATGGGCTGCTCTCAAGAGCTCAGTGACAGTGTGGAACTGTCAAAGGATGCCACCTGTGCAACAAAAAAAAAACAGTCACGAAATGTTCTTGCTCCTGAATGTTCCACATTCATCTGTCAGCTTTATTATAAGAGAAATGGAAGAGTTTGGAAACCATAGCATTAGGCCACATCAACTCACAGAGAGGGGTCAGCGTACAGTACGAGAAAGTTTCATGGAATAGGTTTCCATGGCCAAGCAGCTGCATCCAAGTCATACGTAGGTCAAAGACGTCCAAAATGAAATTGTCCTTCAGTGTAACGGATAACTTCTGCTGACTGTAACTGTAAAAAACATGACATTATTTATTAATTCTTTTCAGTGAATTTATGAAAGGCTCGGCTGTCATCCATTTACTTGAAACAATTTAAAAATCATGTTTTTTTTACCATTACAGTCACCAGAAGCTATCCGTTACACTGAAGGACAATTTCATTTTGGACGTCTCTGACCCACATAACATCACTAAGTGCAATGCAAGGTGTCTGACGTAGTGTTGTAAAGCAGGCCGCCACTGGACTCTTTCAGGACTGTTTTCAGGATTTGGGCTAGGCCCCTTAGTTCCAGTGAAAGCAACTTTGAATATTTTCACGACTGTTATCAACTGTCAACACTGCATCTCACTTACAGACTTATACACACAGTCACACACATACACGCACACACACACGTATACACAGTCACACACTTACACACACACAGCCACACACTTACATACATAGTCACACACTTACAGTCACACAGTCACATACGTACAAACACAGAGTCACACTAGACTAGAGTTTGCATTGCCATTTCTGGATAGGATGTAGTGGAACTAGTTCATTGCAACACGCATGGAATGTTTTACCCTACTGACAGTCTCGTGAGTCACACTGTTTGAAAATGCTCATAGTCATTTCCATTAATACATCATGAGCCATCAACAATGGCCAAATACTTATTGGATTAATTACTGTAGCCGACATTGCACTAATGTTGCATGAATCATGCACTTGTAAACAGGGCCCGACTAGCCTGGGAACTCCCACACTGCCTTTAGTTCTACACAATCGTTTCGATCTGAAAGACAGTATGGCGAGGATGACTCATAACGTACAAGATCATGGAATCTGTGTCATAATGGCCAAGCATTCCGACCTTAACAGTTTCTCTGCCCAATCAGAGAGCAGGGCAGTGTGTCATAATAGCCAAGTATTCCGGCCCCATATGGAATTTACAATAGGTAACTCCCCAGACCTAATCTCACTTGTGATTAGGTCTGGTGTTAACCAGGCAAGGGCCCGTCTGGGGGAGAAATAGGGCCCAGGCACTTCTGGCTTAAATGGGCCCCCTCAAAATTAGCGGCGCAGAATTGGCTCACCGGCTGGGCCCACCGGGAAATGCTCGTTATGCCAGATGGCCAGTCCAGCCCTGCTTGTAAACGAGCCTGGCTTTGCTCTCTGAAATCCTTTTCCTGGCTTTGGCACAGTTGCATTTGCACACATACCCCAACAGCATAGGCCTGCATGGACTTTACAAAACTTAAAAGTATTAACTTTGAATGAATGAAAGCTTTATTTCCCTGAAAGGACTTACAGTAATAGCCTACTTCTTATCTGACAGTATGTGTTAATTACATTGACCTAGGCCTACTCTTCAATGACTCTTTATCCAAACCGACTTACAGTTATTGGTTACTAGCCAGGCTGTGCCCTCCTAGTGACGCAACACCTTCAGCAAGAGATTTGAAAGTCCATGATAAACATGCTCATTGGTTACAGTCCCTGTAGCAACATGGAATTAGGTGCCTTGCTGAAGGGCCCTTCACCCTCGGATGAAAGTAAAGTGATATACTTTAGTACCTTCTTCCTAGAGTTCACTGGTGGTCAGGGTGGGCTTCATTCAAACCGGCAACCATGGGTGCCGCTAGGGAGGCAAAGATGTTACAGATTCTAAGGGCCCAAGCACTGACCGCACTGACAGGGGCCCAACATTTGAATCTTTCATGGGGCCCAACATTTCTGGCAGCGTTCCTGACTGCAATCATCTGATCCAAAGGCTATCTCCCCAGCTACAGTATATACATTACATTACACTTAGCAGACGCTTTCATTTATTCAAAGCGACTTACAGTTATTATTTTTCAGGTTATTGGTTACAGTCCCTGGAGCAACGTGGGGTTAGGTGCCTTGCTCAAGGGCACTTCAGCCATGGATGGAGAAGTAGGGGGGAGGGGTCAGGGGGGATTTGAACCTGCAATCATTAGATTGAAAGACCAACTCTCTAACCACTAGGCCACGGCTGCCACGATATACCCAGTAGGCCAAGGAAGTGGATGCAAAGGATAAAATATTGCTCTGCTATGTGAAGTTGTAAGGTGTATTAGGCCTACCCATATGTGGATTACACAGGTTGTTATATCCAGTGTGCTGCGGACAGCTTTACTGGGCTCTGGGTAAAGTCATAGGAAAGGCCTCCCACCCAATACATGCAATGTAATGGGGACCAAATTCTGGGTCCACATCCACTGTTTAATTGGGACTGTGCTTCCACCTCCAGTAATATCACTTCCATGTTCTGTCACCAGATGTCGACACTGCGTCTTTTATACAAAAGCAGTAAGCTACTCAGTACGTGTATGGTATTCAACTGAGATATTTGAAACATACATGAATGGACTGGAAATAACCCGCTGCTTTGGGTGAGATTGTTGCTTTAACATGTTGGAAATTGTCTTTAAAAATAATCAAAGATACATTATTATTTAAATGGCCAAAGTAAGTAAAACTCTAGCCTACTCGGAGGGAAAACCCTCGTGTAAAAAAAGTTTACCCAACTGCTGTTAATTTGTCTGCTTTCCGTTACTGAGCTATAAAACAACAAGGAAAGAGAAGTGAGGAAATAACTCGTGTTTCCTTGCGCGTTTCCGTATTTAAAATGCCGCCGCCACGCAAGAATGGTGTTGGCACATCGGCAGTTCAGCCCTGTCGCAACCTCATCCTATTGGTCGGCGTGCCTTCCCTCTTGTCCGGGAGAGCACGATTCAACGCCTCTATCAGTTGGCAGAGGCAGAAGTTGTTCTAGCCTACTTCTTCACCCGGGTAGGTAGCGCAGCCACCTGGGTTGGTTTCGGGATCCGCGCCTGGCCTGGCCGTGCGTGCCTACACTGTGGCGGAATCTATCCAAGGAGCCGGTGTCTTCCCCCTTTCCATTTTGTGCGTCTGGGATTACATGGATTGAGTTGGGAGTTTCTTTTGTTGTTTTGCATACAACTGCAGGCGCAATTAGCCTTTGCTGGAATGTCTGACCTGAGATAGCAGCGTGGAAGACCCTGGGATCTGCCTTACCGGGTCACCGCTGGACACACCAATTGGATACACCTAACATCAACCCTCTCTGTTGGAACCAGGGCGTAATATATTGGACCTCATCATGCCGGAACAGGTCACCGTCCCGGAATTTATGGACATCACAAATGAGGATTACAAAGCCCCAACAACTTCTATTTTCACGACTCGAATGACACACTGTCGGAATACTGTAACAGCTTTAGAGGAGGTTGGTTGGTTATTAATTATATATTACGTAGGAAAAACCCCACTGAAAAACACTGAAAGTTAAGGGGTTAGATCCATTTACTGTGAAGTTGGGCGCGTCCTGGGCTAGTCTAAGCGTTCAGCTTTTCTTGAGCAATCGTGTTCTGTAATAACTAGCAATAGGCAGTGGCTACAGAAGAGAAAGAATACTTCCTTCTTGTGAAATCAAAACTCAGTTTCTCCTAACCTCGTACCCAAGCGAAACTGGGCGCGTACCCCACTGTCGTTGCAGAACAAGTTTATTCAACTGCGCATTGAATTAGCCTTTTGCAAACCCAGTTGTCATTTGGTGTTTAGTGTCTTTAAACGTGTTGTTTGTGGCCTTTTAATGTGTTTAATAGCCTGTGTTGAGACACTGGTTGGAAACTTTTAAAGTGAAAGAACAGTGCGAGTCCATGCCTTGACTGCCTCGCAATGGGCAGCTCAAAATTACGCACAATATCCACCGTATTCTAACCACCATTAATGTAGTACAGAATTCTCATCAAAAAACTCACACTCGTGCATAGCCAACTTATTCCACTCTCCTAGCAACACCAGCGCAGGACCTCAACCACAACACTGAAAGTCCAAAGTACAATTTAGCAGCTGTTAAACCTAAGACTTTTGCGACTTTGCGTGGGGCCGTGCGCTTGTAAGGTTTGGCTAAGCTCAAAAGTGTCCAAGCGACCACAAGAATCAGCTGACTTCAGAGACGCTGCATTCCCTCTCATGATTCAGACTTCATAGTCCAACACCAGTCGCAGCATCACAGCAGCACTGATTAATCACCACAGTATACCCCCCACCCATCACTCACACACACACACACACACACACACACACACACACACACACACACACACACACACACACACACACACACACACACACACACACACACACACACACACACACATAGTGTAGGTCTCTCTCTGTCTCTGTCTCTGTCTCTCTCTCTCTCTCTCTCTCTCTCTCTCTCTCTCTCTCTCTCTCTCTCTCTCTCTCTCTCTCTCTCACTCAAGCACACACACACACACACACACACAGTGTAGGTATCTCTCTCTCACACACACACACACACACACACACACACACACACACACACACACACACACACACACACACACACACACACACACACACACACACACACTTAGTGTAGGTCTCTCTCTCTCTCTCTCACACACACACACACACACACACACACACACACACACACACACACACACACACACACACACACGGAAGCTGACTTATGACAAACAAATGTGCTCATTAGGATGCAAATAATAAGTAATGGATTTGCCGACTGGTCATATACCTCATGCCAGTGGACAGCCTGTAGTAGACAGTCATGATTAGCCAGTGTGCTTGTTTTTTTGTATGTTTTGGGGGCTTTTGGGGCCTTTATTATGACAGGATAGTGTGAGAGGAGACAGGAAATAATCTGGAGAGAGATTTGGGGTAGGGCTGCTGGGAAATGACCCCGGCTGGCTGGACTCGAACCGGGGTCTCCATGGGCATGCAAGCCCAAATGTGGGGGGCTTAGCTTAGCGTGCTAGCCAGTGTGTTCGTTGTGTCTACTCTGTTGGTGAGCTAGTTCTCTGGCCTAACTAACACGCCCTCTATAAACAGACAGATCAGGTTGAGATCTACTGTAGATGTTACAATAGAATTGATGTGGCTCTAGACCTATATGATGAACCATTCATTCTCTTTCTTTTTTTTCTTTTTCTCCGTACCTCATCTCTCTTTTACTTAGAGAAACACACATGTTCACACACACTCATGCACACACACGCATGCACACATGCGCGGCGCTTCATTGTTTAGACAGGTAGCTGCTCTAACAGTCACAGCCTCTTTCAGTCATCACTCTCAAGTGTAAATGTCTGACACACACACACACACACACACACACACACACACACACACACACACACACACACACACACACACACACACACACACACACACACACACACACACACACACACACACAGGTATCTCTCTCCCTCACTCTCTCCTCTGTCTCTCTCTCTCTCTCTCTCTCTCTCTCTCTCTCTCTCTCTCTCTCTCTCCCTCACTCTCTCCTCTGTCTCTCTCTCTCTCTCTCTCTCTCTCTCATCCGCTCATGTGTAGATACAGTATGTGTACATATGCTGACACACTAAACCACACACAGTTAGACACTTCTCGCGGGCCAGCAAGCCAGCCAGCAGGCCAGTAGTAACTCTGTGCCTCCTAGTTAACTTGTCGCCTTATATTTGCTGCCTGCTATCTTTCTCAGAGTCCCCACTGAGGGAAGCCTTTGAAGATCTCCCTCTTCCCCCTCTACTTTCCCCCTCTCTTCCTCTCTTCTTTCCCCCTCTCTTTCCCCTCTTCTTTTCCCCTCTCTTCACCCTCTTATTTCCCCCTCTCTTCCTCTCTTCCCCCTATCTCTTCTTTCCCCCTCTAGTCTCTTCCTCTCTTTCATCTGAGCAAGCAGGGCGCGGGAATTGTGGGTAAGCTCCTGAGGGCAGAGTGTCTGCCTGGTTCTTTCCCAGCATGCCTTTCACAGCAGCTTGGTGGCGGTCTGCTCCCCTCCGTTCCTCCACACACTTGTCTCAGCTTGCCCACTCACTCTCAGTGATTGTACACTGTAAAACATTGCAGCCAGTTAAATGTAAAAAAAGTTGCCCTACTGCCTTAAGTTTGTAAGTTAACTCAACTAAAGCCTTGAGTTGAGTTATGCCTCAAGTTGAGTTGACTTACAAACTTAAGGCAGCAGGGCAACTCAGCTTTTTGCGTTTAACTGGCTTGTAATGTTTCACCGTGTAGAGTTCCTCCACTCTTGTCTCAGCTTGCCCACTCTCAGTGATGGTAGAGTTCCTGTGCTGACCTGTAAGCTTCTTTCTCTTCTTCTTGTGCTCTCCCTTTTACGCTCTGCCTTTTTCTCCACCTCTCTTGTTGTCTCGCTCTTTTTCTCTTTCCCCCCTTCTCTGTCTGTACCTGTACTTCTTCTGTCTCTCTCTCTCTCTCTCTCTCTCTCTCTCTCTCTCTCTCTCTCTCTCTCTCTCTCTCTCTCTCTCTCTCTCTCTCTCTCTCTCTCACACACACACACACACACACACACACACACACACACACACACACACACTCCACTTTGTCTATATGCTCTCCTCTGTTTGTTTCTGCACTTAATGTGTCATTACTGTATGCGAATCCCTACAGTGATCAGACAGGTCATCATGAACTACAGTATAAGGACCCTTCCGAAGTCAGTGAGTGTCACTGTTATCTGTTGTCTTTGTTTTATTATCTATATATCAAGAAAGAAACGTGACTCTGCTCTTCAATTCCAGGTCCATTTGATTGCTTGTTTTGGCTATCAGCCAGTCAGCCTGTCACCAAAGTCATTCAATCAGTCAGTAAGACAATCAGTTAAGGCAATCAACACAAGCAAACCGACTTAAACAAACAAATAAAAGGCGAGTAGGTGTGAAAGGCTGAGTAGGTGTGAAAGTAAGGAGGACATCACCTCACTCAGGCCATTTTCTGAATTCCACCAAGTACAGTGTCTGTTTTGGTGTCAGCACAGGCATGGAGGAAGCAGGCAGCCATATGGGGGTATTCCATCAAGCAGGTTTAGTCACATGTCCTGGCATGGGTCACACTGGGTAAGGAGTTGAAGTTAAAGGTACACTGTGCAGGAAATGGTCAAAAAAGGTACTGCAACTATGCTGCTCATTGAAACTGGGCTGCCTATTGCCAAATTTGATCTTTACATGAAAGTTTACTAAGTAATAAACAAATATTTTCTAGTATGGTCCAAGTACAGTCATTTTTTCAGCTAAAAATGGCTATTTTTGGAAATTCAAAATGGCGAACCATGGAGAAGATCCCCCTTTTCATGTATGAAAAGTGCAATTTTTCCAGTCATAATGAATACTTAGAATTTGGTGGTGGTGGTAAGTATTCATGAAAAAGGTAACATTAGTGAATGGGCAGCATGAATTCTGGAAATAAACAACTAAAAATCTCACACAGTGTCCCTTTAAAGCCACATGCCACCATTTCTGGAAATAAGCTAATTTTACAGCTACAGCAATTGCCATTCTGATCACAATGGCTCACAACTATTGTGTTAGTTAGTACACTTCTTGATCTTTGCATGTGTCTGAGGGCGACGTTGTATAAGGTCATCATTGAGAAGAAAAGTATACCAATTGCTTTTGAGGCTACACAGTAAAAAAATGCTGGGTTTATTCAACACTCTTGGACCAAATCTAAAAGATGTTACATTGACTCTCTACATGTCGAATTAACACAGTATTTTTTACTGTGTAGTGAACACTGAACAGCGTTGTCATCCTATGGATATTGTTATCACTCACTGTTTGCGCCTTTTTAACATTATTAAAACCCCTTAATACATTACCCCTGTTATAAATTAGCTGTTACCAGAATGGCAATGACCAAGTCGTAATGTATTACTAAAATCCCTGTGCACTGTCATAGTTGTGTAGTACTATGGTAGTAAAGTTTTTTCAGTGACTATTGCAACGTCCAGTGGCGGAACGGTGTCTGAAGGGGCAACAAGCTTTAAAAAAACATTACTAACAGGAACAAATGTCACAAGATTGGCAATGACATGGATTTAGTTTTTGTGCAAACCACCATACAGAACACAGAGCATTGTCATCATTGTGATCTCTCTCTCTCATTGTGATCTCTCTCTCTCTCTCTCTCTCTCTCTCTCTCTCTCTCTCTCTCTCTCTCTCTCTCTCTCTCTCTCTCTCTCTCTCTCTCTCTCTCTCTCTCTCTCTCTCCCGTCTGTGCCTGACAGAGAGACAGGATGTGTTTTGGATAGTTATTGGTTGGTTTTGTATTGAATCTAACTCATATAACTCAGATAACATTAGGTCCCACTCAAAAAGCAGTGTTCATTTGACCTCTGTTAGTGTAACATTTTACACATGAGTTTTGACTCTAATTGACTGTTAATGTCATTTGACTCTCCACAGTGTTATATATACTCCATGTGAGGTAATATGAGTTTACTCTGAAATCTGGACACCCCATTCTTTACTGCCATGTGCTGCCAAAGCTTCCTCATTAGTGCACGATTTATAATAACGTTTCCCCATCAAATTACACGCCTCATTTACGCCCCACAAATCCTGGAGGTCAGCCACGCTTCCCTCTGTTTCCTCTCTCTAGTGAGTAGGGTAGGGCTGAGCTGTTTCAACCTACGTGTGTGTGTGTGTGTGTGTGTGTGTGTGTGTGTGTGTGTGTGTGTGTGTGTGTGTGTGTGTGTGTGTGCGTGCGTGCGTGCGTGCGTGCGTGCGTGCGTGCGTGCGTGCGTGCGTGCGTGTGTGTGTGGGAAGTCACTGAGGACGCATCAAAGGCAAAAACAGCTGGGCCTTTCCCACGCAGCAGCCGTTTCCACGGTAACCGACTGCTGAGCCCTCCGCCCTCCATTCTCCGCCCCCTCCGCTTGCCTGTACGGTCATGTTTTCATAGCAGGCCTAGCGGAGAGCATGAAGTCATTTAACTGGAGCGAAGACACCGGAGCAGCACAGATGTGATTCTTTTCTTCTTTTAATCAAAAGAAAAAAAGATGCATCTGTTCTGCTCTGGTGTCTTCTCTAAGACTCGTAAATGTTAAATAACTTTTTCTTTAAGTTGATACCTTTTATTGCGCACCCAAAGTCATTCGTTGTTTTCCCATAAGTTGAGCGAGCCACCCTGACAAACTTCTCCAAAACTCTCTCTTCTCTCCGGTGTCTTCTCTCTCTACACCGGAGCAGCACACACGCGTCTTTTTTTTTCTTTTGATTAAAAGAAGAAAAGAATCACATCTGTGCTGCTCAGGTGTCCTCTCTCCAGTGAAGATTATCTGTATCTGCAGTGTTAATGCAACACTCAAATCAGCAAGACACAGTCTCTGTTAGAAATGATCTGTTACCAGAATAGCAATGACCAAGTTGTAATGTAGGCTACTGTAAAAACAAATGAAATATGCCCTCCGCGCTTCTAATTTGACAATCCGGTGCAACCAGAGCAGGACTAAATAATAAGTGCAAAGGGAACAGAGTCTGGTGCCACACGGATGTCTATTTTCTATTATTTATTTTTTCAGTCCTCGAGGACTCTGATGAAGACGCATGTCGAAACGTTAGTCTTACTGCACTGAAAAAATAAATAACAGAAAATAGACATCCATGTGGCACCAGATTCTTTTCCCTTTGCACTTGTAATGTACTGTATTGCTAAAGGCCCTGTGCACTGTTATAGTGATGTTAGCACTATGGTAGTTAGCTAGGTTTTTTCAGAGGCAGGACGCTGTTTGGTGAGGGGCTACCCCAGTAAGACAAGGCCCCTGTAATAAATGGTCTGTTGACCATTTCGCTGTTCTTTCTTTAATAAACAACGTTTGGTACTAGATTGCCTGATGAAGGTCTAGTACCGTTTCGTCATTTATTAAAGAAAGAACAGCAAAATGGTCAGTGTGCGGGAGTTTCTTTAAGTTGTTGCTGAGCGACCCATGGTGCCATCTCCGACGCAGCTGCCAGCTGAGGTGTGCGAAAAAAGTCGAAGTTTAACACAAATGGTTACCAGAATGGCAATGACCAAGTCCTAATGTATTACTAAAGGCCCTGTGCACTATGGTAGTTAGCTAGGTTTTTTCAGTGGCAGGGCGTTGTTTGGTGAGGGGCTACCCCAGTAAGACAAGGCCCCTGCTATAACTGGTCTGTTAGCAGAATGGCAATGACCAGGTCCTAATGTATTACTAATGACCAAGTCCTAATGTATTACTACTGTATTACAATGTCCTAATGTATTACTAATGACCAGGTCCTAATGTATTACTACTGCATTACAATGTCCTAATGTAGGCCTATTACTAATGGCCAGGTCCTAATGTATTACTAATGCCTATGTGGGGGCAAGTGGGGGCCCCCTGGGGTGCAGTCATATCTAGCAGCATGTGCGTTAATCCGGCCCTGGTGGAACCAGCTTTCCAGCAGCAGCAACCACCCCCTCCTTTTTTTTTTTTTTTGCTCCAGTTGTCGTGGAAACAATGAGGGGTATAGGGTGGGGGAGGGGAGGGGAGGGGAGGGTAGGGACAGCACAGGGAGGGCTGGGCAGAGGTGGTGGGGTAGGGGAGGGGAGGGGAGGGGAGGGTAGGGACAGCACAGGGAGGGCTGGGCAGAGGTGGTGGGGTAGGGGAGGGTAGGGGCAGGGAAGGGAGGGGAGGGGAGGGGAAGGGAGGGGAGGGGAGGGGAGGGGAGGGGCTGGGCTGGGCAGAGGTGGTGGGGTAGGGGAGGGGAGGGTTAGGAGGGTAGGGACAGCAGAGGTGGTGGGGGAGGGGAGGGGAGGGTTAGGAGGGTAGGGACAGCAGAGGTGGTGGGGTAGGGGAGGGGAGGGGAGGGTTAGGAGGGTAGGGACAGCAGAGGTGGTGGGGGAGGGGAGGGGAGGGACACCATAGGAAGGGCTGGGCTGGGCAGAGGTGGTGGGGTAGGGGAGGGGAGGGGAGGGACAGCAGAGGTGGTGGGGTAGGGGAGGGTAGGGGAGGGGAGGGGAGGGACAGCAGAGGTGGTGGGGTAGGGGAGGGGAGGGGAGGGACAGCAGAGGTGGTGGGGTAGGGGAGGGGGGGGTTAGGAGGGTAGGGACAGCAGAGGTGGTGGGGTAGGGGAGGGGAGGGGAAGGGAGGGGAGGGGAGGGGAGGGGAAGGGAGGGGAGGAGAGGGGAAGGGATGGGCTGGGCAGAGGTGGTGGGGTAGGGGAGGGGAGGGGAGGGTTAGGAGAGGGTAGGGACAGCAGAGGTGGTGGGGTAGGGGAGGGGAGGGGAGGGTTAGGAGGGTAGGGACAGCAGAGGTGGTGGGGTAGGGGAGGGGAGGGTTAGGAGAGGGGAGGGACACCATAGGAAGGGCTGGGCTGGGCAGAGGTGGTGGGGTAGGGGAGGGGAGGGGAGGGAATGAGAGGGTAGGGACAGCAGAGGTGGTGGGGTAGGGGAGGGGAGGGGAGGGGAGGGTTAGGAGGGTAGGGACAGCAGAGGTGGTGGGTTAGGGGAGGGGAGGGAATGGGAGGGTTAGGAGAGGGTAGGGACAGCAGAGGTGGTGGGGGAGGGGAGGGGAGGGGAGGGTTAGGAGGGTAGGGACAGCAGAGGTGGTGGGGTAGGGGAGGGGAGGGGAGGGAATGGGAGGGTAGGGACAGCAGAGGTGGTGGGGTAGGGAGGGGGGGGGTTAGGAGAGGGGAGGGACACCATAGGAAGGGCTGGGTTGGGCTGGGTAGGGGAGGGTAGGGGAGGGTAGGGGAGGGGAGGGGAGGGTTAGGAGGGTAGGGACAGCAGAGGTGGAGGAGGAGGAGAGGGGAGGGTAGGGGAGGGTTAGGAGGGTAGGGACAGCAGAGGTGGTGGGGGAGGGGAGGGGAGGGGAGGGTTAGGAGAGGGGAGGGACAGCAGAGGTGGTGGGGGAGGAGAGGGTAGGGGAGGGTAGGGGAGGGTAGGGACAGCAGAGGTGGTGGGGTAGGGGAGGGGAGGGTTAGGAGAGGGGAGGGACACCATAGGAAGGGCTGGGCTGGGCAGAGGTGGTGGGCCAACTGCATGCCGCGGTCCCCAGACAGACAGACAGAGCAGTGGGTACTGGGTAGTTCAACATAGTAGGAACAACACAGTTCCCATGCTGCGAGGCAGAGGCAGAATAGCCTGGCTGGCTGGCCGGCCGGATTACAGTGTGTGTTTTGACAGGGGCTGGGTGGGTGGGTGGGTGGATGCAGCCCTGGGTGGATAGACTAGAGCACTCTACCTGGGCTGGACTGGCCATCTGGCATAACGGGCATTTCCCGGTGGGCCCTGCACCCTTTTGGGCCCTTATTTTCAGAAATGTTAAAAAAGGTTTTTTTTTTTTACATTTCTGAAAATGGGAGCCCATAAGAGTGCAGGGCCCACCGGTGAGTCAGTTCAGTTCTGCCCTGCTAATTATGAGGGGCCCCTTTAACTAAGCCAAAAGTGCCCGGGCCCTATTTCTCCCCCAGTCCAGCTAATTATGAGGGGCCCCTTTAAGCCAAAAGTGCCCGGGCCCTATTTCTCCCCCAGTCCAGCTAATTATGAGGGGCCCCTTTAAGCCAAAAGTGCCCGGGCCCTATTTCTCCCCCAGACCAGCCCTGGGTGGGTGGATGTAGCCCTGGTTGGATAGAGCAGTGTTTCTCAACCTTTTTTTAAGCGAGGCACCCTTTCAATTCATGAAAAATTTCAAGGCACCCCAAACCAACAAGCCATAACATGGCATCGCATCCGATACCACACAAGCATAGAAAAGTAGCACATTTGGAGACGTCACACGACCTACGTTCGAAGTTGCAGCTGACTGGGGCGACCTAGCCTATATTTACTTTATTGTACGTAAATGGCAGATGAAAGATTCCAATGACTAGCATTAACTTATCAATTTAGATAAATATGTATTATATTACATAATTTATTTATCAGCCACGTTTCCGCGGCACCCCTGAGGGCGACCCGCGGCAACCCAGGGTGCCCCGGCACCCCTGTTGAGAAACACTGGGATAGAGCACTGTACTGTACCCGGGCTGGCCTGGCCTGGGTGGGTGTGACAGTCAGGAAGAGTTTCAGGCGGATGGAATGTTGTGCTTGTGCCTGTGTGCCTGTGTGCCTCAGGGCTTGAAACTGGCACCTGCCAACTGGCCAAATGCTAGTAAAACTTAGCTGTGGCTGGTAACAATTTCAGTGTCACTAGCCAATTTGACAGGTAGCTTATTCTATGGTTTATCAGAATAGCATATATTCTGCACTTTGCCCCTTGTGTGTCAATTGTTTGTAAATCTTCTTGCTTTAAGCGCCTCATCTTCTGAGCTAAGATGTACAGCAATATATATTTTTTAATCACATTTGTGGCTAGTAGAATAGCTGGATGGCTAGTGACTCGGGAAAACCATTAGCCACAGTGTCCGGCAAGCCAAAAAGTTAATGTCAAGCCCTGGTGTGCCTGTGTGCATTGCATAGAGCAGTGTTCCTCACACTTTTTCAGACCGAGGACCACTTTGTCCCACACTTCAGCTATGTTCATCTTTGTAATAATATTACAAATATTGTCTACTGCTAGCTTGTTTTTGGAAAAAATAGAAATCCCCTCGCGGACAACCTGAGCTCTGTCGCGGACCACTAGTGGTCCCCGGACCACACTTTGAGAATCACGGTTATAGAGAGAGAGCGAGAGAGAGTGAGAAAATGGTTTTGGCCTTTACTGTAACTCCTGGTTAAAGCAACATCAAGTGCTTTTGAAAACTTTAAAACAATGTCTTCAACACATTGTCACTGACTCAGTAGCCTTGTGATGCACACCGGCCCGTATTACCAGAGAGAGTAGAGAGAGAGAGGTTCCATTGGCCCATTGTTTCCTGGTTCTATTATGGCCCCCCTTAGGCAGACCTAGGCAGACCTAAGGACTGTTCCATTCATTGTAGGAGCATTATGACACGGGCCTTTAGGCAGACCGGAGCCTGGTCGCGTTAGGTGCCCATAGAAACCTATTATGTTGGCATATCTCTATACTTAAAGAATATCTGGTATTACTATGTATTATGTATTACTACATATACTGTAGTGGTGTTGCACCAGGGTAGTTAAGTTTTTGCAGTCACTATTACAGTGTTTCCCTGGTGGAACCGCACACATTGAGGGGCTACGAAACCTTGTCCACACAACACTTGTCTGACCAGGTCCAACCCCTTTTGGGGGAAAAGTGTGGAGTCTGTCCATATGTATGCATGCATGAACCATGTGAGCAGTTCAAGTATGAGGGTATTTAGGAAGAATGTGTTTGTTAATTGTCTGCCTGTCGCCCTGTTAGGCATTAGATGTGGACCGAGGTGTTCTGCACAAGATCAAGAAGTCTGTGAAGTCGCTCAACAATTCAGGCCTGGGTAAGTTCATATTTAATACTCCTCCTTACCACACATGTCATGCTCCAGCGAGCATGTGCACGCACGCACACACACACACACACACACACACATGAACGCACGGATGCACACACGTACGGACGGACGGACGGACATAAACACACAGACACAAACACACACACACACACACACACACACACACACACACACACACACACACACACACACACACACACACACACACACACACACACACACACACACACACACACACACACACAAACAGACAATAGCTTTGTCAGTTTACATGTTTTCGCTTGGGATGGGAAATGTGATGGGAAATTTTATTTTGAGAAATGCGTTTTAATGGAGTTCTAACCCCTGATGCTGTTTTAACGAAAACACTAAACAATATTTAAGATGAACAGAAACAAATTCCATCAGACGTTCTTATTAGGAGTAATGCTTAACCTGGCTGGGACTAGAAAGTCAGTTAGACACGTATAAGTCATCCGGTTTAATTGGTCAGCCATTGGCTCTGAAAGTGAAAGCCCATTGGGAAACTCCAACTCCCATTGTCATTGTGACACAGCACTCCACAGCACACAAGTGAACACTGCACACTGCACACAACGAAATTGCATTTATGCCTCACCCGTGCAAGGTGATTGCTCTTGATATGCTCTTGTATTTGTTGGAAGAACGCCACAGACTATTGAGGACTATATTTGGCAGGTGTGTAGGTTATATTCAGGGGTGAGAGCTGTTTTCGTCTCTTACCGGTAGGCCACACAATACACAAGAAACAAACAAAATAAACATCAGCATATCTACCTACCCGTATAGTTGTTGCATGACTATTTTGGGTGTCTCTTGTCTCAAATGGCATAGTGTGGTTGTATGTGTTTTCTACTGAAACATCAGACCTTACTTTTTTTCAAATGTGGGATTTTGGACACCATCAAACCTATGCTCTTACCGGTACTGCGCACCAGCTGTAATAGCTGTGCACCTGACCTGTGCGCACCTGTCTTCATTCACCGCTGGTTTACAATAACATGACCATCATGGACAGTCATGGGAAAGCAGCTAGCATGTCAGACATTGTAGCCCAAGGCTTGCCGGTTCGATTCCCGACCCAGCAGGTTTGTCAAGCGAGCAATTCACTAGTGCTCTCCTCCATGACTGGGGTACCCTGAGCCTGGTACAGTCCTGAATTGCTTCCTTAAGGTCGTGTTGTGGTTCCTTGCGTTGTGCTGTGTCACAGTGATGATGGGAGTTTCCCAGGTTGACTTTCCTGACACAGTTATCCGAAGCGACTTACAGTTACGTAGGTACGGGGTATTGGTTACGGTCCAGCAATGTGGATTAGCTGTTGTGTGCTTCAATGCACTTAAGCCACCAAAGGTCTCAATAATCCGGTTCTGTTAATACCCAGCCATAATTTCCTTCCAACACCTCATTACGCAACAGTGCGTATTCATGTAATCAGAGCAGGGCTTAACACTAACACACGCCAGGTAGCCAAATGCGGGTGAAAGTCGGCGTTGGCTAGTAGATACCGAAGGTTCACTAGCCATTCTGGCGGGTCCGTTACTATTCTGAATGATGAGGCACAGCATGTTGTAGTTTTTTTCCACGGACCGTCTTTGCTACAAAAGCAATACAATGCGATTTCGCGAGCCTACAATACCCATGAAGCACCTGTGTCACGTGTCACCTGTGTGTCATGCACGCCAAGATTCTGATAGAGCTACTCACAGACCTGTATACAGGTCTGTGGAGCTACTAGTCTTGCGAAGAGGAGTGGCTGCGAGCTACCGGCATATCAGCGTTGCGTTTGGAAATGTCACTGAAAACCTTATCGTGAAAATAAAGTAGCGAAGTTCATCTCAACTGACCTGTTTTGCGATCTGTCACTAGTACAATACTTAGTAGTAGTGGACATTAAAATGACCAAGGCGAGAGGAAAACACGCCAGGCTGTCTTTTGAAAGTCTCGAGACTAAAGCGCAGTGATAAGACAAGGACACATGCGACATTAATAATGTTCGGTTTAAATTATTTTCTGATTTGCCTGTATGTCTTCATACCTTAATATTCCTCCATGTTTCTTGTGCTGTTGTTCCCGACTGTCAAACCGGGCTTAAACAACGCACAGTGTAGCCTTCCAGACTGCAAAGCATGTCCCTTGACCGTTTCGCCTGGCGTCCGT
>NC_085874.1:46802691-46940191 GCF_034702125.1 Engraulis encrasicolus | reverse complement strand
GTGTTGCCAGATGTGTCTGATCAAATCCCGCCCCAAAAGGTTCTCAAAAACCTCCAAAATGCGCTGAATTCCGCCCCAATTTCAACAAATTGCATTGATTGCTATGGGCCCAAAACTGCAGAAATCAAAAGTAAGTAGCCCAAGTAGCCCAATCTGGCAACACTGGCCGGTGGGTTAAGGGCGGGTTATGCTTCCTACTTGTGCCACAGAGTGAGCTTGTCGCAGCCATGATGCAGTTAATTTTGGTTTATGCCCTGTTTTGAAGCACGGTCTGCGCGATGTCATTCCACGCTGAAACTGCCTTCAATACAAAGAGTAAACTAGACGTGTCGGTTGTTTTTTAGCATCACAGACTCGACGAGAATGAAAATGAAACATTAAATCTTTATATCACGTGCATGTTTGATCGCACTGGCAGCCACAGTGGTAGTTTGGAACAAAGAAGTGGCTCATTTGTCGAGGACGAAGCGGAATGTTTCCTCGACCTCGGAACCACTGTTCAACTGTCCAAATAACTTCAGCGTCGTAACTTGCAAGCGCATGTGTTGTCTTTGGTTCGTGTAAATAAATCAAACAACAAAGCACGGGCAACTTATTTAATGAAGAGCTCACAGTCCGTAGACCGACGAAGGTTAGAACAAGGAAGTAGCGCTTGTTCTCGACTCGAGGACAGAGCAGGCTGGTCGAGAGGACCAATCAGAGACCTATTTTCGCCCTTTCACGCCGTCGCTCCCTGCGTCGAGACACAATTTCGGGGAGGTGCCCCAGAGTACCTGCGTGATGGGGGGGGCTTCACTCCGTTAACTGCGCGGCTCACTGCATCATGATGCAGTGACGCTGATCTCGAGGCATAAACCACCCTTTAGTAGGTCACAGTTCCTTAAAGTGATACAGACCCATTTTTGGAAATAAGCTTATTTTACACCTCCCCTGGAGTTAAATAATAGGGTTTTGACGTTCTTCTGTATCTTCAACCGTTCTCTGTCTTTGGCAGTGCAAATTTTACCACCATGCTAGCAGTTAACATCGAGTCCTATGAGACCAGCTCACGGCTAGCTGGTCTCATAGGACTCAATGTTAATTGTTAGCTTGGAGGTAAAATGTGCACTGCCATAACTAGAAAACGGTTGGAAGTACAGGAGAAAGGTAAGAGCCTATAATTTAACTCAAGGGGAGGTGTAAAATAAATGTATTTCCAAAAATGTTACAATATCACTTAAAGCTTTGACCATGGTCAAGGCAGACTTGTGCTGTTGGCACAAAGAAACAACATATACATACTGCACATACCATGAAACAGCACAACACAACTTGACATGACACAGTGCAACACAAGATCTTGTGTAATCTTGTCTACCCCAACTCACAGAATATGTTTTTGCACATTTGTCTACCCTAACTCACAGAATATGTTTTTGCACATTTGCCTTTTACCATTTTTTAGTTTTCGTTTTCTGTAGTCTTCATTATCTTGTTCCATGACTATAACCTGTATTGCATGTGTCTTGAAATGTCCATATGGGCATTATGTGTATTTATGTAAGCTACTTGACACCTTAATTTCCCCCCGGGGATCAATACAGTTACTCTACTACTCTTCTCTACTAAGATTGTATGACAATACAGCACAAAATGACATGACACATCACAGCATGAAATGAGACATGACATGACAAAACACAACACAACACTGCACAACAGAAACACAACACAACACCACACCACACCACACCACACAGCACAGCACAGCACAGCACAGCACAGCACAACACAACTCAACTCAACACAACACAACACAACACAACACAACACAACACAACACAACACAACACAACACAACCTAACACAGCACGACACGACACGACACGACACGACACAACACAACACAACACAACACAACAGAAACACAACACAACACAACAGAAACACAACACAACACAGCACAACACAACACAACAGAAACACAACACAACACAACACAACACAACACAACACAACACAACACAACAGAAACACAACACAACACAGCACAACACAACACAACACAACACAACACAACACAACACAACACAACATCACACAACACAACACAACACAACACAGCACAGCACAACACAACACAACACAACACAACACAACACAGCACAGCACAGCACAGCACAGCACAACAGAAACACAACACACATGCATGCATGTACAGTATGTATGTATGTATGTATGTATGTATGTATGTATGTATGTATGTATGTATGTATGTATGTATGTATGAATGTATGAATGCATGAATGTATCTATGTATGTGTGTATGTATTGATTGATTGATTGATTGATTGATTGATTGGTTGATTGATTGATTGATTGATTGATTGATTGATTTCACCCCACATACAGTTTTATAGTAGTTAGGCATGTTACAAGAAGAATCTTCACAGGATGAAATGTCATTTGTGTACAACAGTCATGGCATAGGCTAGACTCGAACAAATAGCCAGAGTGACGCTGTCTGAGTTATTTCCCCAGAAGAGTAAACATGCTGACCACACGGGAGCTTTGCTGAGCTGTTACAGTGAACGCTGACTTGGGAGTAATTTTGTAAAGTAATGGGTGCAGTGGATTGTGCTGCGAGATGGCCCACTCCCTAGTCACGCAGACCCTTTGTGCATTTCCGCTGAACTTTGTGAGCTCGCACGAGGTTGGTAACAACCATCGCGTGAGAACCAGGTTACCACTCCCGTCATCAAAGTGAAAAATACTATAGATGCAAACAAAACAAAAATGTGCCAGCATGTCGCTTCCACTGTCCTGTTTTGTATGTGCCGTAAGTCTTACCTTATACGGTCTGTTTTGCTGTCTGTGAAGTTTTCAAGTTTTTTTTTCATTGTGTGTTTTACTAGTATAAAGGTGTGTAGTAGCAGGGCCGGTTTTAAGCATAGGCCGGCTAGGCGGTCGCCTAGAGCGCCATGTGAAGAAGGAGCGCCGAAATGGCACTCTCCGATGCGTAATTTTGCGATATGGAGGTTTTTTTATGAAGTCGCAATCAACAAAGCGTGGCGAAAGCACTCCTCACGGCAAAACGCCCCTCAGCCAATAGTAATATCGCTTTCAACTGTCTCTGGGAAGTCTGTGAACCAATAAACAGACAGTCCTGAGAAAGGGGGCGGGATGAGTGACAGCATGCGATCTATTTTGAATTTGGAGACTCACTCGAGAGACAGAGGGAAGCGCAGACAGAGCAGTGCTGCTCTGCTGAGTGGAGAATTGTTATGTTCTCATTAAACCAGTCATTGCATGATGCAGGAGTCGCAGAGGATGTTTTGGAACTATGTGATTTAATCAGCAACCGTTTGTGATTATGGAAAGCCTAATAGTTATGAGGCTACTGTTTGGAATTAGAGGGAAAAAGAGCTTTGTTTTTGATCTGAGAAATCGTTAGTTAGCATGCTAACATTAGCCAAGTATGCCAAGCAATGAAATCCAAGCAATGTAAAGTAAGACTGGTGCAATGTTTAAAACAATTTTAGCTGTGTCATATGTCCTTCCATCCACTTGAATGAATTACCTGCTTGTTGTAATCTTAAAAAAAACATTGTTTCCAGACCAGAATGATATAGGCCTACATGAATCATGTAAAACACAGAACCATGCACAGCATGTTTTCATGCTGAGTGATGTAGTATTGCAGACAAGTGAGGCTATTTACTATATTTTGTATATTATTCTCCCTTTATCTCACCCTGTCCCTCCAGTTCAAACACATAGATAGCCCCATTCTCATTCTCCTACTCACAAATGCACCACTATTTCCAGTCCAGAAATGAAATTGGTTCGGAATCATAGACAGCGCAAATGTGTAGCTTATTAAAATTGTTATGCTGACATGCTTTGTGATGCTGTAGGTAGTGTAGATAGGCTATCAATGCAGACCTCCTTGGTAGGCCTATGTCTACACATGCATTTTACATGCAAATGTACTGTATCACTCTCCTGGCATTTCAATTCTATATTACAATTCAAACACATTGATAACCTCCCTCTCATCTGGGGTTGGGGGCACCACCACCATCACATCCAACACACCACACAGTGAAGCTACTTTCATGCGACTCAATCTGATGTGCTGGTCGCCTGTCAAAAAGAACCAGAAATCCATTTGATGCAAAACAAATTATTGTTCTTGATGCTATTTAGTTAAGCTTACTACCGGTATTACTCTTTTGTTCTGTAAGGTATAAAAAAGAGGGGTTTTTTTCTTTCAAAGGTTGGGGGGGCGCCAGAACTCAAACTCGCCTAGGGCGCCAAATAAGCCAGAACCGGCCCTGTGTAGTAGTGTATCGGCTTGTCATACATTAGAACAGTGTTTCTCAGACTTTTTCAGACCGAGGACCACTTTGTCCCCCCGAAAATGGTCAGGGACCACCTGTCAACTGAAATGATAGATGGGTGCTAATTTGAAATATCTAATTTCAATGCAGATCGTTTTTATTCACATTGGAAGCCTGTCTTATTGCAGTGAAAATAAGATTTCAGCTATGTTCAGCTTTGTAATTATGTTAGAAATATAGCCTGCTAGCTTGTCTTGGGAAAGTAGAAATCCCCTCGCGGACCACCTGAGCTCTGTCGCGGACCATCAGTGGTCCCCGGACCACACTTTGAGAATCACTGCATTAGAATGTTCAGTTCCAGGGTTGTGGTGATTCCATGGAATTCTTTCTGATTATGTTGCAGATGCCTAAGCAAGATTAGTATAATTGTATATGACCATGAAGCTGCTTGATGCTTATGTTTTATTACACACATTTTACCTTTTTTTAAACTTAATTTGTTTGCATACATTTACATATTGTGATGAAGTGGTCCACACACTGGGCATTAGCTCCAAAAATATGTGTTTCATTTTAACAAACGGCAACGTGAGGAAGATCCCGCTGTTGGATCGAAACATTGCTGTTGGTAAAAATGAAATAAAGTTTACATTTTTGGAGCTAATGCCCAGTGTGTGGACCACTTCATCACACTGTCCACCACTTTTTTGTCTGCCACCTGGATAACTACTTTTTGGATGTGCACCCCATCCTCCAAATACATTTACAGGTGTTTGTTTGCATTTCAAAAATCAGCAGACAACTAGCAAACAGCGATACCTTTTGGAAAAATATTTGGAGTAGGCCTATGAGATTTTTAAAAATGGAAACAAAAGCTGCCCCCATTAGAATAGCTCATATCTCGAAAAGGGCTGAGCCAAAAAAATTGCAGCATCACTGTGTACTGACAAGTAAAGGGTAGTGTGTGCAATACAACAGCATATTGAAATTGGCAGGAGTGCTCGTTTAATTTGTTTGCATACATTGTAGGGCTGCACGATTATGGAAAAAATCATAATCACGATTATTTTGGTCAAAATCATGATCGTAATCATGATTATTAATCACGATTGTTGATTTTTTGCTGATTTTTTTGAAAATTATAACAAGATGAAATATAACCAAGAATTACTTATATAAGGGATGAGCAAAATAAATTGAATTGTAATAATTATGTAAAGGCAATAGCATGAAACTTAGGTGGACAGATTTCTGGCCAGAATCACCAGCCTGTCAGTATGTTCTGGCTTCAAGGACGCTGTCAAAGATAGGTCACTATTGCCACGATTAAATCACGATTTAAATCACGACTTCGATTTCACAATTTTATCACAATTTACTATTATTTCTGATTAATTGTGCGGCCCTAATACCTTCACATGTTCCCATTGTGTGTCCCACTATAGCGCACGTGGAGAATGAGGAGCAGTACATCGCGGCGCTGGAGAAGTTTGGGGAGAACTGCGTGTACCGAGACGACCCCGAGGTGGGCTCCGCCTTCCTCAAGTTCTCCGTCTTCACCAAGGAGCTCACCGCCCTCTTCAAAAACCTGGTGTGTATTACATAGGTTGACACCGCACTCTTCAAAAATCTGGTGTGTGTTATATAGGGTGACACCGCACTCTTCAAAAACCTGGTGTGTATTACATACTGTAGGGTGACACCGCACTCTTCAAAAACCTGGTGTGTATTATATAGGCTGACACCGCACCTGGTGTGTATCATATGGGGTGACACCGCACTCTTAAAAAACCTGGTGTGGATTATATACTGTAGGGTGACATCGCACTCTTCAAAAACCTGGTGTGTATTACATAGGGTGACAGCGCACTCTTCAAAAACCTGGTGTGTATTACATAGGGTGACACCTCACCGCCAGAGATTCTTTAAGTATATATGTGTATGTGACAAGTTCAACCTCTGGGGCGCTGTGGGCGCCTGGCCCTCCTCCGTCTCCAGAGATTCTTCAAGTATAGAGATATGCCAACATAATAGGTTTCTATGGGCACCTAACACGACCAGGTTCCGGTCTGCCTAAAGGGCCGTGTCATAATGCTCCTACAATGAATAGAACGGTCCTTAGGTCTGCCTAGGTCTGCCTAAGGGGGGCCATAATAGAACCAGGAAACAATGGGCCAATGGAACCTCTCTCTCTCTACTCTCTCTGTCACCGCACTCTTCAAAAACCTGGTGTGTAATATACGGGGTGACGCCGCCCTCTTCAAAAACCTGGTGTGTATTATATGGGATGACACCGCACTCTTCAAAAACCTGGTGTGTATTATGTACTGTAGGATGACACCGCACTCTTCAAAAATCTGGTGTGTGTTATACGGGGTGACACCGCACTCTTTAAAAACCTGGTGTGTGTGGGGTGACTACAGAGTGAAAAACCTAGTGTTAATTCAACAATTGAAGGTTGTACTTTGTAATATTTTTAACGGTTTATTTCCAGAATTCATGCTGCCCATTCACTAATATTACCTTTTTCATGAATAGGCCTACTCCACCACCATCAAATTCTAAGTATTCATTATGACGGGGGAATTTCACAATCCATACATGAAAAGGTGGACCTTCTCCATGTCTGCCATTTTGAATATCCAGTAGACAAGTAGACATTTTTAGCTGCAAAACCTACCGTACTTTGGTCATACTAGTATTTTTTTTTTAAACTCACTAACTATTCATGAAAAACTATTCATAAAATTTGGCATTAGGCCGCACAGTTTCAATGAGCAGCATAGTTGTGATACCTACTCTGGCCAACACAGTGCACCTTCAATATCTTCCTCTGTATTGTCAGGCCTGTAGCCAGGGGGGGTTCGAGGGGTTCCCTCAAACCCCCCCTCCCATCCCCCACCCCCACTCGAACCCTCCAACTACGTTGCATCCCACTTTGACTGGAAGGCCATTTCATAGACAATAACTGTCAGATAGCAGTAACTGAGCCAATACTGGGTCGACACTATGTGGGGAGATAGCTCATTTGAAGCAATTCATGTCCATTTATGTTAAGAGTGGGGAGCAACAGACAAACAATTAAGGACAGCAACAACAGACTTGCGACAAAGTTATAATGAAGAAAGTATGTCTAAATTAAAATATTTTTCGTGTGCTCGTGTATTTGGGAAACATTGGAGCAGGGAGCCAAATAAAGTCCATTTTCGGGGGGAAAAGACCCCCCACACACCACAATGCTGGCTACAGGCCTGATTGTGTACTCAGTGACCTGACCCACTGGTGTGTCTGGTGTTAGCTGCAGTTCACTTCTCATTTCTTTTATTTTTTTGGGTCTTGTTCTCATTTTCTCTGTTTTTCTCTGTCTCTGTTTCAGTATCTCTCTCTCCCTCTCTATTTCTACTTCAGCTCTGTCTCTGTCTAAAGCATAACTGTATACCAGTAGACTGTGCAGTGTGCATTCATGTCATGTTTGATTAAAAAAAATGTCATGGTGCAAGAGTGAAAGAGAACAGAATAATTCTATTTCTCAAACACTTTGGAACCATAAGGCAGTTAGAAAAGATTGTTGATCCTCTTGGTTGCTCTTGGTTTAGGTCACACCTGAGTAGAGCTTTCGCACTATGGATATTTTTCAGTCTGATTCTGATTTAATGATCTGATCTGATAATTTCATAATACAAAATTAAATCATTAAAAGACTAACTTCAAAGATATCAACAAAGAAATACAACAAAAACACATTTTCAAAGACCTCTCAGTGCTACTTGCTAATTGTCTGTCTGATTCCCTGTCGTTCACAGTTGCAGAACATGAGCAATATCATCACCTTCCCCTTGGACAGTCTGCTGAAAGGAGATCTGAAAGGCGTCAAAGGGGTATGTAGTCACGCTGGTTTCCCTTTTTCTTTCATCATTACACACAGCACGTACTGTACTAAAAGAAGCCAGGGGGGAAATACAAAAACAAAAATAGCTATCTTATTCAGATAAAATTCGGCTAAATAAAAAGCCTCAACTTGAAACAGTCCTGTCTGGACTTTTATTTCTTCAAGAGGTAGCTCTTGCTTGCCATCAGGGATGGGCAACGTTTATGATGAGAAGGGCCACATTTTTTATTTCGCCATCATCGGAGGGCCACAAGACCACGGATCTGACTGCAATTCGCAGAGTTGAAGGTGCTGTGCGTTGCTTACTGACTGCCCATATTGTTTGGAAGGAATTGAATAATCTATATTCAATATTCTATTGGCCAACAGTATAATGCAACAGATTGATACAGTAGTGGTTTTTAAAAAAATACGGCAATTCTTTTTTTAAAATTAGGCCTACTGTTTTATCTACAGTACGGGCCGCATTGACTGAGGAGGCGGGCCGCAAGTGGCCCCCGGGCCTCCAGTTGCCCATCCCTTATCTAGGCAGAGGTTAGGGATCTCATCTGAGGCATAAAAAGGTGGGTAACCACTGCTGTATTGTATATCGCACCACTACAACTGGGCAGTTGAGCAGACATGAAATGAAAGTGAAAGCCCAACTAGGAAACTCCAACTCCCATTGTCATTGTGACACAGCACTCCACAACACACAAGTGAGCACTGCACACTGCACACAACGGAATTGCATTTATGACTCAACCGTGCAAGGGGGCAGCCCCCAATGGCGCTCCAAGGGAGCAGTGCGGCGGGACGGGACCATAGTCATGGAGGAGGATGGGAGGAGAGCACCAACCTGGCGGGTTGAGTCGAACCAGCAACCTTTGGGTTACAAGTCTGACGCCCTAACCGCTTACCCATGACTGCCTATATGATATGCTGTACATATATTTGTGAAGCATTAAGGCAGCATGCCTTTCATTGTCATATCATGCACAACAGCAAACATTAGCACTGTGTATTATATACAGTATAAGTAAGTAACACTTCAATTGTAGAATACTGTAATTGACACAATGTTATGCATTATAAGTCAACGTTGAACATGTATGTGATTTGTTGCTGTTGTTTTAGGTGCATCCAATGTACAAACAGAAGTATGCAAGTTTCCATGGAGTATAAGAGTGTAATTGTATGCAGTAGGCTATTTATGCAGGGTTCCCACGGGTCATGGAATTTCTGGGATATAATGGAATTTCATGAAAGTTTTTCCAGAATCAGTTCAATAAAGACGCTTTTGCACACCTCTGTAGTTGGGCAGGTGCGTAGGATGTTATCCCAGCCGGGTTGTCAGTGAAGTGAAAAGAAATCCCGCACACTGTCCATTCCACCAACAAACTTTAATACAACGTTCTTTACCTGAAGAAGGTCGGATGACCGAAACGTTGTATTAAAGTTTGTTGGTGGAATGGACAGTGTGCGGGATTTCTTTTCACTTCAATGAAAGTTTTTCCAGTCATGGAAAGTCATGGAATTTTACCATTTTGCATGCAGTCATGGAATATCATGGGATTTTCTTAACAGTTGTGTAGAGGTAAAAACTTCTTTGTTTCGTGTATAACATTGTTTCTTACTGGTTATACTACAATGCTTCCCCAGAAACTGTTTGGTTTTGGGCTGTAATGTGCAACATTCTAGAATGCAATGAGCACACTTAAATCTGGTGGTGGCTCTGCGTTGGCTCGAGGGGTGAAGATAATTTTCACGCTGAACGTCATTTCTTTTTACGGAAGTGGTCATGGAAATCCTGTTTTTTTGGGTCTGAAAAGTCATGGAGAATCATGGGATTTTATTTCTGAATTAACCCTATTTATGGTCTGTTTTTATTTGTCATTTCACACAGGACCTGAAGAAACCTTTCGATAAAGCCTGGAAGGACTACGACACCAAACTGTAAGATATTTCTCTTAGTGTGGGCGTTTACCTCTTACACCTCTGTACAAAACACCTACATGTACGAGTACAAGAAGGACCGGTTCTAGGCAATTTGGTGCCCTAGGCGAACACCAATCTTTCCTTTTTGTGGAATTTGACATTGTCATCTGTAAACATGGTGTCATACATCTGATCGAGCACAGCTGATCTAGTACCATGTACATGTACTGAGTGCCGTTTAAATGTATAGTGTGATGCTTTATTTCGCATGATATTGTAATTCTGTGGGCCTTCATGCCTCCCAGGATATTTGGGGCCCTAGGCAACTGCTTAGTCTGCCTATGCCTAGCGCTGGCCCTGAGTACAAGGCTCTGTATAGGTTACCTGTGTATACACAGGTTTAACGCAATGCTTGATGTATGCCGACCAACAGTTTCATTTCTGTGTTTGAACATGGCTACAACAGAATTTTACTTTCAGTAGACTGTATGATGACTCTCACTGAGAGGTCTGCGATATCTTTACAGATAATACGTTTAAATGCAGCATGCACATCTCAAGTGTAAAGTTCAGTTTGACCACAAATCAGTGAATAACATGTATTTTTAGCAGTCTACCAGACACATGTTGCTTATGAGTGCTCATATTTTGCACTTTATGTCTTCGTCTTATATCCCCCAATTAGTCCATGTTATATGATTATCATTATCATTATCATTATCATTATCCATGTTACATGATTATGTTACATGATTAGTGCTGATGACACGAATATGTGGGATTAATAAAAGATCTCTATTCTTTGCTATAACATGACATTACACTTGGCACTGTGGCTGGGCAGGGATCAAAAAAGATATTATAAAAACGAACAACAGTTTTGACAACTGAGGATTGTCTGCCTTCTGGGAAATGCCCTGTATGCCAGATTACCAATCCAGGTCCACTGGGAAATGCCCTGTATGCCAGATGACCAATCCAGGCCTGTTTAGCAGCTGCGTTTATCTGAAGTGACTCTAGCGTAAACAAAAACAAAACAAGCTACAAAAGATGCTAATGACCCATAAACAACCTTATTAGACTACTCTTATTAGGAATCTCAATGCAGTATTAGAGACTACTAATGAGCTAATCAAATGGTATGAACTGCCAACTGCTTTTTACTCAATGGAAAAGACTCTGTCACACACACACACACACACACACACACACACACACACACACACACACACACACACACACACACACACACACACACACACACACACACACACACACACACAGGTATACACACACACGCACACGAACACACAAAGACACACACACACACGCACACACAAAGACACACACACACACACACACACACACACACCCTTACTTACGTACTTATCCCCTCTGGGATCACATGACACCATTAATGCCCTTGGTTATCAGCAGTGTTGCCAGATTGGGCGGTTTCCCACCCAATTGGGCTGCTTAGGATGTGCTGTGTGGTCTGCTTAGGATGGCTGTGGATTTTGGAGAAAAAAGCGCCCAATTTTTGGCCATAGAAATCAATAGAATTGGGCGGGATTTAGTGCTTCCAGGCGGGTTTTGAGAACTCTTTGGGCTGGAAATCATCAACCTCATCTGGCAACCTTGGTTATCAGCTAGGAGCCCAGGCCTTGTGTAAACATTCCACTGTTGCTGTGAGCAGAGTTTAAATGAGGGCTTTGTTTCGGTTGTTACTTCCTCTTTCTGAGAGCTGCATGAGGGTTACCAGACTACTTTTCTGATAGTTGCCGTCGCCCCAGGCCTATGGCAGTGAGTGGATAGTAACTGGCTAACTCTGACAGTGTGTCATCTAAGCGCCACAGTGTGTTAAGCACGGTGACGGGGGCGAGGGGATTTTTGAAATGTCGACAGGCAGTGTAGTACCCTATGATTACTTAGCAGTCTGCTGCGTGTGTGTGTATGTCTGTGTTTGCATGACTCACAGTGATATGGGAGTGTATCAAAAGATGACCTTTCACACACGTCGTCTAGCAAGCGACCGCATTGTAGTTGATCGACTCAAAGTAAACAGCGTGAACACAACCATGCCCATACCCCTAGCAATATGGCACATAGCCTATTGATAACGTCACGGCTAATAAACCTCCACCAGGCCATTATGTAAATTAGTGCATAGGGAATGTTGGGAGTCAACCCATTTAGTGTGTTTGATATGTAACGCTGTTGGGAAAAAAACGATAGGGTCACATGTCATGCTCTGAAACATACTGTTATTGAAAAAATTCCCCTCATTTCAACGAAGTGTTTGTGCTTCAGGGTAATTTTAGTTTAGTATGTGTTGTGTATCTTCAACTGCTTAATTTCCATTGGGAGAAATGATGTACAACATCATATACCTGTGGTTCTGTTGAACTCTGTTATACTCTAATCTACCCTTCCCTGTTCTACTCTACTGTACTCTTCTGTACTCTTTTCTCTATTCTATTCTACTCTACTCTACTCTACTCTACTCTACTCTACTCTACTACTCTACTCTACTCTACTCTACTCTACTCTACTTAACTGTATTGTACTCTACTACTCAACTCTACTCTAAACTACTCTACTCTACTCTACTCTACTCTGCTCTGCTCTACTCTACTGTACTCTACTCTACTGTACTCTACTCTGCAGTAACAAGATTGAGAAAGAGAAGCGTGAGCATGCGAAACAGCATGGAATGATCCGCACGGAGTTCAGCGGAGGAGAGATCGCGGAGGAGATGGAGAAGGAGAGGCGTCTATTCCAGCTACACATGTGCGAGGTACTATAGCCTAGTAAACTACGACAATAATCTGTCTAGTGGTTGAAAATATATTTTCCTGTTGAGTTGGTCTAGCCCAGGTGTGCGTTTCTCGACAACATAGTTGCTAACTAAGTTAGCAACCTACTTGTTTACAATGCAATTTCTAATTGAATATGGAAACCTAGTAAGTTGCTAACTGGTTAGCAACAATGCTTCGGAGAAACAGGGTCCTGGTCCTTGTAATGCTACAACAGGCACCAGAGCAGGTCGCATCACAATTTTCTCTGTTTGACTCTTTGGGATGTACTCTGGTTGGATTGTGGAGACAGCAGAATGGCTATGGCTAGCGAAGAGTGGCCGTTTCATTGGTCGTAGCATTGGCCAATTCAGTGTAGTGCAGAGGTAATTCGAACCATAACGACAGTTTGGTCCCACAACACAGCCCTCACCTATCTGAATTCAGCAATTTCACACAAATAAGTTCATGTTTTTTAATCAGGCTGTATTAGTCGTGCCCCATCAATTCCTTCTGTCAATGGGGCAGGGACGTTTCATCAGTAGCACAGGGTAGGATGGCGCAACGATATTCAATGCCACTACTGAATGGATTTTTTTCGTTTGTTTGTTTTTAATGGACTATCTAACAAGCATATTCATTACAGTGTATCAACCACCAATTGCTAATTAATTCATGGGAATTAGATGTTGTTGCGCCACCTGACATCTGAGAACCCCCCCCCCCCCAAAAAAAACATATTTGACCCCAATCAGGATGTGATACAGAATTACATGTTTAACTCATCTCTATATTTGTGTGACTTATTGTCCAATTGATTTCCCTCTTTAACATTTCAGTATCTTCTCAAAGCCAATGAGATCAAGGTCAAGAAAGGAGTGGATCTCCTCCAGAACCTCATCAAGTATTTCCATGCTCAGTGCAAGTATGTTGAAATGCCTGCTTTTACCCTGTTAAATAAGTATGTTGCATGTGCGATGTGTCTCATTACTGTGATTAGCTTATATTAAGAGCTTTTTTATTTATTTATTTACAAAATTCAACATATCTGTTTTCAGAAATATTCAAAAATTGTTTGCTTCTATTTTGTTTCTCAGTTAAAATCCCTTAAATTAGTGTTTTGACGTTGGAACTATAAACTATCAGATAACCTAATCCCGTTCATATGACCCTGATGCAGTTTTAATATCAGATTTTTAAAAAAAAGATATATGAAAATTGTATTTTAATGGCTTTTATTGCATTTTGGAAAAGCAGCCTTTGTTTGTAATCTTTGCATTTATTTTAGTCATATAGTAGCTATGCTGTATGGCTGTCCTTTCCCAGTGTCACTTCATTGACTTGTGGGCAACACATTACTTGACGCCGGCGATATACGTATGACATAACGGTGTCATAACATTGTCATAATGCATGTGTCATAAACATTATGCCAATGTCATAAACATTGTATGACTTTGTCTTTAAGTGAAATTCGGTTTAGACAAAGACAGACCTAACAATGTTAACTTTTCATGGCCATAAAACTATGGTATTATGACATTGGCATTATGTTTATGACACTATTCATGATACTGTTACGACATTGTTATGTCATACGTATGACGCCAGCGTCAGGTAAAGTGTAACCGACTCCTGTTCCTGCTCACTGAGTCCTACTCCTGCCTTGACAGAACTAACAATGTCAACTTTTCATGGCCATAAAACTATGGTGTTATGACATTGGTATTATGTTTATGACTCGTTCATGACACTATTGAGGTCAGGTAAAGTGTAACCGACTCCTGCTCCTGTTCACTGAGTCCTGCTCCTGCCTTGTTGCTCCAGCTTCTTCCAGGATGGACTGAAGGTGGTGGAGAGCCTGAAGCCAGCCATGGAGAAGCTGTCCACTGACCTGGGAGCCGTAAGTGCTGTGGGAGCTCTCTCAGTGGTCGTTACACTACACTTAGCTGACACACACACACACACACACACGCACACACACTTTTATTACATGGACATGGAGAAGCTGTCCACTGACCTGGGAGCCGTAAGCGCTGTGGGATCTCTCTCAGTGGTTGTTACACTACACTTAGCTGACACACACACACACACACACACACACACACACACACACACACACACACACACACACACACACACACACACACACACACACACACACACACACACACACACACACACACACACACACACAAGCACACACACACCTACACACACACCTACACACACACACACACAAGCACACACACACACACGCACACACACGTTTATTACATTACGGTACATTACTTATTATTTACAGGGTATTGGTTACAGCCCCTGGAGCAATGTATGGTATGGTGCCTTTCTCAAGGGCACTTCAACCAGTAGGGAGGGATTGAACCTGCAACCTTCTGATTTTGACCACCTCCCTAACCATTATAGCCGGTCTCCGCCCTACTGGTGACGCAACGCCTTCGGCTCAGCTACACACAGTAGGGCCAGGAGCTTGCTCAATACCTCTACAGCGGGAACTCCACCCACTTTGTCTGGAACCAATCAACTGAGCATTTCCAACCGTCCTGGGTAGAGACGTGTTCAAGGCAGTGACGTGGTTTAAGCAGAGACGTTCTATTGGGCGAAGAAATTTTTGTTTTAAACTTAGGCACAGCCCTCAACCAGTAGCAAGCCGAGGGAGGCGGGTTAACCAGGCCATGGAAACGCTAATCGTTATAGTCCTGGTCAGACCAGAATCGCGGTACGTGATCTGAGGTCTATGAAAATCAGCCAATAACCATTAGGCCACGGCTGCCCATTAAATGAAAATCAATCAAGCATTTTTCTCAGTATGAACATAGTAGAGTTGAGTAGAGTAGAATTTAGAAAAGATATTTTATTAATCCTGAACAAAATTATTAATGGAATGGAATGTGGAGGAATGCATTTGGAATGTGACGTCTTCAATTTGCTGGTTATTTCCATGGAAGAGAGACAATTAATGCCTGTATATGTTAGCACAAGTAATAACATCAGCGGGATAATTTTAGTTGCTGTTCTGCACATTTTTGCTCTTTCATCTGTCCCACTGAGTTAACTTACAAACTTAAGGCAACAGGGCAACTTACCTTTTTACGTTTAACTCACATTATTTTGTAAATGTGTAATTATGTTGTGAAACTTACATAATATATTACAACCTACATGGCTTGTGCAATATAGTGCATGTTTGGTTCCCAGGGTTATTACATTACAACATGGTAGAGAAGTGAGTTTTCTCCCACACTATTCCTCTGAAACTCTTGGTTTAGGCTAACTCCTTTACACCACAAAAGTTTCACAGAAGTGAGATTCAGAACTGAGAAATAGGCCAGACTCTCCAAATGTGTTGATAGCTGAGAATGTGCCAGGGTGTGGGAGAGGTTTTCTAAAAGGGGAAAGCTGCTCTTATGGCCATATTTAGCCCTTGATTACTCTGAAGCCGAATGTGGGAAAGTCAGAGTAAGTGACATAAGTCAGTGGCAAGCTTGACAATCGTCCTACCCTGTAGCCTCTACCGTACGAGTGCAGATAAGAGAACCCGCAAGGGCCAAGAACTACACGTGTTCTCACTGGTCAAATAGTGGGAATCTGAGGAAAAGTAAATGGCATGATATTCATCATTATAGGCGTACAGTGCTCAAACACTACATGGGCACTTCACTCAACAGTGGGGCAGCAACATTTAAAAACTACCATAGTAACATATTATATACCTTGTTTCATGTTTGTTTCTGTCCTTGTCTCTCTCCATCTCTCTATGTGTGTTGATGCATGTTTCTCTCTCTCTCTCTCTCTCTCTCTCTCTCTCTCTCTCTCTCTCTCTCTCTCTCTCTCTCTCTCTCTCTCTCTCTCTCTATCTCTCTCTCTCTCTGTGTTTCTCTCTCTGTTTCTCTCTCTGTCTGCCTGCCTGTCTGCCTGTCTGCCTGCCTGCCTGTCTGTCTGCCTGTCTGTCTACCTGTCTGTCTGTCTGTCTGTCTGTCTGTCTGTCTGTCTGTCTGCCTGTCTGTCCCGCTTCCCCAGATCAAGCAGAGTCAGGATGGAGAGCGTAAGCAGTTGACCCAGCTGCGCGATGTGCTGAAGTCCTCCTTACAGGCCGAATCTAAGGAGGTGAGTAGACTGGGAATGCTGTGGGAACACTGTGGGAATATTGTGGGAATATTGTAGGAATGCTGACACAGTTTCTTGTGAAAAACACTGTCTCCAGAAACCCATTACTGATAAAATTGTATATTGTTTTTTTAGTCAGACAAAATGAGTTAGGTCTTCTCTGTCTTGTGCATCACATGTCTGTTTGTCATGTGATTATTACCCTTAACTTTATACAGTTTTTTATAACATTTATAACATATAACATATAAAATTTGTACAGTTTATTACACTTGTGTTGTACATGTTCAGGATGCGCAGGCCAAACAGACTGGCTACAGTCTTCATCAGCTGCAGGGCAACAAGGCCCACGGCACCGAGCGCTCAGGGATGCTGTCCAAGAGGAGCGAGGGGTGAGGGGAACAGTAGCACACACATTACATTACATCACATTACATCACATTACATTACATCACATTACATCACATTACATTACATCACATTACATCACATCACATTACATTACATTACATTACATCACATTACATCACATCACATCACATCACATTACATTACATCACATTACATCACATCACATTACATTACATTACATTACATTACATCACATTACATTACATCACATTACATCACATCACATCACATTACATTACATCACATTACATCACATCACATTACATCACATTACATTACATCACATTACATCACATCACATCACATCACATTACATCACATTACATTACATCACATTACATCACATCACATTACATTACATTACATTACATCACATTAAATCACATCACATCACATCAGGGATGCTGTCCAAGAGAAGCGAGGGGTAGGGGCAACAGCAGCACGCACATGGACACATACATGCACCTGCGCGCATTCACACACACATATACACGCATGCGTTCGTTATACAAGTCAGTGGTTCGGCCCCTCACACACGCGCGCATGCACACACGCATACACATTACATTACATGAAATTTAGCAGACACTTTTGACCAAAGTTAAAGTTAAACGGAGTTACATTCAAGCAAGTTACAGAGTGTGGGGTCAGTACAGAGTACAGCAGTATACAAGCAAAGTAGAACAGATAGCGAGCAGAAAAATAGTAGAGGACCTATGAAATGTAGTGCAGGTTAATACCCATGATTAGAGGTGAGTAGAAAGACAAACATTCTGGCATACTGCTTTGTTGTATATATCAAGTCAAGTCAAGTCAGCTTTTATTGTCACTTGCTTCATATGCACAAGTCATACATGGAAAATGACATTACGTTTTATAATATAATATAATGTAATATATATCTGACAATGTTATTTGTTTCCTAGCCTGCGACGGGTCTGGCAGAAGAGGAAGTGCTCTGTACGGGCCGGGTTCCTCACTATAGCCCACGGGACGGTAAGAACAGCCAGCAGAATCGACACATTCAAAATGACTCTTAAAGTGATACTGTCCCATTTTTGGAAATAAGCTCATTTTACACCTCCCAGTGAGTTAAATAATAGGCGCTTACCTTTCTCCTGTACTTCCAACCGTTTTCTAGTTATGGCAGTGCACATTTTACCTCCAAGTTAACAGTTAACATTGAGTCCTATCAGACCAGTTAGCCGCGAGCTGGTCTCATAGGACTCGATGTCAACTGCTAGCATGGAGGTAAATTTGCACTGCCATAGCCAGAGTTGAAAGTACAGGAGGATGGGACAGTATCACTTAAAGCAGTGGCTAAAAATAGACCAGGGGTGCTTGAAACCATTGTTGCTAACTATGTTAGCTACTTTGTTGATTGCCATGCATTTTCCCATTGACAACTACCCAATGCTGACACCTTCAAAATTACCCTTCGAACAGTGGCTGAAAACAGACCAGACCTGCTCCCTTTAATTAATAGTATGAACTTTGTTTCACTTTTTGGACTTTGCATGTATTTGATGTTTGTGATGTGTGGGTAAAATGAAACGACTTCTTCAATTGATTGTTTTATTGTTATTTGTTTTATTATGCGTACCAGTTTAGATGATGTATTGATTAATGTGCAATGCGTTGTCTTAATCAAATGAATGAATGAATGAAAGAGGGCGTTTTTGTACTGTATTTCTGTTTTCTGAATGGCTGGTTGAATGTAGGCCTACTGTACAGGTGTATCCTCATGGCTGTTTCCCTTTACCTGACCCCTATGTCTCTATATCAACAGAACCCTTCATTCATTGCTACTGTATGCAATCTTTTAATCTTGTTTTTCGTGTTAATGCAGCCAAACACACCCCCTGCCAAACTCAACCTGCTGACCTGCCAAGTGAAGAACAACCCAGACGAGAAGAAGAGCTTTGACCTCATCTCACGTAGGATTGCTTACTTTTATCACTCTTTATTTTCTACTTTTACTTTTTTTAAACTCCCTCTTTATTTCTTACTTCTGTTCCCTTTTCATCAATTCCCATGATCCGTATTTCAGTATGTAAAGGATGCCAACTAGAATCTAGAGCAGTGATTCCCAACCTATGGGCCGGGGCCCACTGGTGGGCCCTGAAGGTATTCCAAGTGGGCCTTGAAATAATTTGTTGATTTATTTGAGTTTTATTCTTAATTGGGTCAGAGGTGGGCCCCGAACAGTTTTGACAATTTCGAGTGGGTCCCAAGTTGAAAAATGTTGGGAACCCCTGATCTAGAGTTTGGTGGTGGAATGTTTTGAAACCTCCCACCTAAAGCCTCATATACTCTATGGATACCTCACTGTAAAACATTGCAGCCATTTAAAAGTAAAAAAGTAAGTTGCCCTGCTGCCTTCGGTTTGTAAGTCAACTCAACTTGAGAAAGCCTCCAGTTGCGTTAAGCCTCAAGTTGAGTTAACTTAGAACAGGGGTGGGGAACCTATGCCTCGAGGGCCGTTTAAATCCTGGTTTGTGTTCATGGTACGGCCTTCGGAGGACTTTTACGGACCTTGGAGGACTTTGAAGTGGCCCTTCGAATGAAAAAGGTTCCCCATCCCTGACTTAGAAACTTGAGGCAGCAGGGCAACTTACCTTTTTATGTTGAACTGACTGACTGTTACATTTACATTATTACCTGGGAGGCTTCCTTACCTGTAAATGCTTAGATTAGTGAAGTGTGTGGTGCATGGTTTCCTGTGATGTGATGGCGTATTGAATTGCATTGCATCCCATGTATTTGTAGTGATTTTATGCAACCTGACCACTCATGGAAAGTTTCTCCTCTTTTGTCTCCAGATGACAGAACGTACCACTTCCAGGCAGAGGATGAGCAAGAGTGTCAGATGTAAGTGGACCAAATGGTCACGCCTTGGAAGCGGTGTCCTCAATGACAGCCATCGGCTGATTGATAAACGAAACAGTTGATCAATTGGCAGGTTATCATGTTCATTAATGAACCAATGTCATTAATGCAGGCATGGTATGCCCAAAATCCAGGACATTTGTGGCCCATGGTCAAGTATTTAGTGGGTGGCCCACGGCACATTTAGAAAATATAAATTAATATGGATCACACATTAAAAATCCGCTGCCTTTCAACACTATGTCACCAGCCACAGAATTTGTGCTCCCCAACTTAGCAAAACATAGAAAAGAAAAACTTAGTTAGTTTCTAGTTGCTTTATTGACAAATATTCACATTATCGGAACATAACGTATTGGCTAGCCAGGTAGGCATCACACAAAATCTCATATCTTTAGGGTGACCAGACGTCCCAGTTTAACCGGGACAGTCCCGGTTTGGAGTTGTGTGTCCCAGGTCCCGAGCAAACCTTGTCGAGACACAAATATGCCCCGGTTTTGGCCACCCGCTACATTACGCTACATGTCTATCAGGATAAATATATGGAAAATATGACATGTTTACCTGCCACAATTAATGGCAGCCAACGTTTGTATAAAAAGTCTGAAGGAGTCAGTTGCGATGTGTCATTCCTCCCCCTAAAATTGATTAGAATGCAGGAAATTGCATCTAAAAAAATGCTAATTTTTCTGGGGGAGGACCCCCAGACCCGCCCGCAAAATATTGTCTGTAGTCACGCGCGAAGTGTCCCGGTTTTAAACTACAAAACTCTGGTCACCCTACATGTCTTGTATATGTGGCCAGGCCCTTTGTTTATACATCTGTATTTGGCCCTCACGAAAACACTGGCCACTGCTGTATCACATGTAATGTAACTGCTGCCTGTGATATGACAATGTTGCTGTCAGGGCAGGATCAAGATGGCCTGGGGCCGCTAGGCTACAGGTTGCTGTGGGGCCCCCCGTAATGCAAATTTTGCAACAATTTTACACAGACAATGTCATAATTAGGAGCTAGGAATTAATGATAACATGTCTACCAACTGTATTTAACATGAAAGATGATTTTTACCATATTGTATCTTGTCACAATTCTGCAATGTTTTCACATTTGGCCAATCAGGGCCCCCTGGCAGGTGGGGGGCCTAGGCTGTAGCCATGTCTAGCCTGTGCATTAATCCGGCCCTGGTTGCTGTAATGCTCAATGCTCTCTCTCCCCCTGTGTCTTCAGATGGATTTCAGTGTTACAGAACAGTAAAGAGGAAGCGTTGAACGACGCGTTCAAAGGCAACGTGGAGGAGAGCGGCGAGAACAACATCGTGCAGGAGCTGACGCGTGCCATCGTGGAGGAGGTGAAGAGGATGAGCGGGAACAATGAGTGTTGTGACTGCGGTGCTGCCGGTGAGATTGTTATTATTATATTTATTTTATTTTTTGTCTTTCACGACTTTATGGGGCACCTAAGTCACGCCCTCTACTTCCTGGTTCATGGGGCAGAGGGAGTCAAAAAATAATTACTGGGCTTGAAATGAGTGGTTTTTCAACACCAATCCAAACCTTGGACCTCCACTTATGCACCACAAATCCACCACGACTCGCCTCGTTCACTTCCATTCCATTTTTTTACTCCCTCTGCCCCATGAACCAGGAAGTAGAGGGCGTGACTTAGGTGCCCCATTTGACAGGACAGTTTGAGAGGTGGGTGGACAGGAAGCGAATGGGGAGAGAGACGGGCAGGGGTCGGCAAATGACCCAGGCCGGGAATCGAAACTGGGTCAGCTGCATGGCAGACGAGTGCCCTACCGATTGGCCACGGCTGGGCCTATTACAGTGGTTCTCAAAGTGTGATCCAGGAGAAAGACCTCAAGTGGTCTGCCATAGGATGTCTAAAAATGTAGTCAGCATTTCCATGATGAGCTAGCTTTATTAGTAATATTATTAGAAGGTTAAGTAAGCATATGAGTTAATGAGCATTTGATGTTAGCCTAATTTAATAAAAATCTTCCTGGTAAGCAGCTCCAGTTTCTCAAAATGAAATTGACCAAAGGTCTTTGGCCACATGAAAAAACTGCTGCTTCCTGTTCCTTGTATTTTGGCAGTATCTCTTTTTCCAAAAATGTAGTCAGCATTTCCACGATAAGCTGTGTTTATTACCTCCGCCAAGGAGGTTATGTTAAAGATTCTTCACCATTGCAGGATATGCCGAATTTTGACATTCCAGTTTCTAACTCCACAAAAACAAGGCAGAAAGACTTGAAAAAAATTAGGGTGTAACATAGTCAAATGTTCTATAAAACAGTTTCCTTGTCGGAGGTCTGCACTCTCTGAGTGCATTTCTATTTTTTTTTTTTGAATAATATTATTAGCTGGCTAAGAAATGAGTTAATGAACAGTTGATGTTAGCCTAAACTAATATGAATCTACCTGGTAGAACTTGCACAGTAGCTCCCATTTCTCAAAATAAAATGGACCTTTAGACACATGATAATACTGCTGCTTCATGTTCCAAATTGACAGTAGCTCTTTTTCACTCAAAAAAGGGAAGTTAGCAACTTAAACGGCAGTGTGTCAGGGTTAACTATAGGGCGAATACAATGTAAGACTGTTCATGAAACAGCCTACTGTACCTCCCTATATGTCAGCTGTTGCTGGTGGTGTATATGGTAATTGTGAGGTTTTGCTGAGAGATCATGTGCAGTGTTGCCAGATGTACGATAATCATCCTATTTGTACCGTAGTTTTGTCCATTGTGTCCTCTGTACGATAAAAAAAAAACATGATGTACGATAATTTCAGAGTTGTCACTCAGTTAATTTAAATGCCTTGAAACAATAATTTGGGTCTTGTACGATAATTTCCTCCCAAAAAAACCCCCAAAATGATGATTTTGAGGTTTTGGTACGATAATTCAGCATTTTCCATCTGGCAACACTGATCATGTGCCAGCCTAAAAGTGTGGCCCAAGGGAAGCCATGATGACTCACAGTAGGCTATGTTATCATGAGTCAGGTCAGGTGACCTAGTAGTGAATAGGTGTTTGTTTTGTTCTTCGAGTCGCGGGAGAGAGGCGGGGCGGTGCCCTTGTTTATTTGGGTTCATCAGACAGCAGGAGGTAATGTAAGCCGACAACTCGACAGAGTGGTTTGGTTTCCTGAGCAAGTGGTGGAAACTGTTCCTCCCTTATTGTCTTATGTACAGTACAATGCCACCATGTCATCACACACACTCATGGGTTGGCTGTGACCATTTCAGAGACAGATCCTGTTTATACTGACCTCTAGTGGATGCTAAAAACATTTCAGCAAGATGAGAAATTACAGGGTTTAAAAAAAATGCTTCACAACGGCAGTGTTTTCCCAAAACTCTGTACAAACTCAACTGCTACTCACGCAAAATGCAAAATAGGTTCCCTCACTGTCTGAATAGCAGAAATGTAGGTGTTGACACATCTTGCAGACCACACCCAACAAGAATGCTTATTTCCCTATATCAAGTCAATAAGTAATACTCATCTTGACTGACTCAAATGTTGCAAAGTGCCTCTTTAAGAGTAAAATAATGAATACACCTCTCTGTGTATCTGTATACTGTACATGTGGAAACAAAAGAGTAAATGGCAGCCCAGTTGCGTCTACATCTCAGGTCCTTGAATGTCATGACTTGGATGAATAAGAATCACTGTACATGATGCAGGGCTTAGTTTTCATGCTGTTTGGAAGCACCAGTGTACTTTTGGCCATGACATACTTTAGTGATGTGTCTCTTGTGGCTTAGCTTGGGCCATTGTGCTCTTTTAAAACATCATCATGCCAAGAAAAGAACTTACAATAAAGGGACACTATGCAGGAAATGGTCAAAAAAGGTACTGCAACTATACTGCTCATTGAAACTAGGCCCCCTATTGCCAAATTTGATCTTTACATGAAAGTTTACTAAGTAATTAGCAAATATTTTCTAGTATGGTCCAAGTACAGCCCCTTTTGCAGCTAAAAATGGCTATTGTGGGAAATTCAAAATGGTGGACCATGGAGAAGATCCCCCTTTTCATATATGAAAAGTGCAATTTTTCCAGTCATAATGAATACTTAGAATTTGATGCTGGTGATAAGTATTCATGAAAAAGGTAACATTAGTGAATGGGTAGCATGAATTCTGGAAATAAACAACTAAAAATCTCACACAGTGTCCCTTTAAAGAAGAAAATCTAAAGGACTGTGTGAACCTTTAAAAAAAAACGTGATGTGTCTCTTCAGATCCCACCTGGCTCTCCACCAATCTTGGGGTGTTAATCTGCATCGAGTGTTCCGGAATCCACCGTGAGATGGGCGTCCACTACTCCAGAATCCAGTCCCTCACTCTAGACGTCCTCGGAACCTCAGAGCTGCTGGTGAGACAGGAATCTTGCTGTGGAATCGTATTTTGTTCTTCTCATAGCTTCTCATGCACAGTAAAAAAAAAACGTGCAGAGTTAATTTAAAAATACACTCTAGAGGATGTTAAATAGACTCTTTAATGTTTGAATTAACACAGCATTTTTTAACTGTGTAGTTTCATGTGAAGCTGTAAACTAAAGCGTTAATGGTTATAATACAGTATGTGCATTGTTGTTAGTTACGTGTATGTTCTGGCACGCCATTGTAAGTAACATGTTGCTTCTTATTGCCCACAGTTGGCTAAGAACATTGGGAATGCGGTCTTCAATGAGATCATGGAGGCCAATGTGTCCGCAGAGGACGTGACCAAGCCCAATCCCTCTAGTGACATGTGAGTGACAAGCCAGCCTACAGACTGGCTACATTGAAGCTAGTAAACGTATATGTAAACTTGCAACTTATATACTGTATATATTTGCAACACTGTGGAGAGTCAAAACAGGGACTCAAAAGTCAGTGTAAAAATTCTGCGGATGGCCAGTGTAATTTCAACTCAGCAGGGCCTGACTGGCTACATTGAACCTGGGGAGCAAACTTATATAAATCCAGATTATGATAAAGCAGCAGTGGTGTGTGTTCTACTACACATTGAAAACATTGAAACTTTGAAAGTCTGCAACTGCAAGCAAAGAGTTTCAAGGTGTGATTGCCCTTGCAAATCTTGCAAATTACAAGAACTACACTAGGACTAGTTGTCTCAGTACATGAGATTGCAACTTGAAGTTAGAGCCATAACCTGTGGATGTGTTTGTTTTGTTTATGATGTGCTTCTGAAGTGATACATATACAGTACATATGAAGAGCTCTTTTCCAAAATGAGATATATCCATTTTATAGAATGTTGGGAAATTGACATTTTTGTATTGGGCTTTCCATTGAATTGCATTGCAAAATGCATTTTATAGAGGTTTAAAAAGTATGTTCTGAAAACATTTGAAAGGCAAGAATTCACAGATAGATTATAGGTCTTCTTAACAGTCAATTCCAATATTAAAATGCCAAAAGTAAACAATGGTGGATATAGCGTTTTGGAAAAGAGCTCTTCATATATTATTCCATATACTATATTGCAGCACCGTAGGTGTGCATTTCAGGCGTTCAACAGTTTGAGTGCAAAGACACCATTTTTGGTTTGATTGGCTAATTCACAGAGGGTACAACATTGAGTTAAATAAACCACACACACACACGTCAGGTTAATATCATGCACTTTGATGATGATGATGCGTTCTACAGGCAGATGCGGAAAGACTACATCACGGCCAAGTACGTGGAGAAGCGCTTTGCCCACCGCAAGTACAGCGAGACGGCGGGCAGGCAGCACGCGCTGCGGGAGGCCGTGAGGAACAGAGACATCTTCACCCTGCTGCAGGTCTACGCGGAGAAGGTGGATCTCATGGAGGCAATACCACCGGGACAGCACGAGCACGTGAGTCTGTAGATACATACTGTACATATAATACCCCTACCTCATGGAGGCCATACCACCGGGACAGCACAAACACGTGAGTCAAAACTGTAGTAAAGACATGAAATTAGCTTAACAGAAATGGAGTTTGAGGTTTACGCTGAGAAGGTGGATCTCATGGAGGCCATTCCACCGGGACAGCACGAACATGTGAGTCAAAACTGCAATAAAGACATAAAATAGAATAGGATAGAATAGAAAGCCTTTATTGTCATTATACAAAGTATGCTGAGATTTGAGTTTCCCTACAAGGTGCACAATCCTTTATACATGAACATTGTCTAGTAAGTGTGAGTTCATTGTCACAACAGCTTTGGGGAAGCAGCTGTTCTTCATCCTTTTGGTCCTGGCTGGTAATGCCTTGTAGCGCCTGCCAGAGGGCAACAGTGTGAAAATGACATGGAGATAGCTCAGCAGTTATATATATATATATATAGTGGAGTTTGAGGTTAATGCAGATATGAAGGTCGACCTCATGGAGGCCATTCCACCGGGACAGCACGAACACGTGAGTCAAAACTGCAATAAAGACATGGAGATAGCTCAGCAGTTTGAGTTTGGCACGAACACGTGAGTCAAAACTGCTTTAAAGACATGGAGGACATACCACCGGGACAGCACGAACACGTGAGACAAAACTGTAATAAAGACATGGAATTAGCTCAACAGACATGGAGTTTGAGGTTAATGCAGATATGAAGGTCGACCTCATGGAGGCCATTCCACCGGGACAGCATGAACACGTGAGTCAAAACTACAGTAAAAGACATGGAGTTAGCTTAGCAGATTGAGTTTGGCATGATCAAAACTGCAGTGAAAGACATATATTTCTTATTAAAATGTGGCATTATTAAATTGGACAAAAATGTTTGTGGTTTGGAATACGTTAGAGGTGGTGTTTGTGAAAATATTCTCAGGTCCAAAACGGTGGGGCCTCATGGTGGTCCTTTAAGTATGAAGTAATGATAACAAAGTACTTTTTAAACATCTGTGTGTGTGTGTGTGTTTGCGTGTGTGCGTGCCTGTGTGTGTATGTGTGCGTGTGTGTATGTGTGCGTGTGTGTGTGCGTGCGTGCCTGTGTGTGTGTGTGTGCGTGCTAGGCTGCGTGTGTGTGTGCGTGCCTGTGAGTGCGTGCCTGCGTTTGTGTGTGTGTGTGTGTGTGTGTGTGTGTGTGTGTGTGTGTGTGTGTGTGTGTGTGTGTGTGTGTGTGTGTGTGTGTGTGTGTGTGTGTGCGCGTGTGCCTGCGTGCGTGCACGCCTGCCTGTGTGTGTGTGTGTCTCTCTGGGCCTGCAGGAGCCAGGGGAGACCGCGCTGCATCTGGCCGTCAGGACCGTGGACAGGAACTCCCTTCACATAGTCGACTTCCTGGCACAAAACAGGTAGGAACTCCCTTCACATAATCGACTTCCTGGCACAAAACAGGTAGGAACTCCCTTCACATAGTCGACTTCCTGGCACAAAACAGGTAGGAACTCCCTTCACATAATCGACTTCCTGGCACAAAACAGGTAGGAACTCCCTTCACATAGTCGACTTCCTGGCACAAAACAGGTAGGAACTCCCTTCACATAGTCGACTTCCTGGCACAAAACAGGTAGGAACTCCCTTCACATAGTCGACTTCCTGGCACAAAACAGGTAGGAACTCCCTTCACATAGTCGACTTCCTGGCACAAAACAGGTAGGAACTCCCTTCACATAATCGACTTCCTGGCACAAAACAGGTAGGAACTCCCTTCACATAATCGACTTCCTGGCACAAAACAGGTAGGAACTCCCTTCACATAGTCGACTTCCTGGCACAAAACAGGTAGGAACTCCCTTCACATAGTCGACTTCCTGGCACAAAACAGGTACAATACAGCTGCCAAACTCTGGATGTGTGTGTGTGTGTGTGTGTGTGTGTGTGTGTGTGTGTGTGTGTGTGTGTGTGTGTGTGTGTGTGCGCGTGTGTGTGTGTGTGTGTGTGTGTGTGTGTGTGTGTGTGTCTATCAACACTACACACAGAGTTGTGTATCTTTCTATATGTCTGTGTAGTGTTTCAATCTCTCTCTCTCTCTCTCTCTCTCTCTCTCTCTCTCTCTCTCTCTCTCTCTCTGTCTTTCTCTCTCTTTCTTTCGCCCTCTGTCTCTCTCTGTCTCTCTCTCTCTCTTTCTTTCACCCTCTCTCTCTCTCTCTCTCTCTCTCTCTCTCTCTCTCTCTCTCTCTCTCTCTCTCTCTCTCTCTCTCTCTCTCTCTTATGGATGGCTTCATTCATACAGTACATTCTGTATAATTATGTAACAGACACTGTGTCTACAGACCTATAGACCTGCTAACTGCTTACAATAATAATGGCGTGTGTTGTGTTTTGGTGTGTTTTTTGCTTCATACTGCTGTGTGTTGTGTTTGGGTGTGTTTTTGGTTAATAATGGCGTGTGTTGTGTTTGGTGTGTTTTTGGTTAATAATGGAAGGTGTTGTCGTGTGTTTGGGTGTGTTTTTTGGCAGTGGGAGCCTGGACAAGCAGACAGCCAGGGGGAGCACGGCTCTGCACTACTGCTGCCTGACGGACAACAGTGAATGCCTCAAGCTGCTACTGAGGGGCAAGGCTTCAGTTGCTACAGGTAGACATGCTGTCACTGGCGTAACGCAAGTACTTCATGCAAGCTACCAATAATGGGCCCCCAAACGAAAAAAGAGGGCCTAATATCATCTGGAGGGGGCCTGTTTTTTCAAGTCAAGGGCCCATGTGGGCGCCCCGCCTCATATGGGCCCCCCTGCCTCGCGGGGGCTGCGGGGGTATACTTTACGGCCCTGCATGCTGTACACACTGGAGTACACCAATGAAACAGTGTCTGCATCCATAAATGCTAAACTGTGTATGTAGTTTGGATGCTAGGGTGCAAATATGCACAAAAAAATTAATCCTTTATTTCACAAACAGCAACGTTTTGATCCACCAGTTGGATGAAATAAAGTTTACATTTTTGGAGCTCAACAGCAGTGTATGTACTGTGTATGTCGGATATCAACACAAACATTAGTCAGTGCGTATATATACATGGACTTAGAATTTGAATTATTAGCTTAGTGCGACTAAAGTCAGAGTTTTAAAAGTCATGTACAGATACCTTAGTCGAGCTGAAATCGAAACAAATTGGATTTTCTGAAACTGTACTATGCTGTCCTCTCATGAATAAGCTAATAAAAAAGACCAGAAAAATATATTTAAAAAAACACTAGTCTTCTGGTTACATAGGCTATATTGTTTTAATGGTTAATCCAGTTTGTGAAAAAATAACCACTGTTCTGATAAGGCTAAATAACAGTATTCACTCGTGTCCCTGTTCTGATACGGCTAAATATAACAGTATTCACTTGTGTCCTGTTTAGCAAATGAAGCAGGGGAGACGCCACTGGACCTGGCCCGACGCCTGAAACATACTCAGTGTGAAGAGCTGGTACGTCTGTGTGTGTGTGTGTGTGTGTGTGTGTGTGTGTGTGTGTGTGTGTGTGTGTGTGTGTGTGTGTGTGTGTGTGTGTGTGTGTGTGTGTGTGTGTGTGTGTGTGTGTGTGTGTGTGTTTCTGTCTGTGTGTGTGTGTGTGTGTGTGTGTGTGTGTGTGTATGTGTGTGTGTGTGTGTGTGTGTGTGTGTGTGTGTGTGTGTGTGTGTGTGTGTGTGTGTGTTTCTGTTTGTGTGTGTGCGCGCGCACACTAAAAAGTTCCAGTTTATACTAATGTTAAAACCAATACATATAAAAACTATCACTACATCATCACCATCCCATCTGGGGCCTATGCTAAGAAGCTGCTTCAGGCTTTGTTAACCTACAGGAAGTGGCAAACCTGCAAATAGATGTAGAGGCAAGCATCCTTTAGTTAAAGGGACACTGTGCAGGAAATGGTCAAAAAAGGTACTGCAACTATGCTGCTCATTGAAACTGGGCTGCCTATTGCCAAATTTGATATTTACGTGAAAGTTTACCGAGTAATAAACAAATATTTTCTAGTATGGTCCAAGTAGAGTCATTTTTGGAAGTTCAAAATGGCGGACCATGGAGAAGATCCCCCTTTTCATTTATAAAAAGTGCAATTTTTCCAGTCATAATGAATACTTAGAATTTGATGGTGGTGGTAAGTATTCATGAAAAAGGTAACATTAGTGAATATGCAGCATGAATTCTGGAAATAAACTAAAAATCTCACACAGTGTCCCTTTAAGAAAATTAGGCCTCTTCTATTACATGATGAACCTCTTACCTCCCTGACTTCCTGTTTGTGTTTTTTCTTATTGACCAGCTGATGCAGGTGCAGACGGGCAAGTTCAATGTGCACGTGCACGTGGAGTACGAGTGGAGACTGCACAACAACGACCTAGACGAGAGCGATGAGGAGATGGAGGAGAAGGTGAGAGCACAGACGGAGCTAGCCAGTGGGCCTTGTCCATTATAATGATGTCTGTCAACAGATGACAACTAGCAAAGACAGAGCTGGCCAGTGGGCCATTACCATATCGCCGCTGTCATACAGAAAGCTTGTATCCCCACTTTTCTAAATAAATAATCATTTCAACATTAAAGTTGGTTATTAAATAATTTATCATACACATAAGTGTAGGGGGCGCTGCGGCACAGCGCGCTAAGCCCTGGACAGCGACGATAGGTAGCCAATGATAACTAGCAGAGATTATCGGTAGAACACCATGTCCATACCATATGTAGCCGATGCTAACTAGCAGAGATTATCGGTAGAACACCATGCCCATACTGCATGTAGCCAATGCTAACTAGCAGAGATTATCGGTAGAACACCTTGGCCATACCGTATGTAGCCGATGCGGTAACGCTTTAGAATAAGGTTCTTCTAATAAGCATTTATAGTCACTAGTAAGCAGGTAGTAATACCCTACAAGTGCCCAATAACATGCTTATTAACTTTGTTAGCATCTTATAAGCTGCTTATTATGTGTTTATAGTGGTTAATTTTTTTAGTTTTATTATTTAAATCGTTACACATATCCATCTTGATATGCTGACTAATAATAGATATGGAGGCGTCGCGAAAAACTAAATTTTCAAGATGGCTGGCATGTGTACCGATTTTCATGCTTTTACTCAAATAAAGTTACTCATCAGATGTTAACAACGTTATTAACAAAGTTAATAAGCATGTTATTGGGCACTTGTAAGGGTATTACTGCCTGCTTACTAGTGACTATAAACGCTTATTAGAAGAACCATATTCTAAAGCGTTACCGCGGATGCTAACTAGCAGAGATTATCGGTAGAACACCATGTCCATACTGTATTTAGCGGATGCTAACTAGCAGAGTTAGTTTGTAAACTTCCCTTCCGAAATGTCATACAGATGCATTCCAAATGCAGTACCAAAAGCTATGCAACATCAGCAGACGACCTTACGTAAAACACAGAATACATTTTTTGATGATAAATGGAGTATGTTAAGACTAAGAACTCGGAAACAGCTGAACATAAAATGCTGCATTGTCGGGTGAGGAATATTGACTGCATGTAGACATTGGCTTGCTTTGTAAGATGGGCCATAGCAGTTGTAGAACATGTTGGTTGAAAGCCTGCTCTTTTAATATTATTTATGTTTGTTTGTGTTTGTATGTGTGCCATTTGTTTGTTGTTTATGTGTGTTGTTGTTGTTGTTGTGTTGCGTGTGCACAGCCCATCCTTCAGAGAAGGCGTGAAAAACGGCCGGTCAGCTGTTTTGTCATTGTTGCTGACTGTGTTGTTCATTCATGTTTATGTGTGCAGTTTGTGTCTGAGTTTATAGTTTCTATGTAGTTTTGTCATGTCTGTGTATGTTTATTTGTTAGTTTGTCCTGCACGTTTGTCTTTTTATTTGGGTGTTTGCTGTATGTTTACTGTCATGTGTGTTCATTTGTGTGTGTTTTTTTAGTTTTGTCATGTGTGTGTGTGTATGTGTATGTTGTATGTGTGTGTGTGTGTGTGTCTGTGTGTGTGTGTGTGTGTGTGTGTGTGTGTGTGTGTGTGTGTGTTTGTTTGTTTGTTGTTTTTACATGAGTTTGTGTGTTGTGTTGTTGTGTTGTGTTGTTTATACCGTGTCTGTATGTTGTTGTGTTGTGTTGTTTTGGTTTTACTGTGTCTGTGAGTTCTGTTTTTCATATCTTGTCTGTAAGATGTTTTGTTTATATAGTGTCTCTGTCGTGTTGTGTTGTTTATACCGTGTCTGTTGTGTTGTGTTGTGTTGTGTTGTGTTGTGTTGTTTTGTTTATACCGTGTCTGTGTGTTGTGTCGTGTCGTGTTGTGTCGTGTTGTTTTGTTTATACCGCACTCTGTGTGTGGTGTTGTTTATACCGTGTCTATGTGTTGTGTTGTGTTGTGTTGTGTTGTGTGGTGTGGTGTGGTGTTGTGTTGTGTTGTGTTGTGTTGTTTCTACCGCGTCTGTGTGTTGTGTTGTTTATACCGTGTCTGTGTGTTGTGTGTTGTATGTTGTGTGGTGTTGTGATGTGTTGTGTTGTTTATACCGTGTTGTGTTGTGTTGTGTTGTGTTGTTTATACCGTGTTGTGTTGTGTTGTGTTGTGTTGTTTATACCGTGTTGTGTTGTGTTGTGTTGTGTTGTGTTGTGGTGTGGTGTGGTGTGGTGTGTTGTGTTGTGTTGTGTTGTGTTGTGGTGTGGTGTGGTGTGGTGTGTTGTTTTTACCGTGTCTGTGTGTTGTGTGGTGTTGTGTTGTGTGGTGTTGTGATGTGTTGTGTTGTGTGGTTTATACCGTGTCCGTGTGTTTTGTTGTGTTGTGTTGTATATACCGTGTCTGTGTGTTGTGTTGTGTTGTGTTGTGTTGTGTTGTGTTGTGTTGTGTTGTGTTGTTTATACCGCGTCTGTGTGTTGTGTTGTGTTGTGTTGTGTTGTGTTGTGTTGTGTTGTGTTGTGTTGTGTTGTGTTGTGTTGTGTTGTGTTGTGTTGTTTATACCGCGTCTGTGTGTTGTGTCTGCTGGTCATATGTTCACAGCCCATCCCCCACGGTCGTCGCGAGATGGAGCGCCCGGTCAGCTGTTTCGTGCCGGGTAGCACCGGTCCCATGCCGGCCAATCTGGCGGCGTCCCTGGCGCGTGACGCCGCCTCCCTCGCGGCCAGCCGGCAGCAGCGAGGCTTCATCCCCAGCATGGTCTGCAACGAGACCTACGGCACCATGATGGACCCGGGGCTGTCGCCCCCGCCCACACACCACACGCCCAGCCTGCCGGGAGGAGGGGGAGGTGGAGGAGGAGGGGGAGGGGTCAGTACCGTGCCCGTGCCCGTGCCCTTGCCCCCACTGCCGCCACGCAACCCTGGCAAAGGTGAGAACGGACAGGCGAGATGGGTGAGAGGGACTTTAGTAAGTAAGTAAGTAAGTAAGTAAGTTTAATTTATAAAGCACATTTAAACAGCAAGAACTGACCAAAGTATTCAGTGTCAGACTAAAATACTAAAATTAAGCAAGTAAGTCAGCAGTAAGAATAAAACACATAAGATACAAAAGGCCTTCCACAGTGAATAAAAAGGCAAGATAAAATTACATGGATAAAGAAAAATAAGTAAATAAAAATAAGGGGAGAAAAAAACAGAAAAAAAACTTTAGATCAGACGTCTATGTCCTTTCACGGTATAGAGAGAAAACATCGTTTCATTTTCCTTGTATGACCAGTGCATAATGAAGAAACTGAACATAAAAGCTGACTTGACTTGACTTGACTTTCTTTGTCGATTGTGCAGGAGGCTCCGGGTGGAGGTCCAGCACCATGGAGAGCGCCGGCAGGCAGAGGTCGTCCTCCGACCCCTACAACCCAGAGACGTACATCCCCATGAACGGTGAGGCCAAAGACATACATACTATCAAAGAAAATGGAATATTGTACAAGAACGACCACTAGCTGGTGTGGCCAGGAGTGGCACTGCAGCTATGTTATCGCAGCCAAGTACATAATGAATGGGTGCCAATGGGGCTGTCCGCTTCTCATAGAACTATCTGCCCGTGTGATTTTTTCCCTGGAAACAATGAAGTTGCGTTCGATAGATATGAGTAAGTGAAAGCATTTGCCGACACGTTTGCATCTTGTCAAGTGTTAGATTCGTGAAAATGACCCTTATTTCAACTATAGCAATGACATAACACGTGACAATCGACTTTACGGCACTACGCCATTTGTTTTGTAGTTTTAAGTCTGACTTCAGATGTTGATGTGTTTAAAGTTATGTTAGGATTGTTGCGGACACCTGTTATTTATTGCATTTAAGGTGGTGGAAAAGCGGCATGTGTACATAGGGTAAAGGAAATGACTGTGCTCATCCTTAAGAATTTGGGCACCTTCAATTAACATGTTGGACTGCGGTGGGGGTTTTTGAGGTGTGTGACCGTAGATGTCTCTGCTAGGATCAGTCATCTAATTCTATTCTATCTATCTATTCTATCTAATCTAATTCTACTTGCCAGACAGAACATTCCATTGACTTTCAATGGGGTTTCATTTCTGGCAAATAGAATTAGATTTGTAACAAAAATAGAAAAACTTGGTATGGAAATCTATGGAGTATAATGAAGAGGGAAGTGTGGGTCACCAGATCAAAGAACAAAAAACAGCTGATAGCTAAGCATCAATGATATCTGGGCTTTCATAACCCTCATGCAATGCCACTGCCATTGACTTCAATGTTAAACACAGTCAGGTCAGAAGTCTAACCCAGGACTGCGGTTTTGAGTAATGAACAAGGCTGAGACTTTTTAAAGCCTCAGGAAGCTTTTACAAGTGTTTAGAGTTAATTGGTTAATTCAGATGATTAGGTTAATAGCTTGTTTAGACAACCTTTTCATTATATGCTAATTTTCTGAGATGGGAATTTTGGGTTTTCATGAGCTGTATGCTAAAATCATCAATATTAAAACAAAACAAGACCTGAAATATTTCAGTTGGTGTGCAATGAATGTAAAACATATGAAAGTTTATTTTTTATCATTACATTATGGGGAAAAAAATGAACTTTAACACAATATGCTAATTATTTGAGAAGGACCTGTATAACAAAAATAAAATTGGACTGTTTTAAAAGGCTCAGCTTCACAGGAGTTTTGTGAAACATTCTTGTGCATACACTTCTAAAAAAACGATCTTTTAAAATTATTTGTTACCTTAACTTTCACATTTTAACATAACATAACCCTATCACTTGTTCACTTAAAATTGAATTTGACTTCTGATTTTACTTCTATGCTTCTCACGGCCGGCAGTTTCATGATAGGAAGCAACTGATTCATAAGCGCAAAACTCGCAGAAAGCGGTATCAAAATAAAAGTCCAATTCGTTCACAGTGTGTCATTAACCAAAATAGTCATACTGCACTGACCTAATGGTCCCATTGCCTACAGGAGTGTAGCTGTTTTATTTTTACACGTCAAATGTGTTAAAGCATGTAATATTTGAATATTTGTCAACTTAAAAGTTAGGACTTAGTTCTCCCTTTTTGTGAAATAAATGGAAGCATGTTAAAATCATTGATATCTTTCCTCTTTCAGTTGGGTTAAATGAAGTCAAATTCAACATACCCATACCCATGATAAGCTTACATTTTCATTCTAATTTTTATATAATACATTTTATTAAAAAAAAAAAAAAACAGAACCGTACAAAACCGAAAACCGTGACCTTGAAACCGTGATATGGACCGAACCGTGACATTTGTGAACCGTACCACCCCTAACATCTATATATATGGTGATAGACTCCTCAGACTTACATCCCCATGAACGGTGAGGCTAAAGATATGGCTATTTCACATGATCTGTATATAAGGGTGGAAGACTCCTGGTTTTCCTACATATCTACATATCAGGGTTTTATAGCCTGATGAACCAGCCTAAATGTGAGACCGGAGTAATTTAGTCTGGCCCCGATGAACGATGCCTCCGAAGATTGTTGATGAGAACAACCTGTTGTTTTTTCAAACCGTGCTGCTAAAAAGCAGCAAGAAGGCACACGCCAAAACGCGTCTGTGCAATAAAAAACACTAATATGCAAGGTGCGGCCTCCTTCTTGAAACATTGAATTTGAAATTTGGGCCAGCACCCTTAGAGGTTTAAATAATTAAGAGTGATGCCTGCTCCAAGAAGAAAATTCACATTGAGATTTCGATTATTGGACATGAAGGTAAATAACTTACAAACCTCATGATTTCTCTCTCTCTCTCTCTCTCTCTCTCTCTCTCTCTCTCTCTCTCTCTCTCTCTCTCTCTCTCTCTGCCAGTGGTTCCTCCACCAGCCCCGGCGCCCCCTCCTCCGGTCTTCAAGAAGACAGCCACGGTGGACTCCAAGGGCAAGATTGCCCCCTTGCCCCCCGTCCCGTTACCCTCCCCCCCACCTCCTGCCCCCCCTCACGGTGCCCCCCGGCTCCCGCTGCCCCCCGCCCCCACCCTCCCTCCTGCCCCGCCCTACAAACCCACTCCACCCCCACCCCCACCACACGCCAACCGCTCAGTCACACCCAAGTCACCTACTGGGTAGGTCCGGCATTACTCCTCTACATTACGACATTATTACCCAATATTGTGTGCAGTCTGAGAAAGGCAGAGAGAGAGAAAGTCAGAAAGAGAGAGAGAGACAGACAGACAGACAGACAGACAGACAGAGAGAGAGAGGCAGAGTCAGTGAGAGAAAGAGAGACAGAAAGAGAGAGAGAGAGGAAGAGAGAGAGAAAGAGAGAGAGAGACAGACAGACAGACAAACAAACAGACAGACAGATAGAGAGAGAGAGAGAGAGACAGAGCCGTGAGAGAGAGAGAGAGAGAGAGAGAGAGAGAGAGAGAGAGAGAGAGAGAGAGAGAGAGAGAGAGAGAGAGAGAGAGAGAGAGAGAGAGAGAGATGTACATGGATGATGTACTGTACATGAATTTCATTCCTGAGCCTATTGTCTCCATGTTTTGCATTGCCAGCAAACATTTCTGAATGAAAAGAACAGACAACCCATTGACTCAAATGTTTGGCTCACAACTCAAAGGTGGCAGTCATACTGTATGTAATTAAACCTTTAACTACACTGTAATACTTTTATATATATTTGACAATGCCCGCCTCAAGGTCAGACAAATTTAACCAAATCTGCCTATTCCCATTTGATTTCAATCTTTTTTTTTACATTATTACCGGTATACACAGAATATCATAGTCTATCATAATCAGAAGTCCGAAGGGGAAAAAAAACAGTAATAATTGGGGTCACTTCCGCTTTACTTTCCTTAAGGTTCTCTGGTATCCATACGCAATTCAATGTTGTTGTATGGAATTCTGGACCAGCTCAGATTCTTTGGTAACGTATGACCGCCAGGGTTGGCATGGAGAAGCACCTTCTATTTTTCCACTGTGGAGTAGTTCAATCTCCTTGAGAAACTAACTCTCGGTTTTCCTCAACATACTGCCTGCATGTTTCTTTCACCAGCAATCTTCATTGGTTTCCTTTGAAATCGATGAGGAGTCTGTGCTTTGGCTATTCAAATTAGTTAGCAATACTGCTGTAATTTACAGTAAGTTACATGTGGCGCCAATGTCCATATCTTGAGTCAATGGGTTTTCTGCACTTATACATTCTCCTCTACTGGCACACGTTTTACAAGTGACTTTGCAGAGTTCTTGTCATACTTTGTGTGACCATACAATTAAGCCGTTTTTACATAGTAATGTTGCCAGGCAAGAATTTGGAAAGAGACACAACAGCATAAAGTATGTTGGCTACGCTGCCCGACATTGTTGAAGCATTAGTTGTGTGTCTGACTCTGCAGGCCTACTGTATGTATGCATTTATACCTGATGTATGTATATATGGATGTATGCTTGTGCATACTGTATGTGTGTGCATGCAAGTGTTTGTTTGTTTGTTTGTTTGTTTATTTATCTGTTTCTGTTTCTGTTTCTATTTCCAACAGTATGGAGGCCAGTGTCACCAAAACACCATCCGGCCGGCCCTTACCTCAAGACAGACGAGGTAGATAACAATATATATATCAGCACTATGACCCTTACCTCAAGACAGACGAGGTACAATATATAACAATAAGAATAATGAGAACACTGTTAACAAAGCACTATGTTGTAGCACTATGACCCTTACCTCAAGACAGACGAGGTATATAACAATATATACACATACAATACATACACTGCAATATATACACATATACAACAATATATACACTGCCCTGAAGAAGGCACTCATGCCGCTACGCGTGGGCCTTGTTTTTAATATGTCCATGTAGGACCTGTCATATTAATAAAGACATTTTAATTTGGAGTGCCTTAGTGAGAGAATTTATTCTCATTTTTTGATCCTGGAATTACTATACCTTGGACCCAAACCCAAGAAGCCAAAAAACTATCTGGATAAGAGCACGCCATACTCCACAAACTGAAAATATATATATAACACCGAAGAATAAAGAGAACACTGTTAACAAAGTTGTAGGTGTAGGTAAACAGGTTTGGTGACTTACAGTCCCTGGGTTGTTTGGTAAATCTAGCAGTACAATTGTAGCCCGATGTATTTTCAACAGTTCAAAGATCCACGCACAGCTTCTAGGTGCTGGTAAATGCAGGAGTGGTCAATACTTCAGAACAGGGGTGTCAAACTGACCGAGGGCCAAAATCTAAATCTCAGATGAAGTCGCGGGCCGAATTCAATATTTAAAATACACTGAAATTGTGCATACAGTAGACTTCAAGCTACTTCCATGTGCTAGTATGTCCCTTTACTAGTCTGGACCCACTCATAATTCCTATAATGCAGAAAATGTTCCCTTCAAGTCATATTTTCTATATATAAATGGTGTGTGTGAACCAACTGTAATACACATTTGAAATGATCTCGCAGGCCACATAAAATGGCTCCGCGGGCCAAATTTGGCCCCCGGACCTGAGTTTGACATCCCTGCTTTAGAAGAAAGAAGTTTGCCGCACACTTTCTTGACTTAATGCTCGTTTATTCAGAGCAAGCAACGCATTTCGCCTCTGTGCGTGATCAGGTTCGCTCAGGCATGGAGTGTAAAGTCAAGAAAGTGTGCGGTAAACTTCTTTCTTTTGAAGCTTTATGTATTTATTTGAACATGATAATGACCCTTTCATGACCCTTTTAGTAGGAACGTGACTTACTGAGTGAATTTAGCTAGGCTAGACACTACTACACCATCTACTTGGAGAGCGCCACTGAATACCTACCTTTACCTTTACGCCTCAATTGTATGACCTTATTGTCACCAAATTGGTAATGATCAAGTCTTAATCGGTTACCTCAGAATTAGGGTGCATCGCCCCTCAAAAATGAAAACTTCGCAATATCCCACTCTGCTCTTGCAGTATTGTTCCTTACCACGATCAAAACTCCCTTGTCAATTTCTAGGACATTTGATTGATGTTAAAGGGTAGCACAATAGGCTTGACATTTTGAGTGGTAGTAAATGGACATTTTTAGCTAAATCTGTGCAAAGTCTATTTTAAGACTGTTTTGATCAAAAACAGTAAGGACAGTCATTTCGAAGAATGCTCCAGTTGCCTTTCCACTTCCCCAGAATATATATATATATAAAAAAAAATGGCTAAATAATGGATACATGGGTGTTCGAACATGGCTAAAAGATTAGCAAAATGGGCCTAAAGAGTGAAATTGGGCCTCCTGAAGGAAAGCTCTAAAAACAGACAAGGAGAATTTCAAATCTGGGAAAGTGCAAAGGGAACTGGAGCATTCTTACAAATGATGCTCTTTACTAGTTTTGACCAAAATAGTGTAAAAACACACTCAAGGATTTTGCTAAAATAGCCCAGCACTGCCATTCAAAATTTCAAGCATATTGTGCAACCCGTTAACATTAACCAAATTTGATAAGATTTTACACGGGCATTATGTTAATCCAAAGGAACAATTCTGCCAAAGCAGAGCAGGATTTTCAGACTTTGGGGTGGTTTGATGCAACCTACTCAAAATCTGTGCATTGTCATAGCAATGTTGTCATGATAGTGAAGTGTTTTCAGCAAAGAGTGAATAGTCCCGTCAACAGGCCCATCTGCAGTAAGAGGCAGGGTTGCCAGATGAGGCTGATGATTTCCAGCCCAAAAAATGCTCAAAACCCGCCTAGAAGCACAAAATCCGCCCAATTCTATTAATTCCTATGGCAAAAATTGGGCGGGTTTTTCTGCTAAATGCCATTTTTTCCCGCACACGGCCATCCTAAGCAGCCCAATTGGGGCGGGAAACAGGCAAATCTGGCAACACTTGTAAGAGGCTACTTCTGTGCTGATATGATTTCCTGTTGTCTCCTGTGCCAAGCCAAGCGGCCCCAAGGTAAAGACGCCCCAGCGCCTCCCCCCGGCACGGAGCCACCTTCTCCCTCGTCACCCCCCACCCCCAAACCCAGGAGTCTTCACAGCACCGTGAGTCCATGTCTTTATATTAAAGATTTTTGTTTGGTCTTTTTCGACTTCATTGATGACATGACAGTATGAGAAGTGGACAGGAAGCGAATGGGGGGGAGAGGGGCAGGCAAATGACCCGGGCCGGGAATCGAACCCGGGTCGTCTGCATGGCAGACAAGTGCCTTACGGTAGGGACACATACACGCGAATTTGCGAACTTTGCCATTCATTCCTATGAGGGAGGTGAAGGCAAGCGATGGCAAGCGAACAGGAGCAAAGCGAAGCGAAATTATTGAATTATTGAAATTATTGTTTAATGTTATGCAAATGAGGAGCGAATTCGCTTGACACGGCCCAATCAAATCAACAACATAACTGTTCCATTCCATTTGATTCGCCGCGACGATCTGATGACGGTTGGATTTCGCCTCTCTTCGCTTCGCTTGCTTCGCCTCCTATGTGTCCCTACCGTTACGGGTTTGCCATGGCAGGACCGCCATGTGTTAATATTAAATGCATTTGTCTACTTCTTATTGGTGTACATTTTGTAGTATTTCTTATCCTTACCTCCATCTGCTGTTACTACTGTGTCTACTGTTCACTAATCTGAATATATTGTTTAAAATATTATATTATATTATTTTTTCCCCATAAAGACATACAATACAGTTGGCTTACTGTATGTGTTAACATATATCAGATAATAGGCTGTAAGTAGACAAAAACACATTCTGAAGAAGTTTGCATGCTTTAGACTATTTTATCAGTCTGTCCAACATTATATTTCCTGTGTGTGTGTGTGTGTGTGTGTGTGTGTGTGTGTGTGTGTGTGTGTGTGTGTGTGTGTGTGTGTGTGTGTGTGTGTGCACCCACGCACACGTGTGTGTGTGTATTTCTGCGTGCACGCATGCAGAAACAGAAGCCCCAGAGAGTGAAGGCCATCTACAACTGCAAGGCGGACAACCCCGACGAGCTGACGTTTAACGAGGGAGAGGTGATCGTAGTGGACGGAGAAGAGGACCAGGAGTGGTGGGTGAGTTAAGCACGCACGTACGCACGCAGGCACGCACGCATGCACGCACGCAGCAGGGCTTGATACTGACTTTTTTGTTCACTGGCCACTGTGGCTAGTGGTTTTCCAAAGTCACTAGCCATTTAGCCTTTATACTAGTCAGAATTTTGTTGTAAGTTTTTTTTTTTTAAAGAATTTTCTTTCTTGCATTTAAATAAAAACAATTGATGCAACTACTGTGATTTGGAATAAGTTACCTATGAAAGTGGCTAGTGAGACTGAAAATGTAACTAGCCACAGTCCAGTTTTACCAGCATTTGGCTGGTTGGCAGGTGCCAGTGTCAAGCCCTGGCAAGCACGCACGCACACACACACTTACACTTTACTGTATGTATCACATTTGAGTTTTTCCTTTACTTCAGACATGACATGTTTCAACGGTATAACTTCCGTCATCATCAGAGGGTCACTGGGATGTTGATGTGTGACGTGCTTTAAAATCAGCTGATGTTGCTGTGGAGGTGTGACCTCCCTGTCCATAATGACATGTTGGTCACACCTCCTGCTTATTTACTGTACGTAGATTACACAAAGCATCACCTAACCGAAATGTTCATGAGCCATATCTTGCCAAACCCAGGCATAACATGTAGCTGTTTCTTTTAATCTAACCGACAGTTGCTAGTGTCTTGCATATGTGCCAAGGTCACAGTCATTATTTACTTGAGTAAATTGAGGGTCAGAGAACTTTTAAAGGTACACTGTGCAGGAAATGGTCAAAAAGGTACTGCAACTATGCTGCTCATTGAAACTGGGCTGCCTATTGCCAAATTTGATCTTTACATGAAAGTTTACTAAGTAATAAACAAATATTTTCTTGTATGGTCCAAGTAGAGTCATTTTTGCAGCTAAAAATGGCTATTTTTGGAAATTCAAAATGGCGGACCATGGAGAAGATCCCCCTTTTATCCCCCTTCATGTATGAAAAGTGCATTTTTTCCAGTCACAATGAATACTTAGAATTTGATGGTGGTGGTAAGTATTCATGAAAAAGGTAACATTAGTGAATGGGCAGCATGAATTCTGGAAATAAATAACTGAAAATCTCACACAGTGTCCCTTTAAAAACTAATTTTTTTGGCCGGTTGGGCACTGGGCTGCTACGCTAGCGGATTCAATTCCTGCCCGGGTCATTTGCCGATCCTTCCCCGTCTCTCTCTCTCTCCCGCTCACTTCCTGTCTGCTCTCACACGGTCCTGTAATAAAATATTGACCCAAAAAGCAGGAAAAAAAGTTTCTATTTTAAAGTGTGTGTGTGTGTGTGTTTATGGTAAGATTGACTTGTGCCACTGTCCTTTGCTTCAGAGCTGGGGAAGATACCGCACACTCTGAATTTTATTTACATTAACAACGTTTTGGCCCGTTTTTACTGTCTTTTGCTTTGGTCCGACGTCACGTGTCACTTCCTCTTCCCCTTAGGTGGGTCACGTGGAGGGAGAGCCCAGCCGGAGAGGAGCCTTCCCAGTCACCTTCGTCCACATACTCACCGACTGACCTCCGCCGCGCAGGCTGACTCTACTCTACAACACCGGTGTCACTTCAACAGACGGTCACTTCATTCACAGTACCCATGATGAGAAAAGAGAAGTGTCACTGTCTATGTCACAGTACCGTTACTTTATCACTGACTCTGACTCACGAGTATCAGTACCGTCACCAATCATCGGTAAACCATCATTGCTTCATCGGACCTGAAAACACCAATGTCACTGTCATGAGAGTGACACGTCACGACAGACTGGCTGGCCGTACAGTCCTGGTGTCAGACCGGAGAGTATAATTGAACAGTGTCACTTCATCAGACAGCCTCCAGTGACAAGTGGACTCTCGCTCCATCGGACTTACTATCCTTATTTAAGAAGGTATCATTGTCACAGGAGTGTCGCTTCTTCAGATGGACTAACTTTACAGTAGTGGTGTTACAGGATTGTACAGATTTGCAGTGTTACATCACTGTCACATCATCAGACAGTGTCACAGACACCAGTGGCATTGGACCATCACCGTCACTTCATGTGACTTCATCATTGACTAACTATTGTGCCCCCAAACCTGTGTCAAAGGAAGAACTATTGTTGCTGATCCCATGCAGCAGAAGTGGTATCACAGGAGTCACTTCATCATTGTCTGACCCTCATTCCTCGTTCACTGTACAGTACCAGTAGCCTCGCGACGCCATCCTCTGTACTCCACCCAAAGATTTTGGCTCCGCACATCGTCTGGCAAAAGCCTCGAGCTCGGTTCTCTCAGTGTCTAGCCAATCAGCAAACAGCTGAGAGTGATGACGCAGAACTCACCCGCGAGCTCCGTTACTGATTGGTTAAGGTAACTAAATTCACACTTTCGTTTTGTTATTTGTTTGCTTTTGCGGCGCTATATCGTAACAGGCATGCTAATAAAGCACAATATGGGTTTTAATTTGAGTTTGGAACTCCAATTCATTTAAATGATAGAGTAAGATCAGACCATCTACCACCCTCCACGGAGACGGATTCCTCATGACTCTTGCCAGACTAATTGACGGAGTCAACAGTCGGCTTTTCGCCCAGGCTACAGTACCAGTGTTACAGGACTATGACTTCTTGACTGACTGACATTACAGACTAGCTTTGGGTTTCCACTTCCTCACTGACTGAGTGACTCCATGAACTAGAGATGTACAGGATCCAAGATCCGGTTCCGGATCCGGCAGGATAATAGGGTTTTTCACAGGATCCGGTTCCGGTTCCAGGATCCAGGATCCGGTAACCGAGGCTTTTCAGTCCAAATAGTTTGAGCCAACGTGATAAAAAGGGCCCACGGGTGTGAGTAGGCTATGTGTTTCAACCCTTTCGTAGGATCCGGTATCCGGTTCCGGATCCGGCAGGATCTTAAGCAATGGATCCGGTATCCGGCAGGATCCTAAAAATCAGGATCCGGTGCATCTCTACCATGAACCAACAGTACGGATGAAAAATACATTATGGGAGAGTTTGCATCAACCAGGATTTTTTTTACTCTCACTTCTTAATATTTTTTTTTAACATGTTTCGGGTCAATGGATTGTTTTTCAGATGTGGCCTGAAGCTGTGGAAGTAGAGTTTCTCATCTTTTATTTGTGTATGCTATTGCTAGTGTGGTCCTGATTCCAGGTCGGAGGCTTCTTGGATGTGTGGTCTTTAACCTGTTTCAGTAACCCAACTGTAAACCACTGAAAAACAAAGTGCCAAAGCACCCACACTGCAAGGACATAACCTTTGACGTCAAAATATAGTCAAAAGTACTGTAATTGACAAATTGGGAGAAATGAGAGATACAATACAGAGAGAGGAATGTGCAATAGCCATGATCATTATTATTTTGTGCCAACGGAAAGGAGGATTACCTGTCAATCTGGGGTCCGTTTCTCGAAAGCGTCTTTGCTAACGACGGTAGCAACGTCCTTTGTAAGAGCGACTCAACTCTCTCTCGACAGCGACGCTCACCACTAAATCCAATGGGAATGGTGTTACGTCTTAAGACGGTCTTAAGACGGTTAGCAACGACAAGAATCGAGAAACGGACCCCTGTGCAGGGATTCATTTTCACACAAGTCGCCATTCTTCTCATTGACTCCTGATGTTGCATGTGTTTTCACTGTCTTCTCTGTGCTACTGTATGACAGGCTTGTACGAAATTCCGAATTGGATGAATTTGAATTCAAAGTAATGCCATAATACGAACGCTAGGTGGTGTCATTACCTTGAATTTCTTTGAATTTAAGCTACACCACCCATTGAGAGTACATAGAACACCACCACCTAGTGTTCGTATTATGGCATTACTTTGAATTTAAATTCACCCAATTCGGAATTTCGTACAAGCCTGCTGTATGACAGTACTATTAGAAGAGGGTCTGGGAGAACTACACAGTTCATTTAGCAGTGTTAATTCAAACTTCAAGGAGTCTTTTTTTTTTAGCTGTTTTAGTTTATTTGGTCCTGGAGTACTCTCTAAGTTTTGAATTAACTATGCATTCTTTTTTTATTGTGTATGTAAAATGGCCCTTAGATACATGTTTGCAAACTAACTCCTCAAGTATATGTATTAAGTTCATTATGTCTAACTGTTTAACTGAAACACTTAGGGTTTTCTTTTGCATTAAGACATGTAAAAGTTTTTATCTTTTACCTGACATGTTTCGACAGTATTACTTCCGTCTTCATCAGACCCTCTGATGAAGACGGAAGTAATACTGTCGAAACGTGTCAGGTAAAAGATAAAAACTTTTACATGTCTTAATGCAAAAGAAAACCCTAAGTGTTTAACTCCTCAAGTAACCTGAGAATTTGAAGAACAGGCTTGCCAAGCACTGTGCATCAAGTCACATTACATTGTGCTCTTTTACATGAGACATTTAATTCAGAATGAACTCAATCTGATTCTGAATAAAATTCCGCTTTGAAAACATCATGTAAATGCCTCACAATTCAGATCTAATGAAAGTGCAATGCATACTGAACAGCAACTTTTTTTTTGCCTTTATTTGATAGGACAGTGAAGAGGTGACAGGGAGTAAGTGAGAGAGAGAGAGAGAGAGAGAGAGAGAGAGAGAGAGAGAGAGAGAGAGAGAGAGAGAGAGACGGGGTAGGGTCAGGAAATGACCCAGGCCGGACTCGAACCCGGGGTCGGCCGTGTACCGTACACTTACAGTGTCTTAGCGCGCTGCGCCACAGCACCCCCGGAAGATTATGAGTTATTAATTCTGAATTAAAAACCATCATGTAAACATGTCCACTGTCTAGACTGCTGCCTTTCTAGCCCTTCATGTCCTTTCACTTGTTGCAAGTCAGAAGGCACCTGCTGAACTGTACATACTGTCACCTGACCAGGAGTGCGTTCCAATCTGAGACCTTGCCTCCTCCACTTGTGCTTGTCTCCTCGTACCAGGAAGTAATATGTCATGATGACATCACTGACCACAGCATTATATTTTAATATCTTGCAAAGGCTCAATTGCAAAGCCGTCTTCTCATTTGCAATTGGGATGGTGAATGAAAAACAGTCCCTCAAAAGTTGCTGTGGCTAGGCTGACAGCTGGGAAACTTTATTGTTTTCTCCAGGGAGGAGGGGTCAGGAGGTGGGGCGAGGAGACAAGCACAAGTAGAGGAGGCAAGGTCGCATATTGTAACGCACTCCACGGCACTCGGCAGAGAAATCTTGCCGTCGTCACCATCTTGTTTTGGGAGAATTTCCTCTGTGCATTCCTTTATATGCAGTTTATTTTCATTCGCTCTATGTTTCACTATGTCTTTTAATTAAAAATTGCTGTTTTGAGAAATGTGTCGCAGTACTTCTGTGGGAAATTTTGACACAAAGTTGCAGAGCAACTTTAGTATGTGCCGATTGTTTGCATTGCCTTGACAGAAGCACCTCAAATACCTTTTTTTGTCTATATGTTCACTTACATTAGCTCCATGTGGCTGGGTTGATTAAACTCTTTTCTCAAAATGAAAACACTGCCTGAATGTCTCCTGAATATTCGTTGGTGGGTGAGGATAAGATTTGTGAACCTCAGAGGTGCTGTGGGGTTGTGCTCGGATCATGTACAGTAGGGGTGGGGAACCTAGGGCGTCTTTTCCGGCCCCCGACATGATTTTAAGTTTCACATGAAATATGCCTTTTTTCCTCAAGAATTGTTAACTTAAGTTGTGATAGGCCACCGCTCATCTGTTTAGAAGGTGCAGGATTCAGTAGAAATTTCTGTATAAAAAGAAGGCAATCCGCACACTTCAGGTCTATTTTTGTGCAAAGAAGCTTTACTTGACTTGCAAGCTTTCGGTCCTTAGACCTTCATCAGGCAGAGTGCATACAAACAGTGCTTGTGGTTAATATACATCATTACTGGCACCTGTGGTGCAGCACTCTGAGTCAGTGAAGCATTCTGGGAAATGTAGTGAAAGACAAACATGAAACATAAACAGAGAAAACAAGAACAAGTCCATGCTTTGCAGACATCAGGCATTAGCCATCATAAATCAGAGCACAAACAGTTCAGAATTAAATCCATATTTCTTAATTATATAAACACACTCATGTCAAAATCCTCGTTTAGACCTGATGGTTGCAATGCATTTAGAGTATATATCCAAAAAAGTTCTCTTTGGCATAATTTCCTGTCGATGTCACCTCCTCTGTGTAGGGTTACTTGCTCTATACCTTGAAATCTAAGGGAAGAGAGAGGGTGTGACAGATCATTTAAAATGACAGGCAACAGGATAGTTTTCATCTTTTTCTCTGATGGAGCTCTTATGTTCACTTATTCTTTGTTTCAGAGGACGGGTGGTTTTACCAATGTAAATTTTGTCACATGGGCATGTTAACATGTAAACAACATTTTTTGTATTGCATGTGATTATTCCCCTAATTCCAAACCTTTTACCTGTTCTAGGATGCTTAAAAGTATTTGTTTTCACTGAACTATGACACTGAGCACAATTTCCACAGGGATAATTCCCTTCCTTGATTGGAGTTAACAGTGTTTGTTTTGGAGGGGGCAAGATGTTAGCTCTGATCAACTTATTGCGAAGGTTTGGTTCTCTTTTGTGAACAAAGAGAGGAGGGTCCTGGAAAAGTTCAGACAGGGCCGGATCTGTGGTTAGAATATGCCAGTGTTTCTCAACAGTTTTTTTGATAATGTGGGCCTGGGAGTGTAGGTGGTAATGCAGGACACTGAAAAACGTTTATCTTTTTTTACACTTTTTTTCAGGAGGTCAGCTCTGGACTTGGAAAAAGCATTCTGATATGCAGTATCCAAACATTGAGCTGTATAGCCCCGTTCTAGGAACCGCTACTTCATTTCTACTGCCTTCTCAATTAAGTCATTGTCAGAGTGACAGAGTCCTCTTAACCTATAAAATTGGCTTTTAGGTAGTCCATTTTTAAAGCTTTTGGGTGTGCGCTGGTGGCCAAGAGAAAAGTGTTGCGATCAGTTTCTTTCTTATATAAGGTAGTAGTTAGACTCCCCTTATCTAGTATAATCCACATATCCAAGAAAGATACACGTGATTGGTCATATTCTAGAGTAAATTTTAAGTCAGAGTTACAACCATTTAGATATGTACCAAATGCTAACAGTTCTTCACTTGTTCCTTGAAACAAACAGAAAACATCATCAAGGTAACGATACCATTTAAGAATTTTTTGACTAAAAGGGTTCATATCAGAGTTAAAGACAAATTTGTGTTCAAAATACCCCACATATAAGTTAGCGTAATCAGGAGCAAAAGTGGAGCCCATAGAGGTTCCTTTCAGCTGTAAGTAGAATTCCCCTATAAATGAGAAGTAGTTTAGCTTCAGAACCATGGAGGCCAGCTCAATGATAAAGTTACTAGGTGGGACATCCGTACGATCCTGGAGATAGAAGCCTAAGGTATCTAGTCCCCGGTCATGTGATATATTTGTATAGAGGCTCTCAACATCTAAGGTAACTAACAGTATGTCAGCAGGTAAGTCTGTGATCTCTGAGATCTTATTAATAACATCAGTAGAATCCTTGACATATGATGGAAGTTGGCAGACATATGGCTTGATGAAGTGATCCACAAAAATTAGATAATGGCTCTAAAAGTGAGTCTTTGCTAGCCATCATAGACCTTCCCTTAGGATTGACCAAACTTTTGTGGATTTTTAGGTAACATATAAAATACAGAGTCACAGGGTGTTTACAGTTCAGAAAAGGAATGTTCATTTTTAGATATCCAGTGTATTCTCAAGGCATTATCTGTTATATCTATGATTCTTTCTGAAATTCTTTAGTTGGATTGCCACTTAGTCTTCTGTTAGAATTCACCATCATCAAGTTGGCGATAGGCTCTCTTTTTTATAATCAGCCATATTTTGCACCACAATAGCTCCGCCCTTGTCCGCGGCCTTGATAATTATGTTAGTGTCCTTAGAGAGTTCTGTAATAGCTGACTTTTCATCTGGGCTGATGTTTGAGTAATGGGCATTGTGTTTATAGTTCTCCAAGATTTCGCCCTCAACCATTCTGCAAAATGTTTGAATAGAGGGGTTTGGACAAAGAGGATTGAATTTACTTTTGTTTTTGAACACTGGTGCACTTGATTCTTGTGTTGTAGAGTCCTGAACATATATCTTAACTTAATCTTTCTGGAGAAGCGGTACAGTTCTGTTTTGACTTCAAATGTGTCAGCTTCATAGTTGGGACGAAACTTAATCCTTTAGATATACAGAGAGTTGTTGGGTAGTCAGTACCTTGTCAGAGAGGTTTATCACTGGGCTTTCTTCTTCTGACGGGTATTGGGCCTGTCCCAGCTGGAAGGTGCGTTTCTTCCCACGCCTCGTCTTCCTCTGTTTCTTCCCCTTTGGCCTTGGCCGTTTTTTCATTGCCAATATCCTCCTGGATGGGGGTAGCCAGTGGAAGATTCAGAGTCACTTCGGAGGTCATGTCGGCTGTGGTGGAGTCAGATTGGGGGGCAACTTCTCAGTGGGTTGTTGAGCTGGTTTTTCATGTAGAAATTTGTAGACATTCCCATGTTGATAATCCATTATATCTCTCTTGTATTTTCTGATTTTTGTAGTCATCAATCCATCTTCATAGTCTTTCAGGGTTTGTTTAATTGAATCATCAATTTGTAGAAAATTATCTCCCAATTTCTCTTGCATTAGTGTCTCATGATCTTTTATGTCTTTTGATTTGGATGTCTTTTTTGTTGGTTACCTCCTCAATAACCAGTAGCATCAAATCCATGGAGCATTTGTTTAAGATTTCGCACCATTTCTTAACAAAGTCAATGGACCCTTTTCCAATGGTTGGCTTTTTTTTGTATGCGCAAACCTACTGGGATTCCGCTTGTTGCGCCAGTACTCGCTCAAGGTGTATCCATGTAAATGAAGCCTTGTTTCCTTCTTCTTCATACGAATTAATTTGTTTTTCATCTCCTCTGCTGCCAATGGATGGTTTTCCAGGGAGATTGTTGTTGGAAAAAGGATCCGGTCTGCATCGGCTTGTGAGAAGGCAAACATTTCAGCCCTTTCAGATGTCAGGGCATTCATCTCTTGAAAAGACATCTTGGTTACTTGTTGCACAGACCCAGAGAGCTGGTGAAAATAAATGATAACTTAAGTTGTGATAGGCCACCGCTCATCTGTTTAGAAGGTGCAGGATTCAGTAGAAATTTCTGTATAAAAAGAAGGCAATCCGCACACTTCAGGTCTATTTTTGTGCAAAGAAGCTTTACTTGACTTGCAAGCTTTCGGTCCTTAGACCTTCATCAGGCAGAGTGCATACAAACAGTGCTTGTGGTTAATATACATCATTACTGGCACCTGTGGTGCAGCACTCTGAGTCAGTGAAGCATTCTGGGAAATGTAGTGAAAGACAAACATGAAACATAAACAGAGAAAACAAGAACAAGTCCATGCTTTGCAGACATCAGGCATTAGCCATCATAAATCAGAGCACAAACAGTTCAGAATTAAATCCATATTTCTTAATTATATAAACACACTCATGTCAAAATCCTCGTTTAGACCTGATGGTTGCAATGCATTTAGAGTATATATCCAAAAAAGTTCTCTTTGGCATAATTTCCTGTCGATGTCACCTCCTCTGTGTAGGGTTACTTGCTCTATACCTTGAAATCTAAGGGAAGAGAGATTTTTATACTCAAGAATTGTTAGAAATTATATTTGCAATTCAATTAAGACCCCTCAGCATACCCTGGAATGGCACAAAACTAAAATCCAGTGTGAAGATGAAGGTGGGCCACTTGAATTTCTGCCAGACAGTATATGCAGTTACCCTTCAGCTCTCACTGATAAAAGCATGTCTGGACGGCAGGAGAAACAAAACTTTTTTTTTCTTTAAATCTTCCTTAAGCCATCACACACATACAGTATTTTGTCACTTCAATTCAATAATTTTTAATGTTATGCAAATGAATTGGTTGATTAAGGTCTTTTGTGTGCAACCATGTTTCATTTGGGTTTGAAACGATTTTATGTCTTTTATTTATATGAATACATTCGTGACATTGTAGCAATGCATTACCTTGTGTTTAAGCTAGGAATGCAAATTATGGATTAATTCATTAATCGTTAGTTGATAGCCTTATCAATCGACTTACGATTAATTGATGAGTGGCGTTTTGCCTCGAAAATCTAGAAATTTAAATAAAAAATTGAAATAAAATACTAAATTCAAATGAATTCTATTTCAATTCTTTAATACAAAGGTGATTCAAATGTTCCCACTATTCACACACTCTTCAAATGTACATTTCACCTGGGTCTCTTGTCAGTTGAATTGGCGATTCATTGTGATTAATGTTTTTTAATCGATTAACACATTCATCGATTTAAGTTGATTAATCGATTAATCATTTGCATCCCTAGTTAAAGCATATCAGTTCAACAGTGGGCCAATTTCAAGAGCACAGCCAATAACACATGAGAAAATCAGGGGTGATGGTGAACAAAAATCCTGAGCCTGAACTTTTTCCCCTGCTCTAACGACGACGACAAGATACTGCATAGTGACGTAACGTAGGCCTATTTTGGCACATTATTCAAACTGTGTATGACTGCCTGTGTATGACCATTATTCAAGCCTGATAGTAGAAGAAAACCCTGAACCTGTAACACTTTCTGAGATAAGAATAACCTAATGGCTAATTATTATCAATGTTTTTATTTTTGCAAACTCTGTCAAGCCTGTAATCAGGCATGGAGCCTGAATACTATCAGCCCTAAAAAATACAATACACAAAAGCCTCCCCATACAAGTCAGACAAACAGGTGAACTCATTTAGGTGTATAAACATTATTTGGTATTTATTAAGTCAGAAAAAAATTACAACACAAAGAACAAAGGACAGACGACAGAAAAAAGGAATGTGCCAAAGTAGTAAAGAAGAGAAAAAAAAAATCAAGTACGGTTCATAATTATTACATAATTGCTGGTCACGTTTTCCTTTGTTCCAGATTATAGGCCCAAATGTTAGCATGTACATTTGAATTCCTACGTTAATATTGAGAATCATAATTGTTTTTTACACTAAATTAATGCTTTTAATGAATCATGTAATGCATAATTTTCAAACATAATGAATGACACATGTCTACGGTAAGTCTGAACATCAGATAACTTGCATGCCACTCATGACGTGGTTACATCAACCTACAGTATAGCCACACCTCACATCAACATCTTGGCAACTCATTCTCACCAAGATGACAACAGTGACACTGACCATATTGCCTGAGAAGACACGACAGTCATGACAGCATTCTAACTTCAGGAAGAAAAATCCGCACTCACAAACTGCGTCTCATTATTTATTTATATTACCACCATGTCCAAAAAGCAAACGCGTTTCGGCTATCAAGCCTTCATCAGTGCGTGGTACCACTTTTTGGACATGGTGGTAATATAAATAAATAATGAGATGCAGTTTGTGAGTGCGGATTTTTCTTCCTTAAGTTGATACATTTTATCGTGCACCCAAAGACTTTTGTTTTTTCCAAGAAGTTGAGCGCGTCCTGCGCCAAAACTTGAAGCATTCTAACTTCCCCACGCAATACAGCCAGTGAGCTTCAATACAAATGGAAATGAAGTAACTAACATGTCGTGCCCAGTAATGGGCAAAATGGATTAATTAGTGTACAGTACACTGTACAATCCTGTGCCACATGGTCCAAAGGCTCTTTTCCACTGCCGGATTTGAGCCGTGTCGTGCCCAATCGGAAAGGAAAAAGTAGCGTCTGAGTCGCGCTGTGTCTAGCTGAAGGCCTACCAGAAAACCGGCAGTGGAAAAGAGACTCAAATGTCAGGTGATTGTGAGCTGGTTGAATTGGACAGGTTAAAACCTTGCAATTTGGAACATGTGGCACTGGATTGTAAATATAATTAATCCAGATTGGCCATCCCTGATCGTGCTTTCAAAAAAAGCCAGTAGCTTTCCATCAGAGGTCGCTCAATGAGCAACTTACCGCTCGGAAATAAACAAGGAGAGCCAGGTGGCCACCCATAACCTGCCCTGCCCTGCCCTTTCAGGTAAACCTCATGTGCTCCAGGAGAGACCCTCACCCCACTCCCAGCCTCTTGCCCGTGCCCAGGCCCCAGGCGGAGCATTTCCTGTATCGTTGAAGCAGAAGTTCCAAAAACTGTGGTGTTGCTGCTTCGCTAAAGTGTGTCAGCACAGTGCGTTGTGTTGTGTTGTGTTGTGTTCTGTCGTATCGCGTTTGCCACTGTGGTCTGAAGGCGGTCGTCAGGCACTCTGGACAGGAGCTGGGAGAGATGAAGAGCCTGCTGACAGGAAAAAGGGGAAAGGACAAACAGAAGAAACACAACAAGCATGTGAGAGAAGAAACGCCATTTTTTAAAGGTGCAATGTGTAGGTTAGATGATGGTCAGAGTAGGTATTACAACTTGAAACGGTGTTGCCTATTTGATTTATTCATGAACATTTATTCAGTGATAAACTAATACATGTTAGCATGTCAGAAGAACAGGACGTTTTGCAGCTGAACATTTTTTTCTTCTGGAAATTCAAAATGGCAGACATGGAGAAGATCCCCATTTTCATGTAGGACAAAAAGGAATTTTCCCAATCATAATGAATACTTAGAATTTGATTGTGGTGGTGGAGTATTTGTGAAATAGAACATTAGTGAATGGGCAGCATGAATTCTGGAAATAAACCAAACAAATATTACACAGTGCACCTTTAAAAAAACATGTTTGTGATAGATTTCTGTTGGACAAGAGAATGGGCCTGTCTCTCTATGTCAGGGGTGTCAAACTCATTTTGGTCGGGGGGCCGCATACAACCCATGTGGACCTCAAGCAGGCCGCATTAGTAACATCATCGCAAAAAAAAAAAAAAAATGTAAAGCAGAGGATTAGTGTTCAGTACTATCACGTTTTAAGTATTTTGAATATGTAGAAAGCAATGCAATACTGATAATGCTATGCAAAATTTCCTTGACTTCATTCATTCATTGCCAACCGTCAATTAATTAAATATGGGACAGTTCATTTTGGCAGGGGGTCTGGGGGTTTTCCCCCCGAAAAAAATTGTATTTCTTATATGTAATTTCCTGCATTTTCACGCATTCTAACATCTTCCAGTTTGAGCTTAATAGGAACCAATACAAATCCTATTATATTTATTATTTAATTACAACCAATACCAATACAATACGAATAAGAAGTATTAACATTTTATCTCTATATATGAGGTCTATAATATATGAGCTTTATCAAATGCCTGTTACAGTACAAATTAACCATTTATAATAGAAGTGTGATGTGCACTTTACTACATATATACAGTTTAACAGAGGGACCATTGGGTTAATGTCATGCAGGTCTCGATTTTGTCCCGAGGGCCGTAATTGCGCATTTCGGTTATTTCATTAAAAAAAAAAAAAAAAAAAAAATTTTTTTTTTTTTTTACATCCGGCCCGGATGGAACCCTCTGGCGGGCCGGATGCGGCCCGCGGGCCGTATGTTTGACACCCCTGCTCTATGCCTTTCCCATAAGCATTCATTTCTTTTGATGCAACTCAATGAAAAGTCAACTTGAGCTTTCGTGTCTTTTTGTGCATGGATGTTTGTTGGTCTGCCTGTAGCTGCTGCTGGTGTCAATAAACCTGGTCCACGCATTCTTACTGATGATTATGACTCTCTATTATCTTTGCTCGTCATGAGCACCATGAAAACTGGCAGAAACCAAACAAAACACATACAATGCATTAATATTTAAGAAAAGACATACAAAAATGTTTAAAGAAAATACAAATAAATTCAAAGTAATTACCGTGTACGCCCTATACCAGCAGTAGAATCTCTGGAGCGTTGCAAACGCAGTGCACGCTACCACCTCATTTCAGAAGTGCTTTACCTGACCCTAACGCTTCCAGGTCACATAAGTTCACTCAAGGTCACATGACATACACGGTTGAAATTATAACGGTGAACAAAAAGGTAGAAAAATATACTCATGCCCACAGATACACAACCCAATAATCATACATAGACAAAAGAAAAAACTAAAGAAAAGTATCAGAAAAAAAACGTATATCTGTCCAAGTGAATGTTTGCACAAAAAAAGGTCTCTGCTCTCATATAGGCCTATCAGGGCCAGCTACACTGCCCGTGTTTGCGTGCGTGTCCCTCACCTTTGGCAGTCGTCTTGATCCGACTTTCTTCCAGCGTCAGAAATCCAGCCGCCTTCTCCCTCCCTGGTGTGGGTGTGGCCAAATTGGCAGTGGGTGGGGTCATTTCACACGTCAGCACGTGGATTGGTCCTCGCGTGCCCTTCAGATGCATGCTGATTCGCTCCTGCAGCACAGAGGGGGAACAGTCATCAAGTCAAGTCAAGTCAGCTTTTATTGTCACTTTCTTCATAGGCACAAGTCATACAAGGAAAATGAAATTACGTTTTCTCTCTATACCATGCCAGGACATAGACATATACAGGACTGACATTTTACAGACTGACATAAGTGCAAGACAGGACAGGTAACAGTGATAGACTGGTAACAATAAGTGCCAGTGGTCAATAATAAATACAGTACAAATGAACATTTAACATTCCACATTTAACATTGAACATGTAAACAGAAGATAGGATAAAGATAAGATAAAAATGTAAACATTACAATAATAGAATAATAACAGTGACAGTAGCAAGTAGACAGTAGACATACGGCCCACAACATTATTACAGAAGCAAACAGTCATACGGCTCACAACATTATTACAGAAACAAACAGTCATACGGCTCACAACATTATTACAGAAACAAACAGTCATACGGCTCACAACATTATTACAGAAACAAACAGTCATACGGCTCACAACATTATTACAGACACACAAACAGTAGGGTGCATCAAACGCCCCTCGAAAATGAAAATGTTGCAATATCAAACTCTGCTCATTCAGTATTGATCCTTTGCACATTTCTAGAACATTTGATTGATGTTAAAGGCTGGCACAATAGGCTTGAAATGTTGAATGTTAGTGAATGGCCATTTTAGCTAAATCTGTCCAAAGTGTATTTTGAGACTGTTTCGATCAAAAACGGTAAGGGCTGTCATTTGGAAGAATGCTCCAGTTGCTTCTCCACTTCCCCAGGACATCAAAACCCCAACAAATGGCTAAATGATAGATACATGTGTGCTTGAACATGGCTAAAATATTAAAATGGTTGAACCTTGTTGAAGGAAGGCTCTAAAAAAGACGGACAGGGAATTTCAACTCTGGGAAAGTGGAATGGGAACTGGAGCATTCTTCCAAATTATTCTCTTTACTAGTTTTGGCCAAAATAGTGTAAAAACACACTTTTCACACTTTTCAAGGATTTGGCTAAAATTGCCCATCCACTGCCATTCAAAATGTCAAGCACTTTGTGACACCCTTTAAAATCAACCTTTACAAGGGTGTTATGTTAATACAAAGGAACAATTTTGCAAAAGCAGAGCAGGATTTTCAAACGATGGGGCGTTTGATGCACCCTAACAAACAGTCATACGGCTCACAACACTATTACAGAAACACAAACAGTCATACGGCTCACAACATTATTACAGAAACACAAACAGTCATACGGCTCAGGACATTATTAATGAAAGTGAAAGCCCAACTGGGAAACTCTAACTCCCATCGTCATCGTAACACAGCACTCCGCAGCACACAAGTGAACAACTACACACAACGAATTTGCATTTATGCCTCACCCATGCAAGGGGCGCAGTACCCAATTTGGTTCAAAAGGGAGCAGTGCGGCAGGACAGTACCATGCTCAGAGTACCTCAGTCATAGAGGAGGATGGGGGAGACCACTGGTTAATTACTCCCCCTACCAACCTGGCGGGTCGGGAGTCGAACCGGCAACCTTTGGGCTACAAGTCTGACGCCTTTACCGCTTACCCTTGACCGCCCATAACATTACATCATGACATTATCACATAAACACAGACGCCGCAAATCAATCTTTGACCTGTGGCCACTTGCCTCAGTGGAGAAAACAATAAGGTTTCCTCGCTTCCTCATCATTTTAGGGGTTGTCATCATGACATCTTTAATATGATGCTGCACAAAATAGCCTTTCCAATGATGATAAGCCACACGTCTCCGATACCGGCCAACTGCCCATGTCGACACGTTGATGAAAATTATGATGGAAAAATACGGGCATTAACTCATTGGCTGCCAGCCATTTTCATAAAAGAGTACCTCGGAGTGCCAGAGATTTTTCAGCATTTTGGGCGTTTTTTGGAGGCTCACAGAAAATTGAGTTCTGTGTCTATGTCAACACCATACCTATCAAAACACAGATTAGACGCTCATCTGTCATCAGAAAAAACGGTGTCTCTCTACCCCTTTCCGTTCTTTCATAATCATCTGTTGAAATTAAGTGGAATTCGCCAAAATGCTGCTTTCTAGCCAAAAAGCTGAGAAAACGCCATTTGAAGTAGAACTATAACTGCAAACGTTTTTGCCCATAATGGCATCATCCTAACAACTCCAAACCTATCAGAAGCTATTACAGAGTCTTCTGTCATCTGTAGCCTGAACAAAATATCGTTTGTATGACCTTTTCAACCTAATATACTGAAATATAACGGGGGTGGACTCGAAAACAAGGGTGTTTTGGTTTAGTTGCTGGCGCGCAGAATGGATCATGACAGCAGGTGCCCCTAACTCCGGGAACTCCCTCCCTCTCCCTCTCCCTCTGATTGTGCTCTCTCTCCCCTCGTTGGAGAAGGAATCAGAGCTGGTTTATTTCCTCCAGAAATACGGTAGTACCGTGTTGTGTCTTGTGGGGGAGGGAGGCAGGTAGGCAGGCAGCTCCGCTTAGCGTAGCTTACTGCAGCTTCTTTGGCAGAGCGGACAATTTGCAGATTTATGATTACTGTCATCATGGTTCTGCTATAGTGATCTTGTCATATATTGTTCAATGAATTTTCTTTTGATAAAGTACTGATCACATATCCAACATTTGACAAGCCGATTGGAGTGGTGAAGGCTAGCTGGTCTGAGGCTAAGTGCAATGCTTTCTCATGTGAGCTGACTGCATCTGACCAGACACAAAGGCTACTCTGTTCCAAGAATCTGCAACCCCCCTGTCTTTTTTTGATGATACAGTAAGCTGATCATACTATACAGATCCATAAAAAATAACCGTAGAATGAGTAAAAATAGTTGACTTACCAAGGCTCCTTTATTTAGGCTTAGTTGTAAGCTGTTAGCGATTTCGTGCTAGCTAGCTAGCTAGCATAGCGAAATTTATAGCATTCCCAACATCACCACTAGTCCCATGCATTCTCCTGTTAGATGATATTTTGTAAGCATCATCCTGATGTTGTGTAGGCTGATCACATTATCCAAAATGAAAGGTTGCCACACAGATCATCTCATGGTGTATTTTGGGCAAGCTAGCTACAATGCCTTCTAGCTAGATAGCAACAGGGGGTTGTATTTTGGTCATGAGAGGAAGGGTTTTTTTTGGTCAGGCTCTGATACTAAAATCAGTAGCCTACCTGTGTTAAAATCAGAGGGCAAGAAAGTAGACTACTGTCACAGGTGCTTTACTTTCAAAAATGATTTTTCTATGCTACTTTTGAGATTATAATAGTAAAAAAGGGGTGTTTTTGTCTTGACATTTCCTCCTGGTCTGAACTAAGCCCTGCCTTGACTGTTCCTAAGGACACTTCTGCCACCTACAGGAACAGTTAGAAAATGCCTAGAGGCTTGAAATTTATACAGAAGATAGGTCAGACCGTCCTCGAGGTCTGGCTGTAAAAAAACGCAATTATCGGCGAACGACGTCGAAGGCAGGGGGCGTCACTATTCGAAATGACGTCATTCGACGGCCAAGGCAGCCAATGAGTTAATAATTTGATCCACAGAAAAACACAACCAATGACAAAATCCCAAAAACTTTGCGAGTTGGGGACGCTGTGGCGCAGCCCTGCATGCCCGTGGGGACCCCGGTTCGAGTCCGGCCTTACCCCATGAGTGCGTTACAATATGCGACCTTGCCTCCTCCACTTGTGCTTGTCACCTCCTGGCCCCTCCTCCATGGAGAAAACGATAATGTTTCCCAGCTGTCAGCCTAGCCACAACAAATTTTGAGGGACTGTTTTTCATTCACCATCCCAATAACAAATGAGAAGAAGGCTTTAAAATTGAGCTTTTGCGAGATATTGAAATATAATGCTGTTGTCAGTGATGTCATCATGACATACATTACTTCCTGGTACGAGGAGACAAGCTCAAGTGGAGGAGGCAAGGTCGCATATTGTAACGCACTCCATATCTCTCTCCTTCTCACTTCCTGTCTCCTCTCACACTGTCCTGTCATAATAAAGGCCCAAAAAGTCCCCAAAACATATTTATCATAAAATAAAATAAAATAAAATAAAATGGCGGTGAAAGGGGGGGCCGAACCTGTCCTGTCATAATAAAGGCGCAAAAAGTCCCAAAAACATACTTATAATAAATAAGGTTCGAACCTTCTTGGGAGTGGGCACGTCCAGTTTGGTCTCCTCTGGGGCGCGGATGGCGATGAGGGTCTGATCCTGGAAGGCCTGGATGTGGAACAGGTCCTCATGGGTCACATACGCATCCGTCAGGCACACACAGGGTTAAGGAAAGGTGGCGCCCACAACAGTAGAGAACAGTAGAGTAGAGTAGAGTAGAGTAGAGTAGAGTAGAGTAGAGTAGAGTAGAACAGGAGAGTAGAGTAGAGTAGAGTAGAGTAGAGTAGAGTAGAGTAGAACAGGAAAGTAGAGTAGTGTAGAACAGGAGAGTAGTGTAGAGTAGAGTAGAGTAGTACAGGAGAGCAGAGCAGAGCAGAGTAGAGTAGAGTAGAGTAGAGTAGAGTAGAAGCAGAGTAGAGTAGTACAGGAGAGCAGAGCAGAGCAGAGTAGAGTAGAGTAGAGTAGAGTAGAGTAGTGTAGAACAGGAGAGTAGTGTAGAGTAGAGTAGTGTAGAGTAGAGTAGTGTAGAGTAGAGTAGAGTAGTGTAGAACAGGAGAGTAGTGTAGAGTAGAGTAGTGTAGAGTAGTAGAGGAGAGTAGTGTAGAGTAGAGTAGAGTAGAGTAGAGTAGAGTAGAGTAGAGTAGTAGAGGAGAGTAGTACAGGAGAGGAGAGTAGAGTAGAGTAGAACAGGAGAGTAGAGTAGAGTAGAGTAGCGTAGAGTAGAACAGGGGAGTAGAGTAGAGTAGAGTAGAGTAGAACAGGAGAGTAGAGTAGAGTAGAGTAGAGTAGAGTAGAGTAGAATAGAATAGTATACGAGAGCAGAGTAGAGTAGAGTAGAACAGGAGAGTAGAGTAGAGTAGAGTAGAGTAGAGTAGAATAGTATAAGAGAGCAGAGTAGAGTAGAATACAGTAGAGTAGAGTAGTACAGGAGAGCAGAGTAGAGTACAGTACAGTAGAGTAGACTAGAAGTTTATTTGTCACATGCAACACCAAAGCTATGGGGTTGTGTTGTAAGTGAAAAAACTACTCCCAAGTCGTGAATTACACGTGAAAAGGGCCATTCTATTCCTATTCACAAGCAGAGAGAGGTTCCATTGGGCCATTGTTTCCGGGTTATATTATTGCAAGGGGGGGGCAGACCTAGGCAGACCTAAGGACTGTTCTATTCAATGCTAGGAGCATTATGACACGCCCCTTTAGGCAGACCGGAACCTGGTCATGTTAGGTGCCCATAGCAACCTATTACATTGGAATATCTCTATATACTCTCTAGAATCTCTGATACAAGTGTAGCCAAACATGGCAGGCACACGCAGGCACTCACCCATACCTTAACACTGACCACATGCAAGCACGCGCGCACACACGCGCGCCCGCACGCACACACAGGGTAGTCAAAAAGATATTGTGTGCAGTCCTTGTTGTCGGTGAGGTCGAAGAGGTTTCGTGAGCACTCCTTGATGAGTCGGTCCAGCGCCTCCTCCATGCTCTTCAGCTGCTCCACCTCCTCCCTCAGCTTGGCCTGGAACATACCACTGAAGGCACTGATGGGGGTGCTGCTCCTGTGAGGGGAAAGTTGGCATGTAGTCCAGACCACTTAGTACGAGACGAAGACATTACCTAGACCGGAGGGTATCGAGACCAAGACATTACCAAGACATTAACAAGACATTACCAAGACCGGAGGGTATCGAGACCAAGACATTACCAAGACATTACCAAGACATTACCAAGACATTACCAAGACATTACCAAGACATTACCAAGACATTACCAAGACCGGAGGGTATCGAGACCAAGACATTACCAAGACCGGAGGGTATCGAGACCAAGACAAGGCAAGGCAAGTTTATTTGTATAGCCCATTTCATACACAGGTGCAACTCAGTGTGCTTCACAAAATTAACAAATGCAAAGAGGAAGGAAACATGGAAGAAAGAAGGAAATAAATTAGAGTCAAAGAACATTTAAAACATTAAGATAAAACATAAGGTAAAATGATAATAATAATAATAATAATAATAATAATAATAATAATAATAATAATAATAATAATAATAATAAAATAAAAAATAAAAAACATAAAAATAAAAAGAAAGAATTTAAGCTAGGGGAGACGAAGACATTACCAAGACCGGAGGATATCGAGACCAAGACATTACCTAGACCGGAGGATATCGAGACCAAGACATTACCAAGACCGGAGGGTATCGAGACCAAGACATTACCAAGACATTACCAAGACCGGAGGGTATCGAGACCAAGACATTACCAAGACCGGAGGATATCGAGACCAAGACATTACCTAGACTGGAGGATATCGAGACCAAGACTGAGACCAGTGATGCCTTTTGGGAAAATATTTGGAGTAGGCCTATGTTGAGATTTTTAAAAATGTAAACAAAATCTGCCCCTATTAGAATAGCTCAGATCTCGGAAAGGGCTGAGCCGAAAAATGCAGCATCACCGAGTACTGACAAGTCAAGGGTAACGTGAGCAATAAAAGAGCATATTGAAATTGACAGAAGTATTCGTGTTGGGCTTTTACAACTTCATAAACTCCGACTGGACAGTGAGAGAGACAGGAAATGAGTGGGGAGAGATGGGGGAGGAAGAGAAAAATAAACGGGCTGGAATTGGGCACCTAAGTCACGCCCTCTACTTCCTGGTTCATGGGGCAGATGGAGTCAAAAAATAATTACTGGGCTTGAAATGAGTGGTTTTTCGACAACAATCCACACCACTCCACTTATGCAACACAAGTCCACCACGAGCGCCTGGTTCACTTCCATTCAATTTTTTGCAACTGTCTGCCCCATGAACCAGGAAGTAGAGGGCATGACTTAGGTGCCCCATTGAACCCAGATCCTCGGCAGGAGTAATAGCACACTAGCCCTCTGAGTCACGGCGCCCCACGCCTACACGCATTTTCAGGGTGGAATGTTAGGGGGAGCGGGTCATACTATACAGTATGTATAATAAAGAGCACTAAATAAAATAAGCAAGAAGGCAAGCAAGCTCATCAGTCAGCATCCCTCAGAAACAGCTCAAAGACCTGTATTCAGACAGTGGAAAGGAAGAGCCACTCAATACAGTTTCCGCACGGTCAGCCTAGCCACAACAACTTCTGCCGGACTATTCTTCATTCATCATACAATATTGCAAATGAGACAATGACATCAGAACTGTTCTTCCATCAGTGACGTCATAACGAGCCGAGGCCACAAGGAGGCAAGTGAGCAAGGGAGGACAGGAGTCCGAATGTTAGAAAAGAACCCCTTGTTTTAGGCTGCTTCCTTCAGGCAGACAGTACAGAGTGCCTACATTCCAGAATGCTACACACAATGAACATTTATTGCTCAAAATCATCACACACACACACACACACACACACACACACACACACACACACACACACACACACACACACACACACACACACACACACACACACACACACACACACACACACACACACACACAAGCATCACAGACAATGTTCTAGCATGGCAACAGGTGTTGGACAATAACATTTTCTTTTCAAAAAAGAAAGAAAAAAAAGATAATAATAATCTTACACCCAGTGGATCTTGCTGGTAGACTTCTTCTCGACCAGGTTGATTCCGTCCAGCACGTTGGTGATGTCGTAGACGCGGCGCTTGCGCGTGCCCAGGTGGCGCGCCGCGTCGTTCAGGTCCAGGACGCCGTCGGGAGAGGCGCTCAGCAGACGCATGAACAGGTGCGTCAGTCTACTCAGAGACACGTCGTAGCGCGTGCTTTCTCCCTCTAGCCACGCACACGTGCACACGCATGCACACACGCGCACACACGCGCACACACACACAATATTTTCTTTCACTGAACATAACTGTTGTGAATGAATAAGCTTGTAGATGATGGCTAGTGTGTGGAACGTGTGCCACCACATCTTATATCTGTCAGATGCTCAGCACTATGGCAATTACTAAATGAAAGACTATAACAAAAACAAAAAATAGCCACATAGTGTGTGTCTACAGGTACTTGTAACCCTGTTAAGTTTGCCTTTTCATCTGCAAAACAGTCGGTCAAGAGACCCAACTCAACTTCAAGTTTTGAGAAGCGGCCTTACCTCCGGTATTTTTCTGGGACGGAGTTGTTTCTGAGAAGCTGTATTGTCAAAAAAAAAAAAAAGAGAGAGAGGCATATTACAAAGATCAGCTTGCAAGAAATTGTTGGACAACTTGTCTAAACAACATCTAATAATATTATTGACTTAACTGCCATTAGACTATGTGTAGAGAGAGTGGGCCACGTTCTTCTCTTATAGCAAACATTTGCTTAAAGGGAATGAATTATTTTAAGTTTATTGGACACGTTACAATTGTTTAGATAGAAGAACCATATGTAGGGACATATGAAATCCGTTTTAATTTTTCTCAAATTCCGTTTTATTTTTTCTCAAATTCCGTTTTTTCGGATTTATTTTTTGCGAAATCGGATTTATCCCTTATTTTCCCCTTCCCCCCCTCCAAAAAATAAAAATAAAAATACAATTCTAGTTCAAACTGGTGGGTGGACAAAGCCAATCACTCATGGTTGAATGGTAGGTAGAGAAAAGAATGAAATTACCTGCTAGTTTTTTTATCAGCCCTTAAAAATATTCCAGGTAATACGGTAGCTGAAATGTACATGCGCATATACACCGCATTCCACATTATTATGCAAATTACATTTTTCGCTGTTTCCCCAAATAATCAATACAAATGACAGTCGTCATAATTTTCAAGTCATCAGCCATTAGAGTACAATTTAAAAGTTTTTGAATGAACCTTCCAATGATAACGGTATTTTTTTAAATAATAAAAAACTTTAAATGCTCTGTTCCACATTATTACGCAAAATAGTTTTGTAGTGTTGTAATCCAAATTTCTTTCTTTTTTCCCATTTACATCAAAACAGTTGGAATTTGGTACCTTCTAAATTACATTTCAATGTTCAATACTTGGTGATAAGCTCTTTGTCTTAGTAACTGGAATGCTGCGATTAACATTGAAGTCAATGGCAGGGCATTGCATGGGAGGTACGGAAGCACAGATATCCTTGATGCTTTTCTCTCAGCTGTTTTTATTTGTTTGGTCTGGTGACCCACACTTCACTCTTCAATATACCCGTAGATTTCCATGCCACGTTTAGGTGCTTTGGAGGTGATGACATTCTAACGCACCAGACATAAAACCCCATTGAAAATGAATGGGATGCTACGTCTGGTGAGTTAGAATGTCATCACCTCCAAAGCACCTACACGTGGCATGGAAATCTACGGGTATATTGAAGAGTGAAGTGTGGGTCACCAGACCAAACAAATAAAAACAGATGAGAGCAAAGCATCAAGGATATCTGGGCTTCCATAATTCCCATGCAATGCCCTGCCATTGACTTCAATGTTAAACGCAGCATTCCAGTTACAGCTTATGACCAAGTTTTGAACATCGAAATGTAATTTAGAAGGTACCAAATGCCAACTGTTTTGATGTAAATGGGAAAAAAAGAAAGAAATTTGTATTACAACACTACAAAACTGTTTTGCGTAATAATTTGGAACAGAGCATTTTGGCCATTTTAAGTTTTTTATTATTTTAAAAAATACCGTTATCATTGGAAGGTTCATTCAAAAACTTTTGAATTGTACTCTAATGGCTGATTACTTGAAAATTATGACGACTGTCATTTCTATTGATTATTTGGGAAAACGGCAAAAAATGTCATTTGCGTAATAATGTGAAATGCGGTGTATATGCACGTGACGCACCCAACTAGAAGAAAGCGAATTCACTTCTGATGCATTCAAGTTGGACTCCCATCGGGCTGCATCAGGTTTCCTCGAATAAGTTTGGCTATATTGCAACGTGCAGCTACATTAGAGACATTTTTGGTCACGTTATATGTAGGCATTAAATAGCCTCGCAAAGTCCCTATCTACCGTTTCACACAAACACATGTTTTACAAGACGGCCATTTTCTTCTGATAATGACTTGACCCTTTTTCAAAGTTGCTGCTAACTTTTGGTCACTATGCTTCGTGGCCAACAAAGTTAACAAGACATGATCAAAGCATTGCCTGTTCAGTTTTTATTTTACAGCGGTCAAACTTGTGCCTCGCATCGGATGATTCCATTCAGGGCTCTAAATTAACACCAGCCAACTGGCCAAATGCTGGTGAAATTTCAGTTTGGCTGGTAGAAAAGACCAACTTACCAGCCACTTAGACCCATTAGTGAGTGTGTGTTTGGCTGGTAAGATTAAGATCTACTAGCCATTTAGGCTAGTGATGAAAAAAGTTAATTTAGAGCCCTGATTCCATTGTTCATTAAAGTGCAGTGGAGAGCCGCCCGTCCTTTCTGTGTCGCATCGTATAGTCTTGGTAACAGACGGTCAGGACAACGCGTTTATGCCTGACCTGTTCTACTAGGCAACATTTCAATTTTAAGATTTCTTCAATGCTCTGACGGCCAGTGTTAGGACGCGGGAGACAATCGGAAACGCCCCTTGGGAGAGAGATGCGTTCACCGTCATCATGCGCTGACATGGATCATGGATCTGCATAGAACTTTTGCGCATCACCTCGCGTGAGCCAGATATGATATCGTGGCCATATTTTGTGTTTGAAATGTCTTTTAGACTGATAAATGATGACGAAAATAATGGATTTTTAATTTTATCATAAGAAATGAGCGAAATCATATGTCCCTACATATGTCTGTCTGTTGTCTTCATTGTTTCGCGTTTTCCACTGGCCTTCCATATTGTGAACAAGTTGTATCCCCAACATATACAACATGGTCTGGTACAGCTGCAATATTTTATCATGTGGTGTAGGGCTGCACGATTATGGAAAAATTCATAATCACGATTATTTTGGGCAAAATCGTACTCACAATTATTAATCACGATTATTGATTTTTGCAGATTTTTTTGAAAATTACAACAAGATGAAAAATAACCAAGAATGAATTATATTTGAGATGAGCAAACTAAAATGAATTATAATAATTACATAAAGGCAATAGCGTGAAACTTAGGTGGACAAATTTCTGGCCAGAAACACCAGCCTGTCAGTAAGTTCTGGCTTCAAGGACGCTCTCAAAGGTAGGTCACTATTGCCACGATTAAATCACGATTTAAATCACGACTTTATCACGATTTACGATTATTTTCGATTAATTGTGCAGCCCTAATGTGGTGATCTAAACTAAGTGGTGTAACGCGCTCAACCCAACCAAAGTAAAACCAACTGGATGCACATTCCTAAAGAATTATACAAAATAAGACGGGCAATAAAAAATACACAACTCGGAATGTTGCTCTGGTCTCTATATTATGTGTTGGTCTGCCATTTAATTTCATTAAGGAATGGGTCATAAACAAAACTGCTCAGCATTTACAGATCAGTGTCATGCTACCCATAGTACTGTGTACTAGGGCTGCAAGATATCAGAAAGAAATTCCATACTGATTTTTAAACGATATTTAGAAATATAGCAGAGTGTTTTTCTTGTCACTAATTTGTCGGTCTGTGTGGGGTCGTGGCTTTGGTCATGGCGAGCTTCTTGTGCATTTGTTGATATTCAGCTACTGACTGGACTTCACAGAAATGTTTTACTTGTTAGCGACAATTAAGTCATTTTCACGATATGCCAGGGGCGTAAAGTATACCCCCGCAGCCCCCGGGAGGCAGGAGGGCCCATACGAGGCGGGGGGCCGACATGAGCCCTTGACTTGAAGAAACGGGCCCTCTCCACATGATATTAGGTCCTCTTTTTTCGTTCGGGGGCCCATTCTTGGTAGCTTGGAGCAGGGGGGCCTGAAGTACTTGCGTTACGCCAGTGCGATATGCATATCGCCACTCTTGATATCGCGATTTCGATACATTTTCGATATATTGTGCAGCCCTACTATGTACTGTAGGCTAGTACAGGAAGAACATGCTCCTGTAAAGGGGAAGCTGATGTGTTGTCAATAAACAATCAATCAATCAATCAATCACTTCAAACCTCATGAAAAGTGGGTCTTGTTTCCGCACATCCTCTGCTCGATTCACTTGAAACACAGCGTCATCATCATCACCTTCCTCCTCCTCATCATCATCATCGTCGTCTTCATCATCTTCTTCATCGTCGTCCTCCTCATCATCATCGTCGTCATCACCACCGGCATCTTCCTCTTCCATTCCTCTCCCGTCATCATGCAAGTCCACCTGGACAAAAAAAGGGCGTGTAAAAAAAGAGCGGGTCACATGTGAATGACAGGTAAAGGCAGTCATCTCAAGTTCCAAAAACTGATTTCAGGGAGATGTTTAGGCCCACCCTAATTTTGCTGACTTAGCCAATCAGAGCGCTCTCTGACCAGGACAGTTCCACCAACACACACAACCTCTCCTTCACTGTACCTTTCTCGCGCGCCAGCGAAATCTTGTCTGCACGCTCGCACTGTCAAACAAAATACGACTCGCGACGCGAGCATCAGGGGACACTATCAATAATATCATTGAGACTCCCTGAGATTTGGGATGTCCGTTATGGCAGACTGTGAACTTGAGTCTTTACCGGTGCAGACGTCAAAGGGGGTCTTTCAGAGACGGTTTCTCTGGGTCTTTCCTCCTGGTCACTTTCGCTATCGCTGGCGCCTACAGGTCCTTCCAAGTATGGTGCCAAGGGAATGGCATCTTCCCTTATCCCATGTGGCATGATGTGCTCGGGAAGAAAGTGGTCCTCGCATATTTCACTGAACTCGGAGGGATCTCTGTCTATCTCCCGCAGCGCAGCAAGCCAGACTTTTACCCTTGCAGGGTCCTGCGGAAAGCTGAAAAACCTTTTGCTCGCTTTACCCCTGACTACTCCACCACCCGGTCTATTTGGGCACCCTTGCACTGCGCATTTTACCATTTTTCAAACGCATCTGTTTACAAACTTCTCTAAGCATGTGCGACTTGAACAAACACCACCATGGCGCAAACGTGATCCAGGAGGAGGGCGGCAACATACACATCACGTGAACACTTCTTATCCAATGAAAACTGCCCAATTTCTTCTTCTTAGCCCCAAATATGTTTGCGTTTGCTCAATGGATTTGATGCATGCATGTGTTAGTCGCCTTCTAGTGGTGAGGAGTTGAGAAATTGGATTCCTCTATCAAAAGCTGCGATACCTTTACCCAAAGTGTTATTCAAGTGTATTTCAATTATGGGATGTTGATATTTTAATGCACTTGTCGAGGTTGTGTCTTGAACTTGTAGCGCTATTCTTGCATGAGACATATTTTGCCATTGACGGTACTTGTAGTTTAGTAAATATCAAATTCTATTTGATGACGTGTGATATAGTCACAAGCCGAACTACACTTCCCGCTTCGCTGTCACACAATTTCCAGGTGTTGATAGCAAAATGGCTGTTGTCAGTCAGACAAAGGCGAGTCAGTTCGTCTCTGATTGAAAATTATAATCAGTCTACGGGGCCGGTCAAAACTGTAAAATGGATGGCTGTCGTTGGGTGAAGTAGTAAGGGCTTCATCGGATTCGACTGTTTGATGCAACTGTTATACGATCTGATGCACTGATCTCGTGACAAGATTCAAGAAAAAGGTAAGATTGTATTATTGTGGAATTAACGTTAGCAGGCTACTGCGAGCGGCTGCCTCCCATACAGTAAGGCAGCTAATAATATAACAACTTAGCTGTCTTTGTCGCAAAGTGGACCCTTATCCATCGAATGCACAATGCTGACTACAATAATGGCAAGGCTTCTGCCAATCTTGCCACCTCGTACTGCTACTTTTCGTAGCTGTAGGACAGGCAAGTGCCATTTTGACATGAAAGTTTCAGCACGAGATTGTATGTCAACTAATGTTTTGGTTATACAGTGTGCAGGCATGCCAGTTTTCTAGCTACCTAGTAAGCCATCTAGCTAAATGACAATTATTTTACACTGTGGTGGCATTGCGTTGGTTGTGCATGATTGTGAATGATGCCTATGGAATTAAACTTGCCCCTTTAAACGATAGAACAAGACGAACGCCTCAAATGTACTGATAGCGAAGTGAGCACTCGGAAATGCAGGGGAAACATGATGCCACTCTCAGACGAATTTGTGAGAATTGCACTGTTAAAAAACTTCATCCGTCAGCAGCAGGGAGTTCCCCGTGGGCAGAGTGCAGCTGCACCTACCTATCCAATGAAGGTTATAGAGAAGACCAGTTGGTGTTATGTAGGCTACTTTGCCTCTTATTTTTCTTTATTATTCGCAATGCATTCTGGTAGTGCGTCCTGAAGATAATTTGATGCTGGTGTGCAGTTATTTTTGGACAAGGATATGGGCGTAGCGCAGCTCCTAAGCTTGCAGCCAGGCAGAGAGGCACAACCGGATGGTTAGATTATGCAGTGTTGTGCCATCATATGACTTAGTGTGGTTTCTCCCAATGGATCTTTGTGTTGAACATAATGTGCTCCTTTGTGTGAAGCCGGTGCCTGGGCATCATGAAAGAATGACAAGGGCAGTGTAGTGGTAGTAGACTACCCATTCCAGCCTAGAGGTGCATCCTATCCACACCCACCGCGTCTTAAAGCCCACTCAATGTATAACAGCGACACTGGCGACATGCGACACTGCGCTACACAACCCGCGGTGGCCGCCTGCCAAGAACAAGGGCAGAGCCAGAGGTTCATCACTTCAGATGTGCTACATCATGTGCGTGTTCCCTATGTAAATTACATGTTGTGTTGCCATTGCAATACACATTCCCAGACGACTGTCACAGCGAGCTTTGATCTTAAGTTGCACGACAATTGCCCCCCAGTGCTCGCCAGTTGTGTTACTTTGATAGAAACTAGAATGGGAAAACAGGACCAGTTCTCAGTGAATATTGTCTTGTTGAAAGGCTCTGACAATGTCCACAGTTTTCTCTGTACAGCGATTTGTTGTCACCAGATTAGAAAAAGGCTATTGCAGGAATGTCATTGTATTTCATTGGCCATTGCTCATTTTCCAAGTTTCCCAGGAACCAACCAAACTACACTGACTGCCGTATGTCATGTGTTGACTGTGGAAATGCAATCGGGACTGTCAAACAAGATTTGACCCTCATCATTATAGCTCACTGTACTTTGTATAATAGCAATAACGGTATTCTATTCTTGAAGTGGGTCAGGCTATTAAAAAATTATATTATCGCTGGGGATTTGTGATATGTCATCATGAATGACACTGTCAAAATGGATTATCAGACAGACGTCGAACTTGAATGTATAGGAAACCTACGGTTGCCCATTTGCTATAACACACATACTACAGTATCAGTAACATAGGCTATTACTCTTTAACACTTTTGACCACACGGGCAGTCACGGGTAAGCGTTGGGCAGTCATTGGTAAGCGGTTATTGCGTCAGACTTGTAGCCCAAAGGTTGCCGGTTCGACTCCCGACCCGCCAGGTTGGTGGGGTGAGTAATCAACCAATCAATGCTCTCCCCTATCCTCCTCCATGACTGAGGTACTCTGAGCATGGTAGTGTCCCGCCGCACTGTTCTCTAGGGGTGCCATTGAGGGCTGCCCCCTTGCACAGGTGAGGCATAAATGCAATTTCGTTGTGTGCAGTGTGCAGTGAACACTTGTGTGTGCTGTGGAGTGCAGTGTCATAATGACAATGGGAGTTGGAGTTTCCCAGTTGGGCTTTCACTTTCCCAGTTGGGCTTTCACTTGAACCCTTTTGACCTTTTCATGATATGTGACATGTTGGCCACATTAATGGCTACCGCATAACCTAAGCCCACATGGACCTTCTTCCGGCAACAGAACAACACCTTTCCTTGATGATTTGGAGTAGTGTTTCTCAACGGGGGCAGAACAGCCCCCCAGGGGGGCATTGGAGAGCCCTGGGGGGGGTGGGGGGGGTGGCGTTGAGAAGGATACAGTTGAGAGGGGGCGGTGCTTAGTTGCCATTGGTGGCATTAGTTGTCCATTTAATTTTTTAATACTAAGGGGGTCTTTGGCAGGGTTATGATGAGGCCAAGGGGCGTTGGGAGGCTTAGGATGAGGTCCAGGGGACTTTTGTTCAAAAAAGGTTGAGAACCACTGATTTGGAGCAGTGTTAAGGAATTAGGCTCGTTCGTGACGATGTAGTAAGACTTTTGCTAGGCAGTGGGCATGCGCACTTTGCCAGTTTGATGCATTGTGGTTAGAAAATTCTAACCAGAATGCATCAAACTGGCAAAGTGCGCATGACCACTGCCTAGCAAAAATCTTACTGCTTCGTCACGAACGAGCCTATTGTCTGAGTGGAGGCATGTGGTTCAAAGCTGTATCAGCTTGTCATCATGGCTCCTCCATCACTACAAGACGCCCACATCACATCAAAGCCTCCTTTCCTTTCCACGCAGAGCTCTGCTGTCCACCCGCCTCTCTCAGCTCTGTTAAGCTCTTGACATTTTTTATGACAGTCCTTGAGTACGTTACAATATGCGGCCTTGCCTCCTCCACTTGCGCTTGTCTCCTCGTCCCGCCTCCTGGCTCCTCCTCCGTGGAGAAAACTATAAAGTTACCCAGCTGTCAGCCTAGCCACAACAACTTTTGAGGGACTGTCATTCATTCACCATCCCAATTGCAAATGAGAAAAATTTGAGCTTTTGCAAGATATTGAAATATAATGCAGTTGACAGTGATGTCATCATGGCATATTACTTCCTGGTACGAGGAGACAAGCACAAGTGGAGGAGGCAAGGTCGCATATTGTAACGCACTCAGAGCTCTGCTCTCCACCCGCCTCTCTCAGCTCTGTTAAGCTCTCGCCATTTTTTATGACAGTCCTTATCTCTTGTCTTATCTATTGTCTTCCACAATCACCCCCAACTCCTACAATCACACCGACCCCCGAACCCCCAACCCCCACTATCAGCCTCCAATTCCCGTTCCGTCTCAACACTTCTTTACACTCCCCCTAACTCCTCTCTGCTCTTGTCTTTTTCCTCTCTTCTCTCTTTTCTCTTCTTATCTTCTTTCTCTTCCCTTCTCCTCACTCCTATCTTCCTCCCCACATCTCTCCCATCCATTCTCACTCCTCTCCTCTCATCTCATCTCCTCTCCTCTCCTCTCCTCTCCACACTTCTTGTCCTCTCATCTCCTCACCTCTGCTCTTATCTCCTCTCCTCTCATCCCCCACCTCTCCTCTCCACTTTTCTTGTCCTCTCCTCTCCTCTCCACTGCTCCTTTCTCATCTGCTCCTTTCTCCTCTCCTCTCCTCTCCTCTTTCCACTCCTCTCCTCTGCTCCTTTCTCCTCTCCTCTCATGCCCTCTCAACTCTTCTTGTCCTCTCCTCCCCTCCCCTCCCCTCTCCTCTCCTCTCCAGTCGTCCTCCAAATTAGCCGCCTTTCCATATCCGCTTTTTTCTCCGTTCCTCTGCTCTGCATGCTTCCATATCTCATGCATTTTCTCTGTGCCTCATTCCATCTGACTTTCTTGTTTCTGCCATCTGCCCCTCCCTCTCCTTCTGATGTATCCCTTTTGGCCTCTTCTCTTCTCTGTCCTGTCCTCTATGAATGTTCTTCTCTTCTCTTCTCTTAGCTTCTCTTCTCTTCTCTTCTCTGTCCTGTCCTCTATGAATGTTCTTCTCTTCTCTTCTCTTCTCTTCTCTTCTCTTCTCTTCTCTTCTCTTCTCTTCTCTTCTCTCTCCTGTCCTCTATGAATGTTCTTCTCTTCTCTTCTCTTCTCTTCTCTTCTCTTCTCTTCTCGTCTCTCTCCTGTCCTCTATGAATATTCTCTTCTCTTCTCTTCTCTTCTCTTCTCTTCTCTTCTCTTCTCTTCTCTTCTCTTCTCTTCTCTTCTTCACTCTTTTCCTCTTCACTCTTCTCTTCTCTTCTCTTCTTCAATCTTCTCTTCTCCTCTTCACTCTTCTCTTCTCTCCTCTTCTCTTCTCTTCTCTTCTCTTCTCTTCTCTTCTCTTCTCTTCTCTTCTCTTCTCTTCTTTCTCTTCTCTTCTCTTCTCTTCTCTTCTCTTCTCTTCTCTTCTCTTCTCTTCTCTTCTCTTCTCGTCTCTCTCCTGTCCTCTATGAATCTTCTCTTCTCTTCTCTTCTCTTCTTCACTCTTTTCCTCTTCACTCTTCTCTTCTTCTCTTCTCTTCTCTTCTCTTCTCTTCTCTTCTCTTCTCTTCTTCTCTTCTCTTCTCTTCTCTTCTTCTCTTCTCTTCTCTTCTCTTCTTCTCTTCTCTTCTCTTCTCTTCTCTTCTCATCTTCACTCTTCTCTTCTCTTCTCTTCTCTTCTCTTCTTCACTCTTCTCTTCTTCACTCTTCTCTTCTCTTCTCTTCTCTTCTCTTCTCTTCTCTTCTCTTCTCTTCTCTTCTCTTCTTCACTCTTCTCCTCTTCACTCTTCTCCTCTTCACTCTTCTCTTCTCTTCTTATGCCTACATACTGTACATACTCAGTACTCATTGAACATGTACTCATTCAACACATCCCTCCACATATTTCTCATTCCCTTCTCTCTCTCTTTTTTGTCTGTTTTGGACGCTGTCCATCTTGCCTTCCTCTCACTCTGTGTCAAGAGACTCTGATCAGGCAGTCACATCACTGCCCTCCCTGCTGTTCAATTATTGATCGGCTGTAATTGGCTGTTCCATATGGCAGAGCGGAGCGGAGTGGAGAAGAGAGGAAAACGGGGCATTGGGTTGTTTCACTGCCCCTGGCATTGCCCCCCCTCTTAGGTCAGGCAGTAAGGCAAGTGGTATTTTAACAAGCTATACGTGGCTGCTGTATGTTTAAGGCGGGTTTGTGGTAATGGGACAGGTTAACTGTTAACCATGAGAGGGAAGGAGAAGTGTGTGTGTGTGTGTGTGTGTGTGTGTGTGTGTGTGTGTGTGTGTGTGTGTGTGTGTGTGTGTGTGTGTGTGTGTGTGTGTGTGTGTGTGTGTGTGTGTGTGTGTGTGTGTGTGTGTGTGTGTGTGTGTGTTGTGGCGGGGGTGGGTGGTGGTTCTCAACAAATCCTGTAGCAGTGCAAACTTGTTGGATTTACTGTGTCGCTGTCTGCAGCAGATGTTATCTTAATGTAAATCAAGACTAAATGAGGGGGGCAGCATGAAGTCAGTCAACATGGTGCACTGTTGCAGGATTTTTTTTCAGACATATGAGTATGAGGCTCAAGCATTATTACCAATACAAGCTGTGGGGTGGGGTATTAAAACATGGTTAACACAAGAACATGGTTCAGTGATAAACCTGGCTAAGTTCACCTACAGGAAGTGGTAAACCTGTGGGTAATGGATAGCCCACAGATGGGTCATGTACGTGGGGTTAAAAGGGCGTTTCAGTCATCAAGTGCCACATGGTTAATTTCAGGCCTGAAGTAGAGGGTACAGTAAGGTCATTTTGTCCAAGAGCTGCATTTGAGTCCTTCCTATTCCATCATTAAAAGTCTGAGTGTCCTACATTTTTTGGAATACACTGTACAGTTCCCAAATATGATGGAAAATCAATTATAACTCCCAAAGCATACATAGTTTCCAAGATCTGGAACCCCAAAATGGCAAGACTCTTTATCACGCTTTTCACAAACTCAGTTTTAAGGCTTAATATAGCCAAAAATAATCAAGGCATGCTATTTGTACGGCATCTGGTAGACAGGGTCATATTGAGGGGCCATGGTGATTTTTAGGCCTGTATCTTCCTTCAAACCAAAACCAGAGGTGTCAAAATCTGCTTGTAAATTTTGTATGCAATTCACAGGTTTGAAAGGTGGGCATGGCACCCCAAATTTGGAGGGCTTCATCTCCGCAACCGTTAGACGTAAGGTGCTAATACTTGGTATTCTTTCAATTGACATCAAAAGGTACCTGTATGTGAGATATCGGGTAAATCGGAGAGGGTCATGTGGGGAAGGCGTGTGAATTGACATGGAATGACCCAGATGTCATTTTGTTAGGAAAATTAGGTGCTTTCCTGTCAGATGATTTACCACTAGCTCAAGGTTACTTTGACCTGGCTGGTTTACTACTGAGTGAGGTGTTTGGAATATTAGTGAGGTTCTTGGAATATTGGGCATAACCATGGTGATCCACTTAAAGGACAAGTGCACTATTTTGAACATTTAACCCCTTTTCTGAATTGTCTGTAATAAAGTTGCGTAGTCCATACCACAATTTTGATGTTTGCTGCTGTCTGTTATTTGGCTAATTTGGATTTTGTCTCAACAACCTTTATAATGGCGGTCTATGGGCATGTTTGAATCTGTTCTTAAAACCAACCAAAACATTTGCTTTCGAAAGTATGCATCCTACTATTTGGTTAGGGGTGTACACTGGCATTCAAACTTGGACATGCCGATAGACAGCCATTATAAAGCCAATTGGGAAAAAAAAATCCAAATTAGAAAAATAATGGAGACAGCAGCAAACGGCAAAAAAAGGGTGAGGACCACTCTACTTTATCGCAGACAATTCAGTTCAAAATAGTGCACTTGTCCTTTAATAATAGCCAGATTGGCATCGCCAGTCATGAAGGATATGGCCTTGCCTTGCCATGCAGGATGTAAGTTACTCCAGCTTAGTGTGCATTGCACTGTACTGTAGACAGTAACCAAAAACAACAGTCTGCAGAGTCAGACAAAGAAACTGAGGGAATTCCCCCATTGTGATCAGGGCTAGGCTCAAATGAACTAAACGTGCAACAACAAACCAGTAAGCAGTCGGACTAGAAAAGAATCTGCTTTGTGAGACGCGCGTATGTCCTCCTACTGTAGCTCTGCCTGTTACACGACTGTGACTGGGAACACCAGGGTTTTTAAAACATTACTAGTTTGAGGGCAAGTGGTCGCAAGGCATGCCATTTAAAGGTTAGCCACCTAAGTTAAAGTAGTTATACATTATCTGTGGAGGGCACACGTTCAGTCGGTAGAAAGTTCACTGTGTCATTTCCTTTTGTTTGCTTGCTTGCTTGTCTTTCTGCAATATCAAGCTTCCAACACAAGACCCCCCCCCCCCTAGTCTGCTAGTTTAGGCTACTTCAGTTATCAATGCATCAGTAAAGTTATGCTGTTTTGTAAATCAGTAGTCGTAGTCAGGATGTTACCTCTATGGTTCTGTGCATTTCCTCAGGGTAGTAACAGAGTTGTATGTTTTCTGTGCTGTTTTGGGATGGCCACATGGTCCATTAGGTGGCTTTTGTGGCGCTTGTTATGTCTCTGCTATGGTATGTTGAGCTCTGTCAATCATGCTCTTGTTTTTTTAAATTGAAAACAGTTTGCAACACGGTTGCATTGCAACACAGTTGGCAGCCGCTTCTATAAGTTAGGTACAAAATGCGGCAGTTATTGAGAGATGCTCTACTATTCAAGGTCAATTCAGGCCTTCTTCCTACTACGTAATGCAGGAACATGCAACCCTTCTGATTCCCATGTTGCACTGTTGAGGTAAGTTAGTTGGTGCAACAGGCAGTGGCGGAACAATTGCACACAGGACCTCACCCCACGGCAAAACACTTACAGGGCCCCCAATACGCCCTGCCAAGGTCTCACCTCCTCCATAGCCTTGCCCCTGGCCCCAGGTTAACAACATGAGATGCAGCCTTGTCCTATCCTGGTCCTGACCATCCCATAATACTACCATTTTCATTTCGTATTCATGGTCTGGACTTTGTTTGATCTGACTCGATTGCAGGAAGCAGGAAGGACATTTTCGGAAAAATCAGGATTTAACTTATAAGTTGTTGAACAAACATGTCTGACGTCTAGCAATGGCGATTTAGGACCGTTTAACAGACATGTCTGACAGAATATCCTACCGTAGGATAAAATTACAATGTAGAACCGTTTGTCAGAACACAGGCGAAAATCCTACCGGTCAACATCGCTCCACAGAGGACAGGTACCAGACGTAGTGCGGAGCCAAGTGTCTTGGCGGAAGTACGTAGGATGGCCCGCGAGGCTAGCCTTGTCCTATCTTGCCCTATCTTGCCCTGTCATTCTTGAGCAGCCGTGGCCTAATGGTTACGGTAGAGACTGGGAGTCTTTGAAATCAGAGGGTTGCAGGTTCAGATCCCACCCTACCCTAGCCAGCAGGAAATGGCTAAAGTGCCCTTGAGCGAGGCACCTGAATGGTCCACATTGCTCCAGTCAGGCTAATGTAACCCATAATCTGTACTAGGGATGCAAATGATTAATCGACTCTAATCGATCAATGCATTAATCGATTAAAAAATATTAATCGCAATTAATCGACAATTCAACTGACAAGAGACCCAGGTGAAATGGGCATGTGAAGAGTGTGTGTGAAGAGGGGTGTGAATAGTGGGAATATTTAAATCACCTTTGGATTAAAGAATTGAAATAGAATTAATTTAAATGTGGTATTTTATCTAAATTTTGTATTAAATTTTTTAGATTTAGTAGGTTTTTTTCGAGAAACATTGAGATTCCGGGGGGAAAACGCCGCTTATCAATTAATCGCAAGATCGATCGACAAGGCTATCAACTAATGATTAATGAATAAATCGATAATTTGCATACATAATCTGTACCTTAAAAGCTGAAAGTTCCAAAAGCTCGATCAGAGTTTAACATACTGTATTGTACAGAAACTAATGTGTAGGTAAGCGAAGCGAAGTGAGGTGAAAGCCCACCTGGGAAACTCCAACTCCCATTGTCATTGTGACACAGCACACAAGTGCACACTGCAGTGCATACAACGAAATTGAATTAATGCCTCACCCATGCAAGGGGGCAGCCCCCAGTGGCGCCCCAAGGAAGCATTGTGGCGGTATGGTACCATCCTCAGGGTACTTCAGTCATGGTGGAGGATGGGGGAGAGCACTGGCTGATTACTCCCCCCACCAGCGTGGCGGGTTGGAACTCGGGAATCGAACCGGCAACCTTTGGGCTACAAGTCTGATGCCCTGACCGCTTACCCATGACTACTCAAACTCACTCCGGACGCCGTTGTGCTAGCCTGGCGATGCAATCCATGTACTCCACCCAAAGATTTTGGCTCCGCACATCGTCTGGCAAAAGCCTCGAGCTCGGTTCTCTCAGTGTTTCGCCAATCAGCGAACAGTTGAGAGTGGTGACGTAGAACTCACCCGCGAGCTCCGTTACTGATTGGTTAAGGTAACTATATTCACACTTTCATTTTATTATTTGTATGCTTTTGCGACGCTATAACGTAACAGACATGCTAATAAAGCACAATATGGGTTTTAATTTGAGTTTGGAACTTCAATTAATTTAAATGATAGAGTAAGATGAGACCATCTCCCATCGTCCACGGAGTCAACAGTCGGCTATTCGCCCAGGCTACCGTTGTGCTGCCTTGAGCCCCTACTACACCTCACCGCTGGTGGGTGAGCACGAGCAGGGCTCTGCACAGCAGTAGCTGGAACATCTGTGATCTGTACACTAGTCTTTGGCTGGAAGACAGATGGAAAGATGTAGGGAGAGATGGAGAAAAGGAGTGAGAGGGAGAGAAAGAGAAAGAGGCCCACCTCGTCATATGTGTATGACCTAATCAATGCTTAGTTACCATGAGAGTGTTTGGTTCCATGGCTGGTTGCCGGGGTGACTGCAAGACAGTATTGTTCTGGCTCTGATCTTGATGAGGCTTCAGAGGACAAAAGAGGGGTGGCAAGGAGAGGGGTGGAGAGGAGTGAGATGGTGAGGAGAGTGGTGGAGAGGAGGGGAGGAGAGGGGGAAGGGAGGAGAAGAAGATGAGGAGAAGAGAGGGGAGCAGAGGGTTGGGTTGGGGTGGAGAGGAGAAAAGAAAAGAGAAGTGGGTAAGGGATGGGAGGAGATGCGGTTCAAGGGGAGAGGACAGGAGAGGTGAGAGGAAAGGAGAGGGGTGAAGAGGGGATGAGACAAGATGGGTAGAGAGGAGAGGAGAGGTGAAGAGAAGACGGGTGGGAAGGAGAAAAGAGGAGAGGGGAAGAGATGAGGGCTGGAGAGGAGAAGAGCGAACGTAAGATGGGTGGAAAGGAGTGGAGTGGAGTGGAGAGGATGGGAGAGAAGGTAAGAGGGGAGGAGAGGAGATGGATGGAGAGGGGTGGAGAGGAGAGGAGAGAATGTAAGATGGGTGGGAAGGAGTGGAGTGGGGAGGAGAGGAGAGGAGAGAAGGAAAGAGGGGTGGAGAGGAGAGGAGAGGAGAGGAGAGGAGAGGAGGTAAGAGGGGTGGAGAGGAGAGGAGAGGGGAGGGGAGGGGAGGGGTGGAGAGGAGAGGGGAGGGGTGGAGAGGAGAGGAGAGAAGGTAAGAGGGGTGGAGAGGAGAGGAGGAAAGAGGGGTGGAGAGGAGAGGGGAGGGGTGGAGAACATAACTGTTCCAGGCCCTGAGGGGTATACTAAGAAGCTGGTTAAGGAGTAAACCAGGAGTCCAGAGATAAATCCTCTATACAGTGGTTCCCAAACTTTTTTCCCTGCGCACCCCCTTCATTTCAGTGTAGTTCACGCACCCTAAGCTGTGCTGATGGGCATGCAAGTATGATTCACTTTGCATTCACTGCACGTTATGCACAGTCGTTTTGGGGGAAACTCTTTTAGGAGTTAAACTACACTTCAGATGGACCCTTCCAGGATACAACTCACCATACAACTACTTAATGTTGATTAATGCTGGATGAAAACACACATATCCACCATTGCTCTATTACAGGGATGGGCAACTTTCATGTTAAGGAGGGCCACATTTTTTACCGCCAACATCGGAGGGCCACATGATCACGGATCTGTCTGCAACTCGCAGAGTTCGAGGTGCATTTGGTTGCTCACTGACTATCGATATTGTTTGAAATGAATAGGAGTGTTCTCTATCGGTCAACAGTATAATTACAATGAATTAATTCAGTAGTGGTTTAAAAAAATATTGTCATTATTTTTTAAAAGTCATGTTTTATCCATGTAAGGGCCACACTGAGTAAGGAGGCGGGCCGCATGTGGCCCTCGGGCCTCCAGTTGCCCATCCCTGCTCTATTAGCTCGCGCACCCCCTTATGGCAGGCCGCGCACCCCCAGGGGTGCACGCACCACAGTTTGGGAAACCCTGCTCTAATAGAAGTGCCGCAGGACTCTAGGCTCTTCTATTTGTTGATTTACTGTACCTCTTAACTTAACCTGGTTTACTCCTCAACCAGATTCTTAGTATGCTGTAGCCCCTGCTTTCATTAATGAGCCACAGTGCACTACCTGCAGTATTGTGCTGTATGGTCATGTAGACTGCAAGGGTGTTATTTTGATTTTAGATCTGTGTACCGGTAGTATGTTGACTTGTGGTGCATGTAAGAGTACATATTCGGATTGCATATGATGATGATATGTGGACATTCAGACAGCCCTGCCGGGTGTGTATGTGGCTCATCCACGAGCCAGATTATGTGCTCTGGCTCATACAAGAGCTCAGCTAATCTTACACCCCTCACACATGCATGCGATTTAGTGCAACTATGCTATTCTTTCCTATGAGGGAAGCCAAGTGGGGCGAAGCAAAAAATATTTGTCCAAGGTTAACATTTTGCAAATAAGAGCGAATTTCAGCTGCGGCGGGCAGTCAAATCAACAACATAAATGTTTCCATCGATTTGATTCGCCGATACGACCAGTTGACTGTTGAAGAATGGAACATTGTCAGAATGGAACACTGAATTTCGCCTCTCTTCTCTTCTCTTCTCTTCTCTTCTCTTCTCTTCTCTTCTCTTCTCTTCTCTTCTCTCTTCCGGCGTTAGACTATATGCTCTGGCTGGAGGGTATCCATCTCAAGTGCCATGATGTATTACATGTTTTTTGTTTTGTTTATAAACATGGTGTTGTGAGGAGGGGCAAGATACTGGCAGCCAACTATGTGAGCTAATTTTTTGACCGGTAGCGGTTTCCAACAATCGGAGCGATTGAGTTGTGCGCAGCCTTGGTCGCTCAGCCAATGGAAAACAAAAAAAGAAAACCCATGTATGAGCTGCCACAAGCCACAACCCCCCCCTCCCCCCATACCATATGCATATTTAGCACTTCCTCTTTTCCCTGTCATTCTACATCCTGTCTTCCTCTTCCTTCGTATTTCTTTTCTCTCCTTCCTTCCCCTCTTGTCTTACGCACTCCTTCTTTCTCTCACTCACTCTCACTTCCTTTTACTCGGGTGCCTTTTCTAAATCATACGGTACTGTGTTCTGTTCATTAATGTGTCCGTGTGAGTGTGTTGTTGATGCATTGCATACGCCCCCATTTCCTTTCTTTAGCATATCCTGCCTCCATTTCCTTCATCTGGCTCTCTGTCATTTCGATACGCTGCCTGCTGCCAGCCAAGTGAGCACTTTAAAGGCAGCAAGGCATTAAAACCATATCGCACCCTTTCTGGACGATGGGCTCATTGCATCTCCCCCTTGAGTTAAATTATTACCTCAGGCTCCGCCAAGGAGGTTATGTTTTCGGTCACATTGGTTGGTATGTTTATTTTTCCTCCTTCTTGTTTACTATGTTTATTTATCTGTCGGCAGGATAACTCAAAGTTATGAACGGATGTTGATTAAATTTTGTGGAGTTGTTGGAAATGACAAGAGGAACAAGTGATTCAATTTTGGTGGGGACCCGGATCACGAAGTGGGATCAGCTCTATATTCCCACAGCCCATTGGTCCCACGGCCCATTGGTCCCACAGCCCATTGGTCCCACAGCCTAAATGGTCCCAGCTTATTCCTGCTGCTCCATGTTCCCACAGTTTTAAGACATTATTCAAATATAAGCTCTATGCTCTACAACTCCATGTTCCCACATTTCCAAGTAAACTAAGAGAACCAATAGGCCTAAAAATAATGTTAAAAATCTAAGTGCTGTGGGACCAATGGGCTGTGGGAATATAGACACGCTCCCCAAAAAGTTATATTATAGGCATAGGATTCCACAGTGTGTAGATGTTATGGCATCAATGGACACCCCCCATGGTTTTGGCGGAGGTTTACACTCTCCTACCTTTCTTCTGTACTTTCAGCAGTTCTCATAGTTGGGGGTGATGTTACTTCCAATTCCAAGCTAGCAACTATCATTGCGTCAAGCTGGACCCATAAGATTCACAGGGTTCTCACGGGTCATGGAATTTCTGGAATATCATGGAATTTCATAAAAGTTTTTCCAGTCATGGAAAGTCATGGAATTTTACCATTTTGCATGCACAGTCATGGAATATCATGGAATTTTTCTTAACAGTTATGTAGAAGCAAAAACATTTTCGTTTGGTGTACCTATAACATTGTTTCTTACTGGTTATACTAGAACGCTTTGCCAAAGACGGTTTGGTTTCAGCTGTAACGTGCAACATTCTAGAATGCAATGAGCCCACCTAAGTCTGGCGGTGGCTCTGCATCGGCTCTAGGGGTGAAGATAATCTTCAGTTTTCACACTTTTTAAAACTGACGTCATTCCTTTTTACGGATTTGACTTTTAACGTCATGAAAATTCCGTTTTTTTGGGTCTGGAAAGTCATGGAAAATCATGGAATTTTATATCTGAATTAGAGTGGGAACCCTGTATTCAATTGCGAGCTAGCTTGGAGTTCGAATTTGCATGGCCAGACTCGGAGAACGGCTGGAATTACAGGAGGACAAGTAAACTCCATGATTTCACTGAAGGGGAGGTGTAAAATTAGCTTCTTTCAAGAAATGGTTCAGTATCGCTTTAAGGCATGTCTGAAACCAATAGAAGTAAGTTACAGCATCAAAGAATCATCTATTAATTACAGGAAGATAACCCAAACCGCCCACTCAATTCAAAGGGGGCGTTGTCCCGTCCTTCTGTTTTTGAGGTGTCTCTCTCTCTCTCTCTCTCTCTCTCTCTCTCTCTCTCTGTAGGATGTCTCACTCCCCCTCTCTTGTGTGCCTGTCTCTCTCTCCTCAGGATGTCTCACTACACGGATGAGCCTCGCTTCACCATCGAGCAGATCGACCTGCTGCAGCGTCTGCGTCGTACGGGGATGACGCGCGCCGAGATCCTGCACGCGCTGGACACCCTGGAGCGCCTGGATCGCGAGCACAGCGACAAGTTTGGCCGCCGCCCCCCGGCCCCGCCCCACGCCATGGCCCCGCCCGCCTCCGTCGGCCCCGGCAACAGCGGCGTCTCCACTAGCAACAGCAACAGCAGCGGTGGCGACATCATGGCCGCCCCCCTGGCCCTGCCCTCCTCCTCCTCCTCCGCCTCTCACTCCATCGCCACGCAGACACAGCAGTACCACGCCTCGCCCCTCTCCCCGTCTCCCAGCAACAGCTACGCCCCGTCGCCGCCCCCCGGCCCTGGTCCGGGCCCGCCCCCCTCTGCCGCCGCGCTCCTGCCCTCGGCCGTCTCGCTGGTGGCTATGCCTCAGAACGGCCGCGACAGCCTGGCGGCCACGCCCAACGGCAAGCTATCGCCGCCCCGCTACCCCGTCAACAGCGCGCGCAACGCCTTCGCCTTCGAGGCGGCCGACGAGGACCTGGACATCGACGACAAGGTGGAGGACCTCCTGAGGTAAATGGCAAATAACAATTAATAACTAATGAACTTGCACCAGTAGACCAGAGCTGGACATCGACGACAAGGTGGAGGAACTATTGAGGTCAGTGGCCCGCTTTGATAACAAATTAACTAGTAAGTCTGTATTATTATATCATCATCATCATAGCGTATGATATGAGATGCGTGGCCAACTTTAATAACAAATTAACCGGGGGCGCTGTGGCGCAGTGCGCTAAGCCCTCCACATTTGGGCTTGCATGCCCACGGGGACCCCGGTTCGAGTCCGGCCGGGGTCATTTCCCGATCCCACTCGCTTCTGTCTCCATCTCAGACTGTCCTATCAAATAAAGGCATAAAAGCCCTTAAAAATATAAAAAAACAAACAAAAAAAAACAAATTAAGTAATAAGTCGTATTAACACATGATATGAGGTGTGTGGCCAACTTTAATAACAAATTAACTAATAAGTCAATATTAAGTATCACCATAGCATATCTTGGTTATTCAAAAAAGAATGCGAGGAAAATTTGAATTTTTGTTTTCGGCTGGTCACTGGAAAAACGTAACCTGTATAAAAATCTGCAGGATACGTATACCACCTTATCCATCATGCCTTATTAGTAATGATAATAAGTTAAATTAGGAACTGGTGAAGACATGTATGTTAACTGTCGTGAATTTTGATCTTTAATATCAAATTAACTAATAAGTCGTATTAACGCATGATATGAGGTGCGTGGCCAACTTTAATAACAAATTAACTAATAAGGAAATATGAAGTGAATTAACCTGTATCAATATTAGGAATATCATCATCATCATAACGCATGGTATGAGGTGAGTGGCCCGCTTTAATAACAAATAAACTAATAAATCAATATTAAGTATCATCATAGCGCATTATATGAAGTAAATTAACCTGTACCAATATTAAGAAAATCATCATCATAATGCATGATATGAGGTGGGTGGCCCACAAAGGAAAGTATGTACTCTGCGCTTCCCTAAAGTAAAGCGGCGTACACACACAAAGCTAGCTTTTCGCTTGCTCGCCTACTCGCCAGTCTTTCATGGAACGTTCGCTGAAAGTTCCCGCGGCTTTAACTGCCAATGAACAGGCGAGAAGTACCGAACTCTGCATTCCAATTGGTTACTCGCTTACTCGCCTCACTCAAAGATCAAATATTTTCAACTCGGGATCCGCCCACATCGCATGGCTTGTACAGTACTCGCCTATGAGTCTCGCTAGAACACATCGACACTCTATTGACCTCATTCGCTGAGTGAGTAACTAGTAGCGACGTGTGTGTACGGCCCTTAACAATCAGGTGGCCCTGCCGTGGCCTAATGGTAGGGCACTGGGTTACTACACCGGCGACCCGGGTTCGATTCCAGCCCAGGTAATTTGCCAATCCTTCCCTGTCTCTTTCTTCCCACTCATTTCCTGTCTCTTCTCCACTTTCCTGTCAGAAATAATAAAGGCAAAAAAGCCCTACAAAAAAGTAACAATCCGCTGCAACCAGTGCCACCCGGATGTCTATTTGCCGGTCTTTATTCTTTCAATGCAATCAGACTAACGTTTCGACATACGTCTCTGAAGAGGATGTTTGAGGACTCTGATGAAGATGCATGTCGGAACAACAGAATAAACAACAGGAAATAGACATTCGTGTGGCACCAGATTTTTTTCCAGATTAATGACTGACCCAGCCATTCCCAATTATTTGGAATGGAGATGGATAAAATATCTCGTATCGCGCACACAGACAAATTACCCTATGTAGTGTGTGGTGTATGCACATCCGTGTATGTGCGTCATGCGTCTGAGAGATGGTCATTTGATTGTCCAGACATTTATCACTTAATGATGCGCGCGCACACACACACACACACACACACACACACACACACACACACACACACACACACACACACACACACACATGCACATAGGGGCCTATTGATTCAGCTGCGAGGGCCACACTAGCGGCGTTGCTAATTTTAGCTTCCCTGCGTAGCGAAAGAGTAAATTCTAATCTAATTGAGTTTAGCAAGGAGCCGAGGCGTAGCCATGGCTGTATCTGTAGCCGTTAGCTGGCGTCCGCTGTGAAGCCGCATTGCTCTACTGATCAGGGGTGCATTTCTCGAAACCATAGTTGCTAACTATGTTAGCTACTTTGTTGTTTGCAATGCAATTTTCCATTGACAACTACCCAAGTTGCTAACTGGCTAACAACTATGCTTTCAAGAAACGAGTCCCTGCTCTGCACCTCCTCTGGATGTGAAGGTGTATGATGTCCTGGGTTATGCCCAACTGAGAAACTCCGACTCCCATTGTCATTGTGACACAGCACTCACTGCACTGCACACAACAAAATTGCATTTATTCTCCACCCGTGCAAGGGGGCAGCCCCCAATGGTGGCACTCCAAGGGATCCATCCTGTCTCTGTATTTTGTGTGGCTGTTATCGGTGCGTGTGTGTGTGTGTGTGTGTGCGCGTGCGCGTGTGCGTGCGTGCGTGCGTGCGTGCATGTGAGAGGGAGTGGCTAGCTATTTGCGTGCATGCGTGCTCGTGTGTATGTGTGTGTGTGTGTGTGAGAGGGAGTGGCTGCCCATACAGTAGCCGGAGCATGAATGACTACACTACACTCTGCCTGCTGCATTGCTGCAGCACTATGCTAATTTGCCCGTCTGCAGTGATTGGTGCTCCCTCCCTCGTGCCCCCTCTGCTGCTCTATCATTGGCTCTCGAGTCTCTGTGCAGCCTCGTGATTGGTTCTCATGTCTCTGTGCTGCCTTGTCATTTGACTTTCGTGCCCCTCTGCTGCTCTGTTATAGGCTCTCGAGTCTCTGTGCTGTCTTGTGATTGGTTCTCATTTCTCTGTGCTGCCTTGTCATTTGGCTTTCAATTCGTGCCCCTCTGCTGATGCTCTGTGATAGGCTCTGGAGTGTCTGTGCGGTCTTGTGATTGGTTCTCATGTCTCTGTGCTGTCTTCTGATTGGTTTGCAGGCGGGACAGCAGCATGGTGAAGGAGGAGATCAAGTCCTTCCTGGCCAATCGCCGCATCTCTCAGGCCGTGGTGGCCCAGGTCACAGGTCAGCGCGAACACACACACACACACACACACACACATACACACACACACACACACACACACACACACACACACACACACACACACACACACACACACACACACGCGCACACACACGCACGCGCACACACACGCACGCGCACACACACGCACGCGCACACACACGCACGCGCACACACGCGCACACACACACATTCACAGACACACGCACATGCACACACACACACACATTCACAGACACACGCACATGCACACACACACACACACACACACACACACACATTCACAGACACACGCACATGCACACACACACATTCACAGACACACGCACATGCACACACACACACACATTCACAGACACACGCACATGCACAGACACACGCAAATGCACACACACACATTCACAGACACACGCACATGCACACACACACACACACACACGCACACATTCACACGCACACAAACATACACACAAACACACACACACACACTTACAAGTGCCAAACAAAACGCTGTCAGTCTTTCTCACAGAGAGATGGACAAACCAACTCGCAAACCCACACTTGCAGTATAGCTCTTGCTCATTTTCTGCATTGATAGTTTTTCTGTTGAGCGTTCAAACCGTCCATAGAAAGCCTTCCATCTCTGCTGTTCACAATCTTGTTCTCCTTATTCTCTCTGTGTGTATATCCGTGTGTGTGTGTGTCTGTCTGTCTGTCTGTCTGTCTGTCTGTCTGTCTGTGTGTGTGTGTGTGTGTGTGTGTGTGTGTGTGTGTGTGTGTGTGTGTGTGTGTGTGTGTGTGTGTGTGTGTGTGTGTGTGTGTGTATCCGTGGGTGAGCAGGCATCAGTCAGAGCCGCATCTCCCACTGGCTACTGCAGCAGGGTTCTGACTTGAGCGAGCAGAAGAAGCGAGCTTTCTACCGCTGGTACCAACTGGAGAAGACCACCCCAGGTACACACACACACACACACACACACACACACACACACAGATAAAAATGTGGAAACATCAGGTATTTCATACATGCAGACGCACACATGCGCGCGCACACATGCGCGCGCGCGCACACACACACACACACACACACACACACACACACACACACACACACACACACACTGTAGTTTTGAGAAGAAAATATGCAAAAATAATGTAATTTTAGCTACTTTCCACCCAGCCCTGCCTTTGTCAGTGTTTTTGTTTTTAATTAACCACTTCTGCAATTGTTAAGATGATGAGTTGGTGTGGATTTCTTTGTTCCAGTGATCCGCTGATTGTTCAGATCCAGCCACAGTAGCTGATTGTTCAGACCCAATCACAGTAGTCACAGTAGCTGATCCAACAGGATTCTCCAGCAGGCTGTGTAATCGTTTATTATTGCAAGTCGTCTCATCCTCCGTGATAAATGATCTCCCCTCATTGCTCTGATCCCCCCCCCCTCTCTCTCTCTCTCTCATCCCTGAGTCTGTCTTTGCCTCTGCCTCAACTTGTCCATCTCTCATTGCTTTAACAACTGTATTTATCCTCCCTTTCTTTATATCCACTCCTATCTTTTTCTTCTTTTCTTTATCCTCGTTTTTTTATTTCCACTCCTTTCTTTTTGTTCTTTTCTTTATCCTCCCTTTCTTTATATCCACTCCCTTCTTTTTCTTCTTTTCCCTTCACCTTACCTTCATACAAGTGGTGTCAAGCAATTACGCTGTTCTCGCAGGTTGCCCTTAGAACTCAAACTCTTACACACACACACACACACACACACACACACACACACACACACACACACGCACACGCACACGCACACACACAGTCAAGAGTTTTCACACCTTTTTTTGTTGAATTTCCATCCTCTCACACTTCAGACCTGACACAAGATGAAAGGAAACATACCATATTGTTTTTGTTGTCGAAGCCGCACACACAATCTCTCTCTCTCTCTCTCTCTCTCTCTCTCTCTCTCTCTCTCTCCCTTGCTGATACAGACAATATATTGTGGGAAGAAAGAAAAAGATATTTAGGCAAGGATTGGAGTACCAATATCCGTCAGAGCAGTAACTCCATTGCACACATGGTCTGGGCTAGATCTTTCTAGTTCTTGGGAGTGGACTTGATTATTTTGAACAGGAGCCTGGGTTGCACTAAGACGAGACCTACTATAGCACGTTCAGGCCGACTGAGAACCGTGCTGGAGCCCGTTCCCGCACCTAATCGCGAACCGGCCGTCGTGTTCACGCCACGGATATTTGCGTTCGCGAACCGGAAAGTTGGTTCGCAATGCAAACCGCAAAATACTAGGTTTTTCTCTGCGAACCGTGACGACAGTGTGGCCGTCAGCAGGTTCATCCGGGTAACACAGTCACCTGCAGAAAAAGTTCAGAGCCCGGTATGAACACGGGCGGTTCGCAGATAAGCACTTTTGTGCCGAACGTAACTGGTGCGAGCACCGACACCGGCTCCGTTCTGGTCGGCCTGAAAGCCCTACTAGAGAGCCAGAGTTACTTGTACTGTAGGGGCGTGGACAGAAACATGACATCTCTCCATGGCTGCCCTCTTGTCCTCTGCGGTTCTTTTTTCTCGTTTTTGCTTGTGCCTCATCCCTGCAGAATGTAGCTAGAGGCTGCCTAATGGCCCGTGTACATCAGGCGCTACCTACGCGACCCAGGTAGCTGGGGTGGTTGAAGAAGTTTCGCCATGAATTTGTTTTATTCGCTCTGGACGCTGCACTGACATGTTTGATTCAGCTAATCACATAATGGCTCCGTCTTGACAGCCTGGGACATTCCTCGATATGAACGTTCCAATTGGTTTTCGCCGAACCGCGTCATAGCGAATTCGCTTAGGATTAGCTTGAGTTTAATCGTCAAAATTCGCCCTGGTCGCTCAAGAAGCTTCGCTCCTGGCAAATTCGCTCTGGTAGCTTTATTCGCCTTCCCTCCATAGAGAGACAATGACTTCCGCCGCGTTGGTCGCTTAGTTCGCCTTCGATGTACACGGGGCTTTAGTGTACTTAAACAACTTGTTCTCAGCCTTTAGAGTATTGCTTCTCCGCGTCATCCTCTGCCTTAGCACATATGATCTCTACCTCAGCCGCCGTTAATGTTATTTCAGAATAAGTGTATGTATGGGGTCTCAGCACCGGTGTCAGTAGTCTGAAGCCTCTGTCTCAGTGTATGCAGTCTCTGCATCACTCAGTGTCTGCAGCTGAAGTGACAAATCTCATTTCGTGTGACAAATGGATCATATAAACAAATAAAATTGCAGACAAATAAAATTGCAGGAAAGGTGGCAAATCAGGAAATGGCGGGAAGAAGGCAAACAAGTCCCCTTTTGTTACTGGCACCTTCCTCAGGTCCTACAAGAAGAAACACAGAACAAAGGACTTCCTGGGGGGGACAGAGCTGTATATAGGGGGAGAGGGCCTGTGACTTTGCAGAGATGTGATGTTGAGACTTCTGTATGTTTCCTGTCATTTTATCTCTCCGGTGCCGTTATTAAAAATCTGCAGTGCTTACCAATTGAGTTGCTTATGGCACCAGTAGACCAGACATGACATGAGCGACTCCAGAGACGGAAGCAATTGACTTTGGCCCTGCCGTGGCCAAACGGTAGGGCACTCGTCTACCATGCAACTGACCCGGGTTCGATTCCCGGCCCCGGTCTTTTGCCGTGGACCTTCCCTTGTCTCTCTCTCCCCACTCACTACCTGTCACCGCTTTCACTGTCACCTATCATAAATGAAGTCAAAAAGACCAAAAAAAAAAGTAATTGACTTTGTACTTTTGTATTGAGTTGCTGATGACCGAAGAGAAGAGACATAAAGTGATTTGGGCGACTAGAGGGCAATTTAAACGACAGCTTGTAGTTGGAACTTCCGCAAATATTATGCAAATGAGCTATGATGTGGTTCTGCGACAGGCAGTCACCACAGCCAATTGGAATGTTGGAACGCTTTTAATGCATTCTCCTTATACTCTGTCGCTTCTAATTGCTTGTGACGCTCTTGCCACCACAGTCCTGTGATTCTGGTGTGTTTGTCTGGTTAGTTACATTACATTACATTACACTTAGCTGACGCTTTCATTTTATTCAAAGCGATTTACAGTTATTATTTGTCAGGGTATTGGTTACAGTCCCTGGAGCAATGTGGTGTTAGGTGCCTTGCTCAAGGGCACTTCAGCCATGGATGGAGGTTTAGGGAGAGGTCAGGGGGGATTCGAACCGGCAACCCCTAGATTGAAGGACCAACTCTCTAACCACTTGGCCACGGCTGCCCACCAATAGGCCACGGCTGCGGTTATTCAGTCTCAGCGTCAGTTTCTGCAGCCTCCTCGCCTTTTTCAGTGTCTGCAGTCCCGGCCTCCGCAGCAGCAGCAGGTCTGGCCGCTATTTATAGCAGGCTGCAGCCACTCGTCTCCTTAAGCAGTGTTGCCAGATGTGTCTGTCCAAATCCCGCCCAAAAGCTTAAAAAAAAACGCCAAAATGCGCTAAATTCCGCCCAAATTCAACAAATTACATTGACTTATATGGGCCCAAAACGGCTGAAAAAAACACCAAATGGCCAATTTTTCCGATTTTTACCCGCAGACGCTCATCCCAGGTAGCCCAATTGGGCGGGCACCCACCCAATCTGGCAACACTGTCCTTAAGATGGAAAGGAAGCCGGCTGAAGGCCATGATGCCAACCTGCCTGCTGCTGCCACCTGCTGCTCTGGAGGAGGAAGAGAAGGAAGATGAGAAGGAATAAGAGAAAGCGAGGATGAATAATATGCAAAGGAGCAGTGATAAGAGGAGGAGGATGAGGAAGAATAAGGCGAAAGAGGAATGTAGCTACTGCTGGTCTGAATAAAACTTGGTCCACGCTTCATACTGATGTCATGACTGTTTTCCTTTATTTTCCTTGCTCGTCATGAGCACCGTGAAAACTTTATATCAGTGAAAGTGAAAATAATTAAAAATGGTCACCCTGCTCTCATACAAGCCGTACCAGGGTCAGCTACAAGGAAGAATATGATGAGATGAAGGAGGAATAACAGTATAAGGACGGAGACTGAATGAAAACAATTGGTGGAAGGGAAGGAGGAAGAGAAGGAGACAAAGGAAGAAGACGACAAGGAATAAGAGAAAGAGAAGGAGGGAGAAGAGGTCAATATCTCCTAAGAAGTGCAATTCAGAGGTCATTTTCTCATTTGCAATCCGGATGTCGAAGGGGGCGTCAGCGAAGCGCAAGTCCGCAAGCGCATATGGAGGCCGGGAGTTAGGATAATTCAATGTACCTATTAGGGCTGCACAATTAATCGAAAAATAATCAAAATCGTGATAAAATACTGAAATCGAACTCATGATTTTAATCGTGATTTAATCGTGGCAATAGTGACCTACTTTTGAGAGCGTCCTTGAAGCCAGAACATACTGACAGGCTGGTGTTTTTGGCCAGAAATCTGTCTACTTAAGTTTCATGCTATTGCCTTTACATAATTATTACAATTCATTTTATTTTGCTCATCCCGTATGTAATTCATTCTTGGTTATATTTCATCTTGTTATAATTTTCAAAAAGATCTGCAAAAATCAACTAGGCCTGTGCAGTCGCCTTCGACTGCTTAAGGTATATCCCCAAAACGCAACGCTTCCAGTCCCCCTTCACTCCTACCACTCCCATCCACCTTTTCATAAACATATATGATAAATACAAAATATAAAAGAAATATATTTAATATCTATACATAGATCAATGGCATGCATAGGCTTGAAACCAAACGACTATTGTGAAAATGGGGCAAATGGTAACACTCTTTTAATGGTTCACTATTACAGTGGATCTACCACATTAGGTACAGTGTAATAACCAGTGTAACAATATTTAATACCATGTAATACCAGTGTAACACCATGTACCAATTTTGTACTTACATCATGTATTTGTGTGTAAGTGGTATTACATGGTATTGCATATTGTTACACTAGTATTACATGCTATTAAATGTTATTACACTGTACCTAATGTGGTAGATTCACTGAAATGGTGAACCATTAATATAAGGTGTTACCTGGCAAATCAATCCATCCAGTCAGAAGTTATGGGCCAAATAAAAATTCCGCCATTTTGGAAGTGTTGACCTCCAAACTCCAAATCAGTTTATGAATTAACACACCAAATCTGGGACAAATCCATCCACCCGGTCAGAAGTTATGGACCAAACAATAATTTGTCCATCTTGAATTTGCCCATCTTCAAAGTGTTGACCTCCAAACTCAAATCAGGTCATGAACTTACCCTAGAGCACTCGCACGCCAAATATGGGACAAATCCATCCACCTGGTCAGAAGTTATGGGCCAAACAAAAATTCGGCCATCTTGAATTCGGCCATCTTGAAAGTGTTGACCTCCAAACTCGAATCAGTTCATGAACCTGCCCTAGAGCATTCACCCAAAAAATCTGGGACAAATCCAAACATCCGTTCAAAAGTTATCGCGTTAACACAAAAGACCTTACGCGGCGGAGGCGGACGCGGACGCGGCGGCGGCGCACGCAAAACCATTACATCCCCGACGCGCCGCGTTTCGGAGATATAATAATCGTGATTAATAATCGTGATTATGATTTTGACCAAAATAATCGGGATTATGATTTTTTTCCATTATCGTGCAGCCCTAGTACCTATTGTGTGCAGCCATTTGTTCAGCAACTGTCGTAGAGGAACATTTAACGTGAGTGTAGATCATGTAGTGTTTGCATATTCAGGAAAGGTTGACTGAGGAAAAAAAATGCACAGACACGTCACACGCACACACACACACACACACACACACACACACACACACACACACACACACACACACACACACACACACACACACACACACACACACACACACACGTCATTTCATTGATTGATGTACTGTATGATATGTTGGCTTCTTATTTTAACCAGAAGTTGACCTGGAAGACGGGGGGCGGGATCTGAAGGTGGAATAATAAATACCCAAATCAAAGGGAATAAGTGCACTGATTGGTTGTGGTGTTGATTGACAGGTGCCACTCTGAACATGCGCCCCGCCCCCATTTCCCTGGAGGAGATGGAGTGGCGCCAGACTCCGCCCCCTCTGACCACGGCGGTGGGCACCTTCAGACTACGGAGAGGCAGCCGCTTCACATGGAGGAAGGAATGCCTCGCCGTCATGGAGAGGTGAGGAGAGGGGGATGGAGAGGGGAGGAGAAGAGAGGGGAGGGGAGGATGGAGAGGAGAAGAGAGGGTAGATATGTGAGGAGAGGCAGCCGCTTCACATGGAGGAAGGAATGCCTCGCCGTCATGGAGAGGTGAGGAGAGGGGGATGGAGAGGGGAGGGGAGGGGAGAGGAGAAGAGAAGAGAGGAGATATGTGAGGAGGGGCAGTTGCTTCACATGGAGGAAGGAATGCCTCGCCGTCATGGAGAGGTGAGGAGAGGAGGATGTAGAGAGGGATGGAGAGGGTAGGGGAGAGGAGAGGTGAGGAGAGGGCGGTGGAGAGGGGAGAGAGGATAGGAAAGGAGGGGAGGGGAGGGGAGATGAGAGAGGAGGAGATCGAGATGGAGAGGGGAGGACCGCGGGATGCAGAGCAGAGGAGAGGAGAGGATGACCAAGGATGAGAGCGGCACATAGAGGACGGTTTTGAGGAGAGGTAGAAGGTAGGAGTGGGGGGAGAGAGGAGGGGGTGGAGGGAAACGTCTAGAGAGGAGGAGAGGGGAGATAAAGAAAGACAGGAAGAGATGTGAAGAAAGATAAAGGGAAAGAAGGAATTAGGGATGCAGTGAAGAGAGAGAGGAGTGAAGAGCTTGTAGTTTCAGCCTGTAGCTTCAGACTGAGAAAATGGTTCACCTGGAGGAAGGAGTGCATCGCTGTCATGGAGAGGTGAGGAGAGGGGGATGGAGGGAGGAAGACGGGCAGAGAGAAAGGAGGGGATGTGAATGCATTTTTAACGGTTATTTATGTCTGTTAAATGTTTTATGTGGGTGTGGGTGTGTGTGTGTGTGTGGGGGGGGGGTGTACCACCACTGCAAAACAATTGCCCATACTGGGAAAAATAAAGGCTACTACTACTACTAATACTACTACTAGCTTCACACTGAGGAGAGCAAGTTCGGATGAACCTGCGGCTGGGGCAAGGAAAATAAAGGGTAGTGTTGTCAGATATGCAGTATGTAAGAAGAGGCAAAAAGAAATGAGACTTGAATGAATGAATGAATGAATGAATGAATTTTTCTTTCTGCCATATCTGTTCATTGCCTTCTACATCCTCTCATCAATATTAATTCTTGAAGTTTTTGTTTCAGACATGTAAAAGTTTTATCTTTTGTCTGACAAGTTTCGTCAAAACATCAGGTCACGTCAGGCAAAAGGTAAATTGTTTACATGTCTGAAACAAAGTAAACTTTAAGAATTGATTTAACTGTCATACTACATACAGTAATGAACGTCCTAAATTCTCTCAGCAGCAGCTGGACTGACTCTTTCCTCCTGTTTCCAGTTACTTCAATGAGAACCAGTACCCTGATGAGGCCAAGAGAGAGGAGATCGCCAATGCATGCAACGCAGTCATCCAGAAGCCAGGTAGTGTATGTTCAAAGAGGTTGGATATACAGTATAATAAGAGGAATCGAAACACGGCCACTCAATGCAAAAGCGTGTGCTCAAAATTTGGTCTCCTAAGAGGGCGTTGTGCCTCCTTCTTCTCTTTTCGTGGTGTTGCACAAGACGTGCGCTACCGCCATCTACAGCACTAAGGGGACTCCATTTATTCTCTACCTCAAGTCTCTGAAGTTCTCCTAATCGAAGGTCTCCTAAAGGGGCGTTCACCCGACGTAAAGTGGATACCAGAAAAGAACCCGCCTGCTTTATCTCACTCTCATATACGATTCTCTGGTATGTTCATCCAGTCAGAGTTACCAGATTGGGCAGTTACTCGCCCAATTAGACTGCTTTGGATGACCGTCTGCTGGTCAAAAAAGGGTAAAAGGAGCATTTGCACAGGTTTTTGCTGCAGATTTATGGTCATAGAAATCAATAGAATTCAGTTAAAATTGGGCTGGATTTAGTGCTTCCAGGCAGGGTTTTAGCATTTTTAGGGGGCCTGGAAATCATCAGTTTTATTTGGCAACCTTGCATCCAGTCACCATCTGAAGGGCAAGCATTTGGCCAAGGCATCTCTGGAAATTTGTCAAGGGAACCTTTTTGAATTGGGAAATTAAAATGTAATATGGCCATTGACCACAGAGGCGTCAATGGTTTGGTTTCAGGTTTGTTTGTTTTCAAAATTGTGGCGTTTTTTATTATAGAAACATCTTCTATAGAACGTTAGAATGCTAGATTTTGACTTTTTGTTTTTGATATCCATGTCTATTTTTTGACCATAGTTACCAAAAGTGCACATAAGGAGTGTCTAGTTTCGTGTTAAGGAATGACACAACATGAAAAAGTATTTATTTGGCTTCGGCATTGAACGAACCCATGGGATTTGAAATATATTAGTATGTTTTTCTACATTCAGTGTGTTAATGAACTATGCCCCCGCCCTCTCAATATTCTCCCTCCCCAGGGAAGAAGCTGTCTGACCTAGAGAGGGTGACTTCCCTGAAGGTCTACAACTGGTTCGCCAACCGCCGCAAGGAGATCAAACGCAGAGCAAACATTGGTAACGTGTAACCTTCTATTATGTCTTCTAATGCTTATGCCTTGTATTATGTTTTGGGATCAATTGTTTGTTGACATCATTTATGCCATTCAACATATACAGTACAGTGTCCTTTGCTTGTAGTGCATGTACAGTACGTAGTATATGTACAATACACATTCGCATAGACAATTGATTCCTTTTTGTCACACAGGAGTTCTCCACAATCACACACATGAACAATATACGTGAATAAGATATGAATGGAGAAAGGTTGGAACCCCACAACCAACCCCTCCCCACTCCCCTCTCATGCTTATTACGTTATTTCATTATGACAAATTGTCTTCTTAAACGGGAAAGTATTAGCGAATGGTGTGTAAGGGTGTGGATCTAACAAGAAACATTGGTAACATGTAGACTACATTTATTCCACCTAAGGGAAAACTATTAATAAATGCCCCTTGTGACGAGGTGCATGGTCTGATTTAGCAGTGAGCTTATGTGTGTGAGCGCGTGTGTTTGTGTGAGAGTGTGTGTGTGAGCGTGTGTGTGCGCGTCCGTGTGTGTGTGCGCGTCCGTGTGTGGTTGTGCGTTCATGCGTGCGTTCGTGCGTCCGTGCGTCCGTGCGTGCATGCGTGCGTGCAACCGTGCGACTGCGTGCAAGCATGTGTGAGCATGTGCATGTGAAGAGTTCAGATGCACAAACCCCTAACTCCTAACTCCTAACCCCTAAACTAAGACCTGCACTTCTACATTTTTAGAGAACCCAGTTGTTGGTTTGGTTTACATTCATGTACTTGATAATACTTATGAATAGTTAGTTTACATAAATAAAAAATATGCAATTTTGATAGCTTTGTATTAAATAAAAATGAATTAAGATTATTTTCTGAAAAGGCACTTAGGGGGTTTTGCATCTGAACTCGTCATGTGTTCCACGTGTGACCCGGCTGATACGTAACCACGCATGTGTTTCCCTAAGAAGCCACAATACTGGAGAGCCATGGCATCGACGTGCAGAGTCCTGGAGGACACTCCAACAGCGACGACATCGATGGCAACGACTACGCAGAGCAGGTGAGCCATGCCACAGGGGTATACTAAAGAAGCTGCGTCAGGAGTAAACCAGGTTCAGTTAAGAGCTAAATCATCTAATAGATGTGATAAAGAGGGAAAACGTTTTTTTTTTTTCAAGGAAATGAGGACTCCAGGCTCTTCTATTAGATGATTTACCTCTTAACTTAACCTGGAATTTTAACAGTAAGGTGCTTTGGTTATGTTTAAAATAAAATACTTCCCCGCAACATTGTAGAATGCGAAAACTTCAAGAAATATGCTGGGCAAATGTAAAAGAGAGTTGACTGAAAATTTGAGAGACTGGTTATTAGAAATTGGATCACTACAGATCTAAATCTCGTCTTCTTATCAATATTTTTGGCCATTTAGTTTTACAAGACGTTGTGGAAATTCTGTTTTATGGTCAGGGAAAGTCATGAAAAGTCATGTCTGATATGCAGTGGGAACCCTGTCTTTTTCACAAACCTATCCTGTTGCTTTCCATCCAAAGAGCTTGGCTTGACTTTCAAACTCAAGTGAAAGCCCATTCCTCCAAACGTGTTATTATTATTCCTCCAACCTTCATAAACATTCATAAAAGTGTATCTCACATTGTTTCCTGGCATTACAAGACTCGTTGGTGCAACTTCAGCAGCATTATTTCCACAAATTAAATGATGTCCATTTCTTTGGCTAGGGCTGTAGAGTGGCAGTGTGTTGTGTTGGTGTTGCATTTTCCGAAAACGTCAAGAAACTTCTCAATTGCAGGCAAATATGCCGGGCAAATGTAAAAGAGAGTTGACTGAAAATTCTAAAGACTGGCTATTAGACATCGGATCACCACAGAGCTTAATGTCTTCTTCTAATCAATATTTTGGTCCTTTCTTTGGCTAGTGCTGTAGCTCTAGTTGCAGTGTGTTGTGTTCAGGGTCGGATTAGCATGGCCCGGGGCCCCTAGGCTACAGGTTGTTGTGGGACCCCCTGAAAGGCAAATTTCCCAGGAAAATTACATAGACAATGTCATAATTACGAGCTAGGAATTGAGGGAAACTTGTCTACCAACTGTGCTGAACACAATAGATATATTTTTCAATGTTGCATTGGGTCAAAATTCTGCATTTTTTGCACTTCTGGCCAATCAGGGGCCCCCTGGCTGCAGCCATATCTAGCCTGTGCATTAATCTGGCCCTGGTTGTGTTGGTGTATGCTGCATTTTCCGATGTGTCTGCGTGGGTGGGGCCCGTGCGGGACCAATATGTCGGCGTGGGTGGGGCCCGTGCGGGACGGGTGCCACATGTTCAGGATCAGCTGTCGTTGCAGGGCTGTGACGTCCCCTACTTCGAGAAGAGGTCCATGACGCGGCCGTTCGGCTTCTACCGCCTTGAGCCCACCTCCCCCACCCAGGTGAACCCCCCGACACCCCCTGCACAGGTGAACAACACCTCCCCACTCACCTATCCCCCGTCTCAACCCCTCCACACCCCTAGCCTCCACCCTCCCAACCCCTCCACACCCCTAGCCTCGAACCTCCCTTACTCCAACATCCTTACCTCCCATCCCAACCCCTCCACACCCCTAGCCTCCAACCTCCCTTACTCCAACATCCTTACCTCCCATCCCAACACCTCCACACCCCTATGTCATAAACGTTTTATGGCCATGAAAAGTTGACATTGATGTTTGGCCTGTCTTTGTCGTAACAGAATTTCACTTTAAGACAGTCATACAATGGTTATGACACTGACATAATGTTTTTATGATGCATGCATGACTGCATTATGACAATTATTTGACATATGACGCCGGCGTCAAGTAAAGTGTTACATCTGTTTTTAACCGCAGTCAGAAATCACCAAAGTCCTCAACAGAAACTTAAAGGTGCACTGTGTAATATTTTTAGCTTTTTCTTTCCAGAATTCATGCTGCCCATTCACTAATGTTACCTTTTTCACAAATATTTACCACCACCAAATTCTAAGTATTCATTATGACTGGTATAATTGCACTTTTCATACATGAAAAGGGGATCGCCTCCATGTCCACCATTTTGAATTTCCAGAAATAGACATTTTCAGCGGCAAAAACATACTGTACTTTGGTCACACTAGTAAATATTAGTTTATTGCATAGTAATTAGCCATGAAAATATCAAATTTGGCAATAGGTAGCACAGTTTCAATATCAAATTTGGCAATAGGTAGCACAGTTTCAATATCAAATTTGGCAATAGGTAGCACAGTTTCAATGAGCAGCATAGGTGCAATACCCAATCTGCACTGCACTGCACTGTGTAGGATGGTGGCCAGATTGGGTATTGCACCTATGTTACCCCAGTTATTCATTACTACTAATAATAATACTAAGAGTGGGTTGCAATATGCGACCTTGCCTCCTCCACTTGCGCTTGTCTCCTCGTCCCGCCTCCTGGCCCCTCCTCCGTGGAGAAAACGATAAAGTTTCCCAGCTGTCAGCCTAGCCACAACAACTTTTGAGGGACTGTTTTTCATGCACCATCCCAATTGCAAATGAGAAAAAGACAATTGAGCTTTTGCAAGATATTGAAATATAATGCTGTTGTCAGTGATGTCATCATGACATATTACTTCCTGGTACGAGGAGAGAAGCAAGTGGAGGAGGCAAGGTCGAATATTGCAACGCACTCTAAGTTTCTTGTCTTTGTGTTTCCAGGACGACGCTGCAGGTCACGGTGATCACCAGGACCCCATCTCGCTGGCAGTGGAGATGGCGGCTGTCAATCACACCATCCTGGCCCTATCACGGCCCGGAGTGGGCGGGGTCCCCAGTGACATCAAGACCGAGGCATTGGAGGAGGAGTGATGGGCTTACTGTAGATGCAATACCACGGACATGGGAAGGGAGGCGACAAAGAGTTGACATTGGAAACTGTGTGTGTGTGTGTGTGTGTGTGTGTGTGTGTGTGTGTGTGTGTGTGTGTGTGTGTGTGTGTGTGTGTGTGTGTGTGTGTGTGTGTGTGTGTGTGTGTGTGTGTGTGTGTGTTTGTTTGTTTGTTTGTTGGTCTGTGTGTGTGTGTATGTCAGTATCGGAGACGTATTGCAATGACCAAGCCAATTGTAAAGCCCCACCCAACCTACTCACGTATACTCTGGAAAAAAAAAACAACAACAACGTTCTATCTCCTGACCTTGCCCAATCACTGTTTGCTCCTCCCTCCCCCTTCCTCGTTCGCTGTCCAATGACTGTCCAGCAGAACGCCATTGGCTCCTCCCAGACGTTTCTTGTGAAGACTGTTCTCGCGACGGAGAGAGGCCTCCGTGGAATCCTCAGCCATCTTCTTGCCCGGAATAGATACCACAGTGTGTGCATTCCAATATGCGACCTTGCGTCCTTCACTTGTGCTTGTGGCCTCACGTTTTGCTGATGCCCCGCCTCCGTGGCTCCGCCACAACAATTTCACCATCCGGTTTGCAAATGAGAAAATGACTTTACAATTGAGCTTTTGCGAGATAGTGGAATATAATGCTGTTGTCAGTGATGTCATCATGAGGTATTACTTCCTGGTACGAGGCCACAAGCACAAGTGGAGGACGCAAGGTCACATATTCGAATGCACCACAGTATCTTTGATTTCCTTCACTTTTTTTCGAACCCACGTTCTCCTCCTCCTCCTCTACCTTCAGGAACCTCTAAAAACACACTCAGTACCTCTCAAAAACCGGTTAGTCTCAACTCTCAACCCAGTGGAGATGGATCGAAAAGGCAACTCTCTCTGTCTGTCTCTCTCGATTCTCTTTCATACCTCTTCAGTCGTTAAAACTGTGCTTCCTCGCAACTGTGCATTCACTGGTATTGGATGGGGGTGGGTGGGTGGATGGATGACGCGCCAACGTGTGGAAATGTGAGAATGAATGGTGCCTCCACCACCACCACCATAGTTGCTCTCTCTCTCTCACACACACACACACACACACACACACACACACACACACACACACACACACACACACACACACACACACACACACACACACACACACACACACACACACACACACACACACACACACACACACACACCTGTCTACACCCCGAATCTATATCCTCTAGACTCTGCTATTCCTTGGAGGAGTGGTGTTGCGGCTTCATGCCCACGTGAACAACCCCCATCCCAACTACGTATATTTTCCTTCTCTGGAAAAAAAAACCAGTGTGAACTCTGGATCAGGTATTCAAAAAGGAAGAAAAGAAAAGAAAAATCTGCTTCTGAGAGGAACGTTGTGGACCTCTCTTCAAGATAAATGCGTTGAGGGGCTGATTGCACGTGGCTAGACCCGTACAGGAGTACCATAGGGCTACTAGCCATAACTGCTGAAAAAGCCTGACTCTCATTTGCTTTGTGTGTCTTTTTACATTTTTTATTTTCATTTTTTTTTCTTCTGTTGTTACATTCTGTGTTCCATAATGGTGATCATTTGTCATAGTATATATATATATATATATATTGAAATTATATATATTGAAGCGTTATTAGCCAGCTTATACCCAAAGTAATCATGAAATCGAGTAGACCTAGAGCTTTATACAGGATGTCCGTCTGGGTCATTCTAACTGCTCGTTCTGACCAAAAGTGGCAAAGGTAGCAAGATGAGCGAAAGCAATCGGCTTTCTATTGAAACGAAAGTGTGATGAGCAATGAAAGGGTGTTTTGGACGTCAAAAACAAATTGAACTTCAGATAGCAACTTTATGGTAATGGTCTTTGGCATGGTACTGACGAATTGCAATGTCTACATGCCCCAGTCATGAGACTTCTCCCCTGACTGAACATTAAAAATGTTTCCCGTCATCGGTTTTTTTTTTTTTTAACCCTTTTGAAGCCGTCGGTCTGTAGAGTCCAGCTGGGTTCCTCAGCCATTTCAGTGCTTTCAACGTTTGGTCTGAACGTACAGTTACCATGACACATGTAGATTGGGAACATCACAGGTATGACTTGTGTTCTGCATTCCATATTCCACTTACAACTACTAGCTGAGGGAGAACCGAACTCTCTCTCTTTCTATTGAGGAGCTACACGTATTTAGTCCATCATGAGATTTTAGAACTACTGTATGAAACTCTGTGTTTAAACAAATATCTTGTGCAGTGACTGATGAGCAGCCTTGCTTCTCAATTATTCTCCATGTAGCCCAGGTATACGACGTCATACTCAAGAATATTTACCATTAATTTGTCACCAAAACAACAGGTCTCACTGTGTTTTAACTCGGTTCGATAAGCTGATTTGTCACCTCAATGTAAGCCTTGTTTTTTTTCCTCATTATTCATGTTTTTATATTTGTCATTGTATCATGGTTAAAGTGAGGGATGATGATGCGACCGTCACGCGGAGGAAACGGAAATCATAGCCGAACTTGAGTTCCAATCGTAAACGTGAACAACACCTAGACGCCATGTTCTTGGCCGCTGGTCTGGTATCCTGTGTTTTTAACAGATGATGGAGGAGTACGCGCGTATCGCCTTGTCACTGATCGATGGCAGCGTCATACCAGCTTAACATGGCGACGATCTGACCTGAGCCATTCGTTCCAATATTAAGGAGTGGTCGTCTAATGTTCATATCGATGCGTTTGAATGAGCTAGCACCTTAAAAGTGTCATGTTAGACAAACAATGACTGTGTGGTATGGTATGATTGCCCAGATACAGTGAGTGAAGAAGCAACTGAAAGTATGTAGATATGGTGGACTGTTTAAAGAGTTTCGTCACCTGTTGAGACTAATGGTGTACTGTACACGATGAGGAGGATGGACTGCAGAATTTTCTCTCTCTCTCTCTCTCTCTCTCTCTCTCTCTCTCTCTCTCTCTCTCTCTCTCTCTCTCTCTCTCTTTCCCCCTCACCTTGTACACATTTAGGGAGTGCCTGATTTGGTTGTGACTGTTTCAACAAGAAATATCGGTGTCAGTTATTGCACCACGTTTGCACACTTAACTGTTGTATGACTTCAGTCAGAGGTTAGCCATGTTGCAAAGGTCAAAAGACACCCTGTGCTCGATTGAGACTTTGGTTTGGTCCCATAGATCTATGGCACACTAGATGCCACGTTCAGCCTTTTTTGGCACGGCAAGCCTTAGGTGCCACCATCTTGGTGCAGAATTCCTCTGTTTTTCACACTGTTGGCCAAGATGCCATTTTACCGCCACCTACCGGATGCCTTGTCGCCGATGTCCATTCTAACAGTGTTTGAACAAAGATGGCGGCTATAGAATGGATTAGAAAGGGGTAGTCAAGCGCCACATCTAGTGTTCTATATCTATGGCTTCATTCCAATATGCAGACTCCTGTCCTGCACTTCTGTTTGTGGCCTCGCTCCGCCTCCTGGCCCCGTCTCCGTAGAGAAAACAAAGTTTCCCCGCTGTCAGCCTAGCCAGAGCAACTTTTGGAGGACTGTTTTTCATTCACTATTCCGATTGCAAATGAGAAAATGGCATTAGAATTGTGCTTTTGCAAGATAGTTAATTATTTTTCTGTCGTCAGTGACATCATCATGAGGTCACAAGCAGGCAAGGGAGGACGGGAGTCTGCATATTGGAATCCACCCTTTTTCTACGGATTACTATCTGAAGAATCCTGGGCAGTGCAGACCGTCTAGTGCGGTCCAAGGTCAAAGGTTATCGTAAACAGAACATTGGGGTCCATTTCAAACTAGTACCTCCTGACCTCCCCTTCTGCTTGTGGCCTCCCTGCTTCACTGACGCCCTGACTTCCCCCGAGAATACAAAAAGGTTTCCCCACCGTCAGCCTAGACTGAGCAACTTTTGGAGAGCTTTTCTCCGTTAGATGTTTTGATTGCAAATTATGTGAAAATGACCAGTAACACTTCCAAATAAGGGGCCATAATTAACAGTAAAGTAGCTATAACCTAATACTTAAGTAAGGGTTAATAATCATTACTTAACGCCATATTTAATTGTTATTAATGCATATGTTGAGCATTAGTAAGCAGTTACTTAACTATTAGATAACAATAGCATATTATTGTTTAACTAATAGATAAGTAAGGGCACAGTTAATAGTTAAGTAGCTATCAGGTCATACTTAACTAAGGACCAAAATTAACACTTACTTAATACAAAAGTATGGCATAACTAATGGATAAATAATACATAAATATTGGGAGTTGGGACCCTTATAATAGAGTTGCCTGAGGATAACTAATGGTTAATTAATCTATAGATATTGGTGTTTGGGACCCTTATAATAGAGTTGGCTGCGCATACCTAATAGTTAAGTAATTCATCTACTGTGATGTCTAGCTTTCATTCGTTCAAATCACTGTAATAATGGCTACAGAAGCCATTATATAGCAAGGATTGGACGTACACTTCTCAATGATGGTGGGGTGATGACATGTAATTTGTTCATATACCACTTATTAGTTTTAATGGTAAAAACCCTACAATAAAATGCAGAACATTATGAAGAGTAATAGTTTTGAAGCGAAACTAAACCATTCCTTTGTGATAATTAAGTTAATGTCTGAGAATATTAGCTCCAAGAAGTGCAGTGCATGATGGGTACTCAATCTACAGACAATATTTCGGTATTATTTATTCATTAGTTATGCCTTACTTTTGTATTAAGTGTTAATTTTGGTCCTTAGTTAAGTATGACCTAATAGCTACTTAACTATTACTGTACCCTTACTTATCTATTAGTTTAATATTTTTTATGCTATGAACTTGTAACACAAGGTAATAGTTATCTAATAGTTAAGTAACTGCTTGCTAATGTTTGACATGTGCATTAATAACAATTAATATGTCTAATGTGGCGTTAAGTAATGATTATTAACCCTTACTAAAATATTAAGTTATAGCTACTTTGCTGTTAATTATGGCCCCTTATTTGGAAGTGTTACCAAATGACCTTTTGAATTTGAGTGTTTTTACGAGATTATTGAATAAAACTTATATTGTCAATGACGTCCTTGCCTCGCATCACAAGGCTACAAGCTTAAGGAGAGGAAGGCCTACTAGACTGAGTTGAACCCTCTTCTATGTCATCAGGCACAGTATGGGTTTCATCAATGGGACCAACCCCTTATTGTGTCACCCAAGTCCCCTTTTATTAGGTATTGATATGATGATGATGATTAGTATTATTATCATTATTATTATAATTGTGTCTCCTTGCCTATCCTTGTGATGTAAAACAACAGATATATTGATTTTGGGCTCTAAGACTGAGTGCGCTCTCTCTCTCACACACACGCTCTCTCTCTCTCTCTCTCTCTCTCTCTCTCTCTCTCTCTCTCTCTCTCTCTCTCTCTCTCTCTCTCTCTATCTCTCAGAGCTTCGCCTTTCAACAATCAGCTAACCTTTGCATACTGTGCATATTTAACTAAAACAAATGAGATTCGAAAAGAATTTGAAGTGTGTTTTTGTCAGTTTTATATTGTTTTTTTTCACACTGAACTTTGTTTAGTTAAGAGATTCTGTGTATAAAAGATCCAGGCTTTCCTTGTTTTAATTAATCAGTATTTCTTTTTATTTTGTCGTTTTTATCACATATTTCATGTCTTACCACTTTATTGTTTTATTGATTTTTATTCTTTTGTGTGTGTTATGCCTATATACTGTATACATGACATTTCCTTTTTAAATGGTGTTATTATTGCTTCAGATTTTATATTATATCTTCTATACAAGATTTGCAGTAAACTATTGTGGGAAGACAAAGCACCCCCTTTGGTTTAAAAAAAACAACCTTAAACAAACTACTAAAGGAAATCAAAAAACTGTAACACACTCGCGTCAGGCGTGCAGTGCTTTGATTGCTTTTCTGTGCAGAGTCGTGCACAACACAACACAGGGGCTTGCAGTGACCATGCTGTTAGACAGTAAGACCATCAGAAGTCATATTCTACGTGTAAGTTACAAAGGAACTCCCTAAGTTACTGTAAGTTACAGAGAAACTCAGAAATATATGGTGGTAGGAGATCTTAAGGACTGTACACACATGCACACACACACACACACATCCTCTCTGCCTCTTAGTGTCTCGTCGCTATGGAACGGGTATGTGATATGCAGAAAATAACTCTTACCTCGAGACGTTGGTTCTTTGTGTCACTCATACTGTGCATTTGTGCACGCATACATAGTGTACATGCATGCATGCATACCCGGCCAAACGGCTATGTTGCCCCGCCAGGCCCAGGGAGATGGGGGGGGGGCAGAATCGGGCGAGTCCCCATTACATTGTATTTATTGGGCTGGGGGCCCATTCAAATGACTTTGTCCTGGGGCCCAGCAAAAGCTGTCAGCGGCCCTGGGTGAGAGATCCCAGTACAGCAGGGGTTCCCAACCTTTTTCAACTTGGGGCCCACTCGAAATTGTCAAAAATGTTCGGGGCCCACCTCTCACCCAATTAAGAATAAAACTCAAATAAATCAACAGCAACACACACCAAAATATGACTATTATTTTTGGAAAATGATTTAAAGGCCCACTTGGAATACCTTCAGGGCCAGGGCCCCGGTCCATAGATTGGGAACCACTGCAGTACAGTATAGGACTGTAATCAAGTGTGAGCTTGTAAGGGCTGCTAGGCTAGTAGGGCTGTAACGATATTGTATCGAACCGAGAAATTGTGATACACAGACTCACGATACTGTATCGTGATGCAAGGAGGCAGTATCGCGATGCACCCTTTCAAAGTTTTGACACCCATCAGTCCAGAAAACTACCACATGATATGAAGTGATGGTGCTTCCAAGCTTCAAATCATCATCATTTTTATATTTAAACTTTTTAAAATATTATTTGTAGCCTCTTGTAACCTATTCTACCTAGGCCCACTATCTGTCATAGTTTTATTCATAATTTTATTTTATAACATTGGTAAATGTGAAATCGCAGGGTTTATCGAACCGTAGGTCAAAAATCATGATACGAACCGAATCGTGAGTAGTGTGTATCGTTACAGCCCTATAGGCTAGCTAGCACACCTGCCCCTGTGTATCTCTCTACAGACTTCAAGCTCTTACTGCCCCTCCATCTCTCCCAATCTTCTTACCCTCTGCTTCTCCTTATCTTGTTCCATCCACTCCCTTTAGCTTTTTCTCCTCTTTCTCTTCTTTTATACCTCTCCCTCTTCCTCCTCCTCTCCCTCATCTTCTTCGTGTCCTCCACTTCTTCCTCCTCATCCTCTTTTCCTTTTCCTCCTCTGTTTCTTTTCCTCCTCTGCTGCTCCTCCTCTTCCTCATTGTCTTCCTCCTTTCATCCACCTCTTCCTGTTCCCGTTTCCTCCTCTCCTCCAGCTCTTCTTCCTCCTCCTCTCCTCCACCTCTTCTTCCTCCTCCTCTCCTCCACCTCTTCCTCCTCCTCTCTCCCTTTTCCTCCTCTCCTCCAGCTCTTCTTCCTCCTCCTCTCTCCCTTTTCCTCCTCTCCTCCACCTCTTCTTCCTCCTCCTCTCTCCCTTTTCCTCCTCTCCTCCACCTCTTCTTCCTCCTCTCTCCCTTTTCCTCCTCTCCTCCACCTCTTCTTCCTCCTCCTCTCTCCCTTTTCCTCCTCTCCTCCACCTCTTCTTCCTCCTCCTCTCTCCATTTTCCTCCTCTCCTCCAGCTAGTCTTCATGCTCTCTGCAGTGCCTCAGTCCACACCTCTGGCCTTGCTGCTGACTCAGCAGTGCCCTAGTGGAGTGCAGAGAGGAGAGGAGAGGAGAGGAGAGGAGAGGGGAGGAGAGGAGAAAAGAGGAGTGGAGTGGAGTGGAGTGGAGGGAAGAAAAGAGGAGAGGAGAGGAGAGGAGTGGAGTGGAGTGGAGTGGAGAGGAGAGGAGAGGAGAAAAGAGGGGAGGGGAGGAGAGGGTAGGGGAGGAGTGGAGAGGAGAGGAGAGGAGGGAAGAAAAGAGGAGACGAGTGGAGGGAAGAACAGAGGAGAGGAGAAGAGAGGGGAGGGCAGGAAGAGGAGGGAAGAAAAGAGGAGACGAGTGGAGGGAAGAACAGAGGAGAGGAGAAGAGAGGGGAGGGCAGGAAGAGGAGAAGAGAGGGAGACAGATGAGGGCAGGAAGAGGAGAAGAGAGGGAGACAGATGAGGGCAGGAGGGAGTAGGGGAGTCTTTCATGACTCAGCTCTTGGCTGCGGTAGGCAGGGGTGCAGCATGGGTACAGGTCAAACTATCTCATCCTAGCCTTCCCTTTACCCTATTGCCCTATGAAGAAGGCAAGTAGCCCTTCATTTACTTAATTCACAGCTAGCGCAGTGACTTATACGCATACCCAGGTAGGGGCAGTATTTCAGTAACATGGTGAAATGGTAAACGTAGTCAAGCTAACCTATAGGAAGAGGTGAACAGGCTCATGGATAGCCCACCGGTGTCATTCAGTTACAAACATGAGGACTCACTCCAGGCTCTTTATTTAAATGATTTACCACTGCCTCAAGGTTAACTTAAACCTGGTTTTGCAAATAAGACAGATTCTTGGAATGCCCCCAGGGTTGTCTCTGAACTCGTGTTGTGTATGTGGTGGCCTACAGGCTCATAAGTAGGGCTGTGTATCGCAGCCATGTTCCTGTATCGATTCGATTTCGATTCTTAGGGCTTTGAATCGATTAATCACGATGCAATTCGATTCGATTAGATTCATTCCGAATGGACTCAATCCGTTCCCTTCTTGGTGCCAGGATTTATCCCAAAAGATGCTGTTGCCTATTTTTATATAAAAATGTCAAAGGGCTGTGGCTTGACAGTGTTAACAGATTGCTAATTTGTAATAAGTAGGCCTAGGCCTAATTGACTAATACCTACTGGGTATTTTCCATAGACCTAAATTAAACAAAAACAACAAAAAGAAAAAGAACCAAAAAATCGATTTTGTGCCCTGTGAATCGATTATGTGAATTTCGATTCGATTCGATCGATTATTGATTAACTCGATTATTTTACCCAGCCCTACTCCTTAGTGCTGGTGCTGATCTGTCCATGCCTGCTGTGTTTACAAACCACGGGCCCCAAATGAACCCACTGGCACCAACACCCAGTCAAATGACCTTTCTCAGGCCTGTCATAGGGCTCTGTTTCTCTGTCTCCGTCTCTGTCTGTCTGACGTGCTCTCTCTCTCTCTCTCTCTCTCTCTCTCTCTCTCTCTCTCTCCCTCTCTCTGACGCTCTCTCTCTCTCTCGGATGCTCTATCTAGCTCGCCATTCTCATGCTCCTAGGGGGGTGCTCTGTGATTCTCAATAAAGTTCATATCATACTCTTGTTGAAGTCCACATACAGTACGCAAACTATAGAATTATAATTAAGAAGAACGGGTTAAATTGGAGGAGATGTGTTGTGTAATTGAAAATAGTCATATCCAATTGGACCTAGTTCAAAAAGTCTATCACGTTATCTCCCATTTTAAGAATTTAGTGCCTTGTTTGGACAGTAGACTGTTCTGTAATTAAATTGTAGTATATATATAATATATATATATATATATATATATATAAATGTTTTGTACAGTTTCTTTGTTTGAACACACTTTTTTTAAAACTTGTGTTTATTTTAGTATTGTATCTACTAGAGAAATAAAGCTATATCAGTGATTAAAACGTGATTTGGGTTTTTGTTGTTTGTTTATCTTAACACTGTAGGCCTACTGATGAGTTGCCTGACATGGCTTTTTTAGTTTAAAAAAAATCCTGCACACTTAAATGTTTTGCTCACGGCATTTCAATTGTTCAGATCTCCATAGTGATTCTTTACATGCGCTGGTCAGACAAAGAATTGAAATTACGTTTCTTACTTTTCTGCATTCTTTGTATGACCAGTGCATGTAAAGAAATTGACAAAGCCTACTTGACTTGACTTGAGCTAGAGGTCTGCAGGGGACAGAATTTCCAGTCCCGTTCCTGCCAAGAACAGTCATGTTCAGTTCCTCTCCCGCCCACACCTTCCAATATTTGTCCTGCTTCCGCCCGCAAATCTTGCAAGATGCGGACATTGACATTAATTTTCTCAAAACGTATTTTTGAATGGGTGTGAAATTAGGTATTCGGAGCGTAGCTGAGCTCTCCACAGTCCACAAACTGTCTGAAAAGTAGACCACACCTGCAAAATTCAGGCATTTTTATTAATACTCAGTAAGATGCCCAACTCAAAGCCTATAGAATTAATTTTATATCAATTCTGTATGATCATTTAAAGTCCTTCTCTTTTGGCCCTGCTGTGTCCAACCGGTTGGGCACTCGCCTGCCATGCAGCTGACCCGGGTTCGATTCCCGGCCCGGGTCCTTTGTCCTAGTAGAGGCCCCGTCTCTCTCCCAATTCGCTTCCGGTCCACCTCTCGCACTGTCCTATCAAATAAAGTCGGGAAAAAAAGACAAAAAAAAGTCTATAAAAAACTTAAATAAAATCTTTCTCTTTTTGCTCTCAATGAACCCAATGAACCTATGCAGTGTGATTTCACAGGGCCTATAAAAGTAATCTTAATAGCGGCCACCATGTGGCAGCATTTCTCTCTTATACTAGAATGAAGTCAAACTCATAATGTAATGTGCAAAAACACAAATGGAGGTGATTTTGGGTGCCTTAGGGTGATTTACTATTAATGGCAAAAACAACAGGCAACAATTCAATGTTCATCACTTTAATGGTCTGCTCTCTGATAGAAATCTAAATACCTCCTGCTCGTCACCCTGTTTTTATCTACATCATTTCGTAGCCCATTTCCGAGATGTTTTAGGGGAGATAGAAGAGAGCATGGTGCTTCCGGAACCATCCTTTATAATCATATTGAAAGCCTTGAGATGAACTGCACAAAAAAGGGAGGGAGGGAGGAAATGTGTTTTGATCACAGCTTACTGAAATGGGCTCCCATTTTCTGCTATAAGGTTTCAATTATCAGCACTATTCACAGTCCCATTTCTGTTGAAATAAAATTACCACGTCAAAATGAGATTGGGCCAAGAAGATGGCGATCGTAATCGTTGTTCCTGTTTTTGCTGCTCGCAGACCGCTGAACAGGGCCGCTGACAGCTTAGACCGGGCCCAGTACAAAGTCGTCTGAAAGGCCCCCCCCCAGCCCACCACATACAATGTAATGAGGACCCAATTCTGGGCCCCCTATATCTCCCTGGGCCTGGGACAACTGTCCCCTTTGTCCCCTTTGTCTCCCCCTTGTCTGCACCGCTGCCGTTGAATAGTATGGCTGCTTTACTGCGCTTATCAGCTACTCAGAAGTGCCACTTGAGCTGCTATCTCCAGAACCAGGCCGGGTCTAGGGGAGAAATAGGGCCCAGGCACTTTTGGGTAAAGGGGCCCCTCATAATTAGCGGCGCAGAACTGACTCACCCTCGTGGACCCCTATTTTCAGAAATGTAAAATGTGTGTGTGTGTGTGCGTGGGGGGGGGTTGTTTGTTTTTCATATATATTTTCGGTAACACTTTATTTTAGGGATACATCTATAAGCACTAATACATACAATATTAATGCCTTAGTAAGTAACTTGTAAGGCATGTACTAAGCAAAATCAGACAGTTGTTAGACATTTATTCGCAAATGTCTTGTTCATGCACAATAAGGGATTTATTACCAATATAACCTTAGTAAGGACCTAGTAGACCTAGATTTATATTTATGAGTAAGCAGTAAGGGCCAGAATACAATGTGTATAAGCTCCTGATACACTGTGTGAACAAACCCTGAACAGTGTGAAAACAGATGTGGAATAAGGGTCCCTATTCTGAAGTGATGCATTGCTCAGCCCAGATGGCTTAGGGCCCCAGCACTACCTAGGGCCCCCCCTCTACCCCCTGGGAAGCAAAGTGTAAGAACACTTCAGATTCTGCATTAGTCTCATTAGATATGAAATTCTCTTCTCAATATACAGATGAGTAATTGGAAGCATTATATAGCAAGGATTGGACGTAAACTTCTCAATGACGGTGGGTGGTGAGATGTCATTTTTTCATACACCAATTAGTTTTAATTGTAAAAACCCTACAATAAATGCAGAATATAACGATGAGTAATAGTTTGGAAGCGAAACTAAGCTATTCCTTTGTGATAAATAAGTTAATGTTTGAGAAACTTAGCTCCAAGAAGTGCAGTGCATGATGGGTACGCATGGCAAATTGTTTGGATAGCAACTAAATTTCACGAGTGAGGGGAGGAGCTAAGGACGTAGGCTCAGAGCTGGGTAGGTTGTCTGTTGGCCTAGATTGCGTACCCATCATGCACTGCACTTCTTGAAGCTAATGTTCTCAAACATTAACTTAATTATCACAAAAGAATAGTTTATTTTTGCTTCAAAACTATTATTCTAATGTTCTGCATTTATTTTGGGTGTTTTTACAATTAAAACTCAGTGGTACATGAAAACAATTACATCTCACCAACCCACCGCCATTGACAAGTGTACGTTCAATCCTTGCTATATAAAGGCTCCTGTTACCTTCCTCAACATGAAATGACCAAGACAAAACTAGATGACTTTGCTGGAGAAGTATTAATTATTTGATATACCCTTACACTTTGTCGATCGGGGGGGCTAAGTAGTGCGGGCCTGGGTGGTGTGGGGGCCCTAGGTAACAAGGGGGACTTTGGTAGTGCGGAGGCCCTGAGCCATCTGGGCTGACCTATGCATCACTTTAGAATAGGGACCCTTATTCCGCATCTGTTTTCACACTGTTCAGGGTTTGTTCACACAGTGTGTCGGGAGCTTATACACATTGTATTCTGCCACTTACTACTTACTAATCAATAGAAATATAGGCTTACTGGTCCTTACTAAGGTTATATTAGTAATAAATCCCTAATTGGGCATGAACAAGACATTTGTGAATACATGCTTAACAACTGTCTTATTTTGCTTAGTACATGCCTTACAAGTTACTTACACAGGCATTAATATTGTATGTATTAGTGCTAATAGATGTATCCCTAAAATAAAGTGTTACCATATTTTTTATGGGCTTTTGTGCCTTTATTCAATAGGACAGTCTGAGAGTGGGGAGAGAGACGGGGTGGGATGGGGAAATGACCCTGGCCAGACTCGAACCGGGGTCCCCGTGGGCATTCAAGCCCAAATGTGGGGGGCTTTGTGCGCTGCGCCTCAGCGCCCCCGTTTTTTTGTTTTTTTTTTGTAAACATTTCTGAAAATAGAAACCCACGAAGATGCGGGGCCCACGAAGGTGCGGGAACCACCGGGAAATGCCTGCTTTGTCAGATGGCCAGTTCAGCCCTGTCCAGAGCCTTATTTGTTCCTCAGGAGAGGAGGAGGGACACAATATTGTGTTGTTCACTTCACAGGTATAACGCCGGCTAAATGAACAAGAGTCTTCAGGCCATGCTTGGCCTTCTCAGCACCCCCATTTTGGGCCACAAATGTCATTAAGTCCTCCATGTTGTCCTAAGAGCCGTCCATAGAGCTGAACCTGGGGCCAGGGCCGGATTAAGACGGCCTGGGGCCCCTAGGCTACAAGTTGATGTGGGGCCCCCCGAAAAGCAAATTTTGCTACAAATTCACATGGACAGTGCCATAACTACATGCTAGGAGCACTATCTGGAGTCAACATGACAGATGAGTTGTTCAATATTGCATCTTGTCATAATTCTGCAATTTTTTCAATTTTGACCAATCGTGGGCCCCCTGGAAGGTGGGGGCCCCTAGGCTGCAGCCATATCTAGCCTGTGCATTAATCCGACCCTGCCTGGGGCTACAAGGTGTAGAGCACCTGCACCTGCGCACTGTGTGTGTGCGTGTGTGCGTGCGTGTGTGTGCATGCGTGTGTGTGCATGCAGGACAATACAGGACAATAACCCACTACACCCCACCTCAGCTACCTCACCCCCTGGAATAGCTGCCGTGAACTACTCAGCTTTTGCATGGACAATAATTAGAACTTCTTTGGCTCTTGTATGTGTACTTAACATGGTTATTTTGCTTTTCTGTGAGTGTGAATGTATGCAACACGACACCCTACCAGGACCTTGTGTCTGTGCAGGGATGTGTGTGTGTGTGTGTGTGTGTGTGTGTGTGTGTGTGTGTGTGTGTGTGTGTGTGGGTGTGGGAGGGGGGTTGTGGGTGGGTTTGTATGTGTGTGTGTGTGGGTGGGACAATGTGTGTGTGAGTGTGTGTGTGTGAGAGAGAGAACATGTGTGTATGTGACATAATGTGTGGCGGTAGTACTCAAGATATATATTTTCCTGCAATGTTCAATTATGTGTATAATGTCTTGTGTATGTTTTGTATTTGTGTATTTATGTAAGCTGACAGACACCTTAATTTCCTTCGGGATTAATAAAAGTACTCTACTCTACTCTACTCTATGCGTGTGCATGCGTGCGTGTGTGTGCATGCGTGTGTGTGCGTGCATGTGTGCTTTTGGGTTTATTACGCAGACATCAGACGTGCCTCTGATGTGTGTGTCACCTGGAAAATCAGCTTTCAAACTGTTTTTCACTCCCAGTACAGCAAGGGGTCAAAACAACAGCTCATTTGCTTGGTGACGAGAGCACCTGCAGGTCACTGTCTGGAAAGTGTGTGTGCGTGTGCGTGTGCGTGTACGTGTGTGTGTGCGTGCGTGTGCGTGTCTGTCTGTCTGTATGCCTGCCTGCCTGCCTGCCTGCGTGCGTGCGTGCGTGCGTGCGTGCGTGCGTGCGTGTCTGTCTGTCTGTCTGTCTGTCTGTCTGTATGCCTGTATGCCTGCGTGTGTGCAGGTGTGTCTGAGTGTGTGTGTGTGTGTGTGTGTGTGTGTGTGTGTGTGTGTGTGTGTGTGTGTGTGTGTGTGTGTGTGTGTGTGTCTGTGTCTGTGTCTGTCTGGGAGAGTGAGCATGCTGTATGATTTCCCTCTGAGTCTGTCACTATGAGATACAATTGTGACAAACCTGGAGTTACATTGTTTTGCTGTTTAGGGCAGCTTATACAGTAGGGCTACTGACTGAGCTTCGAGTCTTTTGGCTATTGTTTCATTATCTCACACTCAAATGAAACTCTGATGAAGGTCTGACTGACCGAAACGTCAGCTTGAGCTTTCACATTACAACCTTGACCGTAATTGCAGCTTCAGTGTTGCGCTTCTTCTATCATTTTCAAGTGATCTCCATTGAGATGCAGTAGCTACACCTGCAAACAAAGATTCAATGTGCAGTGCAGGTCACCACCTACATTACGTAAGGGTTAACGTTCGGCGAGAAGGTCGCTACCGTGGAATAGCAGCACGACAGAGAGAATCTTAAGACCCTGACGCGGAGCGGAGAAACTCGCCGAAAGTTAACCCGCTTATTATATGGATATACTTAAATGATTCACACATGGCGGGGACATTTCTTTAGGCCTATTATAGTTTTTAATGTCAAAAGATTGTTGCTGCGCAAAACAAAACAGTGCCGTTGTGGAACACCGCTAGGCAACAGCTAGGTAGCCAGGACAACAGGTGTTGTCTATCACAGCAGCTGATTAGAGTCTTGTTGAAAAGTCGCTTTAGCAGTGAAAAATCTTGTTGCCATTGACAGCGGTCTGTTATAGACCAACCCGTCCGTTATCGAAAAATAACAGACGTGCGAACGTTGGGGAGCCCCGTTGAAATGAATGGAGCATTCGACCGATGACGTCACACCATATAATAAACTCAAATGAAGCATCAACATCAAATGGATTGTGGATATAGGGCTTGAAAGTCCCGCCCCTTAGTTCCGCGTTTCACGGGACCTAAGCTGACCATGTAACATCATGGTAGCGAGTAAATCTCTTCTGATCTCAGTCACGATATGCGCTGGGCTACAAATATGCTGTTTAAGAGGCTAGATAAAGATTATTCATGCAGAAGTATCAATGTTTTGTTCCGAGGCCGTCGGCATGAAAAATGTGCAGAAACACAACTTTCTAAAAAGTTTGGGGGTTCGTACGAAAAATTAAGCAAAAATATCAGACACAACATATATGGAGCTCGTGGCACAACTCGAAGGGGATCGAAATATAATTTTAATACCGCCATTGGATTACATGCTAAGATTTTCGGCTAAAAACGCCGTTGAGGTCCCATGAAATCGGGGGAAGTGACATCGCTTTCAAGCTCTATTACGCGGGCCTGAGCCATACAGAGGGGAGAGTTGCGCGATTGGAGGACCAGGAATTAAATTGCAGCCCCGCCTTTCACCGAGATAAGGTCGTGCCTAAAGCAGATGTCTTTCCATAGACTCAACATAGAACCACCACATTGAAAGCCAAAAATAAGGACTAACGAACTATACTGCGGGGTAATCACCACAAATATGTAAACTATCAACTGTCTCGGTGGTGATAATCACAACAGTTTTACCATTTGTGATGTTTATCTTAAGTTATTACTACGAACAGCAAGTCTTGTCATATTCCCTGCATTGCATCCCATCGCATTTGCTGTGTGCTACGCCCACTTCTAGGCACTAACATTCGCAACGCTTAAGCAGTTCTGAGACGCTACACAGCTAATTTTGCTAATGCGGAAGTCGGCCCTAGGACACAGTGGAGATTGCCCGACTCTCCCCTCTGTATGGCTCTGACGCGGGCCTGCCTTTTCACTCTGAGCCGACCTTCAGGGTGCCCAGGAAACTGAAAGATGCACTCGCTCTCGTTTCCAGAGAAACACATCCGGGTCCTTTGTCGACCCCTTCCCGTCTCTCTCCGCATTCACTTCCTGTCCACCTCTCACACTGTTCTGTCGAATAAAGTTGAAAAAGACCACACACAAAAAACAGTAGAGGTACTGACTGAGCTTTGAGTCTTTTGGTTATAGTTTCATTATTTCACACTTAAATGAAAGACCAACATCAAATGGATTGTGGATATTACGGCCTGCCTTTTTCACTCGGAGGCGACCTTCAGGGTGCCCAGGAACCTGAAAGATGCTGTCACTCTCGTTTCCAGAGAAACACATCATCTCACCTTCATACAGGATGAAAGAAAGTGAATCTCCAAACTGTGGTTAAAATTACTAGAATATAATGTTTATGATCATTAATATTACTACATGTAAATCAAGAGGGCATTCAAGAACAGTATTTGGGAGCAGGGAGATACACCTTTTCTTCACATTTGAGTGAACGTTAATCTTTGTTTGAGATGACTGGACGAACAAAGCAAGTAGTTGCTGTTTTTTAGAGATGATTCTGAATGAGATATATACAGTACCTCTTACACTGTCCTGTCAAATAAAGTCGAAATGGACCAAAATCAGTTCAACAAAGACGCTTTTGCACACCTCTGTAGTTGGGCGCGTAGGATGTTATCCCAGCGGGGTAACTTTACCTGAAGAAGGTCGGATGACCGAAAAGTATTAAAGTTTGTTGGTGGAATGGACAGTGTGCGGGATTTCTTTGCACTTGAAATAGACAAAAAAAAAGTATTTTAAAAAAAGAAATATTGGGCATTCCAACTCCAAACACCAGAAAGGCCTCCTGATTCATTCAAACGTGGGCATGGTGTAAAATGTAACCTGATAGTTTTATAGCATGCCCCTGCCTGAGTCTATCTATCTATCTATCTATCTATCTATCTATCTATCTATCTATCTATCTATCTATCTATCTATCTATCTATCTATCTATCTATCTATCTATCTATCTATCTACGGTATCTATCTATCTATCTATCTATCTATCTATCTATCTATCTATCTATCTATCTATCTATCTATCTATCTGTCTCCACGTTATGCCTATATTGAAGGTGGCCACCCTTACAACAGACTCCACCTTCACTACACCCCCTGAAAATATAACTTAATTGTGTTACAAATGTAATTTATAAGATGTCTTTACAAAACATGTCATATTTTATGTGAAACGGCATAGCATTAAAAATCATATCATGGGCCGGATATAACGGCCTCACGGGCCGTCAACAGAACTCGAGTCATAGGTTCCCCACCCCCAGTGTTGCCAGATGTGTCTGACCAAATCCCGCCCAAAAACTTCTCAAAAACCGCCAAAATTCGCTAAATTCCGCTCAAATCCAACAAATTACATTGACTTCTATGGGCCCAAAACGGCTGGAAAAAACGCCAAATTGCCAATTTTTCCCGATTTTTACCCGCAGACGCTCATCCAAAGTAGCCCAATTGGGCGGGCACCCACCCAATCTGGCAACACTGCCCACCCCTGCTTTCGGATGATATTGTTCAAGCATACAGTGCACAGCAATAATGAGTACACCCCTGTTGAAAAGTAACATTTTGAAGAATATTTTAATAAACACACAAGTTATTCCAAAAATGTTCATAGAGTAAGTGTAATACAACATCTTTTGAGCTTACATATTTGTCATTTATGAACATTTTGGAAATAACTTGTGTGTTTATTAAAATATTGTTCGAAATGTTACTTTTCAACATTACTGCTGTGCACTGTATCTGCTATATATTTATGGCCCTAGGTGTAACACCACATTATGTAAATGCTGCATTATTACATAATGCGGTGTTACACTACTAGGCCATTCATCAACTTATAGACAATGTGAAAAGTGTAACCAGTGGTCGAGTTGTAAAATCAAACCAGGGGGGATGGCCAGAGATGGATTGTGATTATTGGGGGTTCGGGAGTTTCTCTCCCGAGACAATTTTGAAAATACAGCTGTTAAAAGTTAAATTTTAATATGTGAATGTATAGCCTATAAATGAATATAGATCAATGGTTTTAGAGGGGGATGATTTTTGACCATTTCCATTGAGGGGGGATGATTTTTGACCATTTCCATTGTAGGGGGGATGGCATCCCCCCTCATCCCCCCACAACTCGAGCCCTGTGTTTAACAGTGATCAAGCTAAGGTTTCCAGGAGAAGTATGGTTACTACAGGACTACGGTATCTGTCTTGAGCAGTTTAGTAATCTGTGCACCATGTAGACTCAGTTGCTCTGCGGATCCAGCTCTTTTGATTGGTGAAGGTGATGTGCCAGAGCGAAAGTGAAAGCCCACCTGTGAAACTCCAACTCCCATTGTCATGGTCATGTACCACTCCACAGCACACAAGTGCACACTGCACTCAAAGACATTGCATTTATGCCTCACCCTTGCAAGGGGACAGTCCAATGGCACCTCAAGGGAGTAGTGCGGTGGGACGGTACCATGCCAAGGGCCAGGGTACCCCAGTCATGAACGAAGATGGGGAGGGCACTGGTTAAAAAATACAGCACAAACTTGAATGCAGCAATCGGTACAGCCTTCACTTACACACACACACACACACACACACACACACACACACACACACACACACACACACACACACACACACACACACATACACACACACACACACACACACACACACACACAAACACACACACACACACACACACACACACACACACACACACACACACACACACACACACACACACACACACACACACACACACACAGAGGTTGAAGTCCTGGTAGGGTACACTCACAAGAAAAAAAAAAAAACGGTGCTGTTTAAGTCTTTGGTTGTTGTCCTAGGGACAAGAGAACTTGTTGCAAGTTCTTTGGTCTGCATCCTGATTTTGAGCATTTGAGCAAAAGTATTATGCATATCTAAGAATTGAAACGGAGCACAAAGGATTTATATACCAAAAGATTAATAAATGCAAGGCTTATCTTTTGTTCACCATATTTCTAAGGTATTTTGTATAGCTACTACAGTGCAACAGATCTCACAATATGGTCTGTATGGGTACCCCCCAGACCAGCGCTTTTCAATGTATTAAAAATATTTGGCACTTGTTGACCATTGTGGATTCTGTATTCTCACATCAAAATAGTGATGGAGAACAACAAAGAACGCTGTTTGAGAGTCAGACACTATTGTCAAGATATTTTTTTAAGATAGGCCTACTTTTTAAGATACAAGTCGTAAAACTTTTACTTAAAGACGAAAAAAAATCCCACAAGGTGTTGCAGTCTTTGTTCTGGTAAAATGTTACTTAATTGAGGCAGCTTGTGGTGAGGCGAGCACATCGGAGGGCTTCCCAGCCTTATAATGTGTGTTTACTGGCAGCGATGCGGGGGAAGTCCGCAGGGAGAAAGACTGGCACGGCTCCCTCCGGAGGTGAACCAAATGTTCAAAACAGCCCTTCACCTTTACCGCTCAGCCTCTAGGCGCAGTTTTCTCATGCGTATTTACGCACAAGGCATGCATAATTAAGAGACAAATAAATATCAATTGTCCCGCATCATATTATATTTTATTCATAGGCTAAATAAAAATGGGCCTTAGGCACATTGAACACAATGAACTTTTGATTGAGTGCATTACGCGTTTTCTGTCTGCCAGGTGGTCTGCATTGGAAAAAAAGATGCTCAATGTCCAAGGCATTGTATCATTATGAGCCCTAAGAGATTTTTGTAATATTTTTGCACACATGCGGGGCTTCATCTAATCTAATCGTCATAATAATAGTCAACAGAAAACACCAATAATAGTAGCCATTCATTCAACCACATTCATTACCTCTCATGTATCGAGTCGATTTTAAGCTAAGGATAATAAAGGGCGTCTTTAGAAATGAATGTCTTATTGGCCAATGATATTATGTATAGGCTCTGTTTAAATTGGCGCTAATACCCGTCTCTTGTATATTACGCGCTGAACTCTGCATTACACACTGAACTCCGCGCATCAGGGGAAAAGCCAAATGAGGTGACGAGCTTAACACGGCGGCTTTAGGACCTTGCAGATTGGGACGACGATACGGGCGGAATTTCAGACAAGGGCTTGCTTCGGAGTGCGAAGGGAATCGCCGAGTGCATGTAGGCTAGGGGTACCATTTATACGGGGGATATTCATGGACCTAGCCAACCGAACAAGTCGCCAGAGCGTCCGAGCAATGAGCTGGTGTGCCTTCTGAGCAGCAGGGTAAGTAAAGTTTATTTCCTTGGTTGCACATATGAGTATGTCAACGTGTTTGTAACTGGCGCTCTGGGGCTGGGTTGTTCCCATTGTGGTCAGAAGGATGCGATGGAGCGCCCCTAAAACTCAATCTGTCTTTAGGCCTTAAATCCTACCTTACCGAGGTGAACTAATGCGGTACTCAAAAAGGCTACGTGTGGCACGTGTAAAACTACAATACAACACTCGCCTCATCCGAATGGTTTAAAATGAAACTCGCTTTGCTGTTATGCACGGGGCCGCTTGGATGGGGTTTTGCGCAGTTGGATTCTCAACGGAAGAATGTGTTCGCTGGGAAGGGACACGACTTAGCGAGTTTTGTTCGCGTCATGATCCGGTATAGTTCTAGCCTGTCGAGGGATGCTTCCTCTGAGCTAAGTACATCCGTGTGGGCTTCCCCTTCACGCGTTTCGCCGTAAAATCCACCCAGCATCCCCCGCAAAGCAAACGTCCGTGTTTGAGATCGTACCGAAGGCGTCCAAGTTCAACGCAAGTCGAGAAGTGGAACCTTTCGCCCTTGTCGTTTTCTATTCAAGGTGTCATAAAATCATGGACATGGAAGTTACCTAACTAGCCCTAAAAGCAATTTCGGGCCCGAAACGGATGTGGGCTATTTGTTTGCGCTATTTGCAGGTAAGGCGACTCCAATTCCCGACTTGTTAGGAACTGTACTCTAGTACAGTGCCCATGTGAATACATAATCGGTTTGAAATCATTGGAACAAATAGTGTCATAGCCTAGGACTTGACAATTGTGTAACAAGCTTTTGGTCTGTTTGGTGTGGAGCATTGCGCACCCATTTCATTGCAGAGGGGGTGCATAGCCAGCGAGTTAAGGAACTTTTTGAAGTAGACCACGTAGGCACTCCATTGGTGCCACAGAGTTTTTGTTCAGAAAATGGTGTTTGCGTGATCCATACGGTTGAACAAAATAATAGTGGTCTTTTACTAGCATTCCATGCAGGCCCAGTCCCGTTTCGTACTTGGTTCTTCGTTCCATCTCCATTCTATAGGCTAGGTGTCAAGCTACAAATACTTTGAAAATTATTCTTAGATCTTTTGTAGGCCTATTTATTCATATGTCATCCTCACCCTCAAATAATATATTTATAAACTATAGATTCGTAATTGCACGCAAATAGACTTTGCGGTTGCGCTTCATTTTCATTGTGGTGCCGGCATGTAACGGTGTGGACATATTGTATACGTTTTATACTTTTCTGGACAGCCCTGGATCCTTAAACTATTAAAGCTCAGCCACAGCTGAGTGCAGTGTGAATTATCATTCCATTTCACTACTGACAAGACTGTGTTTTACCCGAAACCTTAGTTGCATTGCATTGCAATTCTGCTAATTCTATTCTATTCTATTCTATTCTATTCTATTCTATTCTATTCTATTCTATACTAATCTGTTAAAACATGACCCCTGTTATAAATTTGTTGTTGCTAGAATGGTAATGACTGAAGTCGTAATACAATAGTGCTATATTTCTAAAGGGGTCTGTGTAATGTTGTAGTTGTGTAGTGGGATGCTGTGGTAGTAGTCTTTTCAACAGCTATGACAGAGTTCCACTGGGTTGTGATGATGCCATAATGGTATGCCTGATGTGTGCGTAATGATGCCACAAGCATGAGACCTCCATCTCTGCTATTGTCAAGTCAAGTCAAGTGTACTTTATTGTCGGAAATCTATGTAACAGGGGTAGCACAGAAGTTTGTTATTGCGTCTGACCAGTCTCCAACATACATGTAAGACATTGACAAAACACACACACACACACACACACATACACACACACACACACACACACACACACACACACACACACACACACACACACACACACACACACACACACACACACACACACACACACACACACACACACTCACACACACACTGTCATCTTTGAGTGGGGTAGCTGGTTGTGATTAGAAGGTAGCCTACGGTAATCCCTAACAGTCCAAACTGTAGGCCTAGATGAGACAGGGCGTCACCTGTTTGGCAAGAGCAGCAAAAGCTTCGGAGGCAAGCATCAAAGAAAATGTGGTTTAAATGATGTTTCCAAAGTCATTTCAGTTGTTTTTGAAGTGATGTCAGAGGCTGAATCCAATGTACTTCTAAATTTGCTTTGCAATTGTCCAAGAAGTACCCCGAAATACAGTAAGTTTGGAGGAGTGGGCCGTCTCTCTGAAGCTCGAATGAGAGACTCTAGCTTCCACTTCCCTTTTAAAATGCACATAAAATGCATATATTTAAAGCCTTTAGGACAGTGGAGATAGTGACAGGAAGTAAATGACAGAGAGAGAGAGAGAGAGAGAGAGAGAGAGAGAGAGAGAGAGAGAGAGGTGGGTTCGGGTTGGGAAATGCCCCAGGCCTATCAGGATTCGAACCTTGATCCCTATGACGATGTAGCCCATTCATTGTATGCACAGTATGTCAGTGCCAGCAGCCCTGCAACTCCACTTTCAGCCTGTAGGGCAGTGACTCTCAACCATGGAGGTAGTATAAGTACTGGAGAGAGTGAATAAGTCCCGCCTCCAGTCATTTCAATGGGAAATGCTAGGCTAGTGAATTCAGCCAAAATTGAAAGTTTTTTTCAGCTTCCAAAATGGAGTTATTTCCGCCGCCAATTTACTCAGCCAATTACGTGCCACGTTAATGACTGACTTGAGGTTGACCAGAAAGCTAAATGGAAGACGGGCATTGGATGCATTGAGGTGCCCAACCACAAACCTGTAAAGGTCTGTGCGCCCAACACTAAACTCACGTAGGCTACTCACCAATCATCATGAGCGAAGTGAATGTCGGAAGTGTGAAAATGGCGACTTGCTAATCGGCGAAGCTAACCAGCCAAATCCTGCCCCCCTGCTCTCAACCTTATCTGAGTGAACACCCTCTGGACCTGATCATCAGCCTCCCAGTGTGACGGTGGTGTTCCCGCACGATTCATCCTCCTTGGGGCCGCGAACCTGCCACCTCGTCAACTACAACGGTTTAGCAATGGGAGTCACAGTGCGAGACCGCTGAGCTAAAGGGCCGGTCCGATAGCCCAACTATTGGGAATTCAAAAAGGCAGACACAGAGAAGACCTACCTTTTCATGTATTAAAAGTGTAACATTCCAAGTCATAATGATGGTGATTGTGACTATACATGAAAAAGATAACATTTGTGAATGGGGGCAGCTTAAATTCTTGAAATAAACTTCTAGAAAAAAGCACGCTACCTTTAAAGCTCGGGAAGCCTCATGGCAACTCTCCACGGCTTGGTGTGTTTGTTGTGTTTGCGTTATCACTGAACAGTGGCTGTAAATGGTGAAGCATGGGCTTTATGGCCGCCGGCGTAGCGCCACGCTGTCTCCTTCTTTAGCTGTGTCTCATGTCACACCTAATCCGGCCAATCATGACATGACGTATTCAGTTAAACTTGAACTTTTTTAAAATTAAAAATAAAATGGGGGGGGGGGGTGCTTTGTGATCTATTTATGATAGGACAGTGACAGAGGAACAGGACAGGAGTGGGGATAGAGAGACGAGGAAGGACTGGTTAATGACCCAGACTGGAATCGAACCGCCAGCACAGCCTGATCTCCAAAAATTCCGTGCTCCTGGACACGGATGTTAAGGACACGAAATCCGTGTCCAGGAGCACGGATTTTGCCAAAATTCCGTGCTCCCGGACACTGTGTGAGATTTTTAGTTATTTATTTCCAGAAATCATGCTGCCCATTCAATAATATTACCTTTTTCATGAATACTTACCACAACCATCAAATTCTAAGTATTCATTATGACTGGAAAAATTGCAGTCATGTTCAAAATTTCATACATGAAAAGGGGGATCTTCTCCATGGTCCGCCATTTTGAATTTCCAGAAATAGCCATTTTTGGCTGCAAAAATGACTGTACTTGGACCATACTAGAAAATATTTGTTTATTACTTAGTAAACTTTTATGTAAAGATCAAATTTGGCAATAGGCAGTCCAGTTTCAATGAGCAGCATAGTTGCAGTACCTTTTTTGACCATTTCCTGCAGTGTCCCTTTAAAATACCTTCTTTTTCTTGTGTTAAAAAATGTTGGTCCAACTTGGTCCCGTTTCAGAAAAAAACCCGATAAAAACCAATTATACTGCGCTTTTTGGTTTTAGGAGGGTATGTCGTATTAACCAAGAATGCAGTATATCGCACAACATACTGCACTTCTCCATTGACACTGTGGTAATACCACAACAGAACGCAGTATATTGATTTTTCAGCTAAAAAGTAATGAGAATGTGTGCATAAATTTCCAGTGGCCAGAAAGGAAACTTTAAAGCCTTTTTTCTCAGTTTGCCCTTTCAAATTATACTGCGTTCTGAAATTACACTACACAAACAGAGAAAAAAGGAAACTTTAAAGCCTTTTTTCTCAGTTTGCCCTTTCAAATTATACTGCGTTCTGAAATTGTAGGGCAGTGTAGTAACCTAGTACCCTACCGTTAGGCCACAGTATGGCCAATATTCAGTTGACCACTTGTTTGCCCATTTGAATCAAGGTCTGATACATGACATGCTCCAGGGACTGTAACCAATAACCTGTACTATCTGTCACTTTGGAATTGATAAAAGCGTCAGATAAGTGTGAAGTAGGCTAATTATATGACCGTATGATAAGCTACAAGTGCTGTGGTCATTGTTGCTGCTTTATGTATGATCTAGGGCAGGGGTCCCCAAACTTTCTGGGCTACTGAGAGCTACCCTAGGGCTAGGCCTACTTTCGTTCAAAATCCTCTACTGATATCTTGACATCATTCCCAAATCACACTACATTGAATGATAATTTGCTTATAAATTATAAGGAAATATTCTTTATAAGCTATGTTCCTTTAAAAGATTTCAGGAAATAGACTGAATCTGTGACACTGAAGAAGGCTCTGTGCAGCCGAAACATCTGTCATGTCAGTCCCTGCAATGTTAAAATAAAAAGAAAACAAGAAAGAAGAAAAGTGCGATCCATTTCTTATTTTATAAGCTATAAAGAAATAATCTCATATTTAAATTTAAACTTCATTAACTGTGAGTAAAATCTTGCAGTCGTGACTGTTTATTAACATCCTTGGTGGGCACCTCAGAAGCTCCTGGAGGGCTACCTGGCGCCCGCTGGCACCACGTTGGGGATGCCTGATCTAGGGTTTTTCTATGGTTTTGTGGATCTATGTTTTTTTTCTTATGTTACTGTATGTTTTGGAGTTAATTGGGGGGAGAGATGGGGAGGGGGTAGGTAAGTGTGTGTGTGTGTGTGTGTGTGTGTGTGTGTGTGTGTGTGTGTGTGTGTGTGTGTGTGTGTGTGTGTGTGTGTGTGTGTGTGTGTGTTTGTGTGTGTGTGTGTGTGTTAATCCCTTAGTGGAGAGTTACATCTCTCTCTCTCTCTCTCTCTCTCTCTCTCTCTCTCTCTCTCTCTCTCTCTCTCTCTCTCTCTCTCTCTCTCTCTCTCTCTCTCTCTCTCTCTCTCTCTCTCTCATTACCTGCTCCACTTTTTCTAAACAGACTCTGTGAAAAATGCTTCTTTGGTCACAGCAATAATGTTAGTACAATGTTACAACCTCATAACAATCTTATAGCCCATCTTTACTGGCGCGTTACACGTTGGTTATTGCCGCTCAGCTGTAGCCAAGCTCTGTTCAGAAGGAGTGGTCCATTAACCCTTTCCTACAGATCCTCTCTTTTAACTGCTATTATCAAAATGGTAATAGCAAAGTCTTAAAGGGGTATGCCACTATTTTGGGGCTTAATACAGTTAAAATCGATGGCCAGGGTTTATAAAGGTTGTCTTGCTTTAAGACAAGTTAAAAGATGGAGCATGTAGCTAAGCTAGTGAAAGTCAATGGATCACTGTAGCATGTAGCATGATACAGTGATCCATTGACTTTCACTAGCTTAGCGACATGCTCCCTCTTTTAACATGTCTTAAAGGGACACTGTGTGAGATTTTTAGTTGTTTATTTCCAGAATTCATGCTGCCCATTCACTAATGTTACCTTTTTCATGAATACTTACCACCACCACCAAATTCTAAGTATTCATTATGACTGGAAAAATTGCATTTTTCATACACGAAAAGGGGGATCTTCTCCATGGTCCGCCATTTTGAATTTCCAAAAATAGTCTTTTTCAGCGGCAAAAATGACTCTACTTGGACCATACTAGAAATTATTTGTTTATTACTTAGTAAACCGTAGCCCCTTAATGCGCGCCGTACCTCCAATGGCACGCTGTAATAGACATTGAAATGTAACTACCATAGCACTACAATACTATGACACAACACAGGCCCTTTAGTAATGCACCACGACTTGGTCATTACCATACTGGTAACAATGAATTTATAAAGCCGCGCCTTAAGGGGTTAATGTAAAGATCAAATTTGGCAATAGGCAGCCCAGTTTCAATGAGCAGCATAGTTGCAGTACCTTTTTTGACCATTTCCTGCACAGTGTCCCTTTAAAGCAAGACAACGGCTTACATGAAAAATAATACACTTTACCACCTTTATAAACCCTGACCAATGATTTTAACTGTATTAAGCCCCAAAATAGTGGCATACCCCTTTAACTGGTTACTTCAAGGTCCACTCACTGTGTAATTTTAGTAGTTTATTTCCAGAATTCATGCTGCCCATTCACAAATGTTACCTTTCTCATGATGAATACATACCACCACCATAAAATTCTAATTGACTGGGGAAATTGCATTTTTCATACATGAAAAGGGGAATCTTCTCCATTGTTCTCCATTTTGACATTTTTAGCTGCAAAACGTTCTTTACTTTGTACTTTGATCATGCTGGTAAATAAGTTCATTATTTTTTAGATATTCATGAACAGATCACATTTGGCTGTAGACAACACAGTTTCAATCAGCAGCATAGTTGCAATACCTACTCTATTGGAAATGGCATAGGTGTTATGTGGTTGAACGTTCTTAGTAAACATTTGCTACGTTTACATGAAGTTTTTAATTCCGGAATTAGTAATTCCGAATTAAATAGTTCCGTCGAGTTTACTTTGATCTTTCATTTAATTCTGAATTGTACATGACGTTTTCAATGCGGAATTAAGCTTTATTCAGAATTAAAGTGAGTTGATTCTGAATTAAATGTCTCATGTGAACATAGCCATTGTGTCAGATTGTGAAAGGGCTGTGAGAGCCAGATATCGAGGAGACCCAGACAACATGGAGGTACGGGCACTCGTTTGATTTTGAAGAGGTCCAAACAAATCACTTAACTGTTTTGACCAATTGGAGTTGTGTTTTGGTTGTGATGTCACTCCTGGAAGATGTGTGATTGGCTTGCTTGTCTTTGATGGTGAGGCTGTGAACTCTCTCTCTCTCTCTCTCTCTCTCTCTCTCTCTCTCTCTCTCTCTCTCTCTCTCTCTCTCTCTCTCTCTCTCTCTCTCTCTCTCTCTCTCTCTCTCTCTCTCTCTCACACACACACACAGCCTTGGTGGTGGGGTTATGAACACACACACACACACACACACACACACACACACACACACACACACACACACACACACACACACACACACACACACACACACACACACACACACACACACACACACACACACTTGCTTGCATTTGGTGGTGGGGCTGTGACTGAGCACTGCATCCTATTTCAGTGTCAGTGGGTAGTCCTTACTTCCTTCCTGTAAACACTGCTTTCTCCTTATATGTCTGCCGGTCTGCCTGTCTGTCTGTCTCTTTATATGTCTGTCTGTCTGTCTGTCTGTCTGTCTGTCTGTCTGCCTGTCTGTCTGTCTGTCTCTTTATATGTCTGTCTGTCTGTCTGTCTGTCTGTCTGTCTGTCTCTTTATATGTCTGTTTGTCTGTCTGTCTGTCTGTCTGTCTGTCTGTCTGTCTCTTTATATGTCTGTCTGCCTGTCTGCCTGTCTGTCTGTCCGGCCTGCCTATCTATCTGCCTGCCTGCCTATCTATCTGCCTGCCTGTCTGTCTGCCTGTCTGTTATTCTATGCACACAAAATATTGCAGTCATTTGTCGTCTAACAAACAAATCTCACAAACGCAGTCATTTGTCATTATTTCACAGTCTTGTGCTGCATACACTTGTTTTCACACTCAAGTGCGCACACGCACACACACACACACACACACACACACTCTCTCTCTCTCACACACACAAAGTCTGTTTCTGTGACACTGTGTTTTGTCTGTTTCTTTAGTGAGTCATTCTCCTTCATGTATTTCTCTCACATGTGATGTGGCTCATATTAATGCAGCGCCACTTTCTCTCTCTCTCTCTCTCTCTCTCTCTCTCTCTATCTCTCTCGCTCTCTCTCTCTCTCTCTCTCTCTCTCTCTCGCTCTCTTTCTCTCTCTCTCTGTTTTTTCTGTTATTAGCACACTCACTCTCTGTCTTTCAGTTATGCTAGGTTCTGATTGTGTGGTTGTGTGTGTGGTTGTGCATAGTGTCAGACAATGAGATGTTACTGTGTGGCTTTCTCACAAAAACTGTGTAAACAGTGTCATGTCCTTCAAAGGAAGCTGAGACTGTAGATGAGATGCTAGATTTAGCGACTTTTTGCCGTCCTTGATGACTAAAAACTTCATCTAGTGATTTTAGCGACTTTTTGGTGGATCAGGCGCCTTTTAAAAACGTGCCTTTTCAGTGACAAAATAATTGTTTTTCAACATAATTGTAACTCTGCGCCGCTGTCAGAAGCGTTTCCCACGGTTAAGCAGGGCTGCAGATTAGCTCTGATCTCCAAAAAGGAGCTAGCGCTGCCCATTTGTGGGCATGTGGGCATGTGTTCTACAGATCAGCGTGTCGTGCGTATCGCCGTTGCGTCATATGTAACGCTATGACGTCATCTAATGACTTCTAGCGACTTTTAAGCGAGCCAATAGCGACTTTGGCTGTTTTTTTTTTGTTTTTTTTGCAACACTGGTCCCCTACCAGCAGTGGAGTATGTGTCATAGCCCTGGATGGATGGATGGATACATGGACTCTCACAAATGTGACCGGATTCCAATCCCAGAGTCACATGTCTCTCAGAGTGAAACTTTTCTCAATTTTTTTTAATTTTCATTTATTTTTATTTTTTTTAATTGCAGAATGTGCAGGTTGAGGTATTGAAGAAGCTACCCAGTGCTTCAGTTAACGGTACTGGTTGTAGCCAGTTTATAGCCAGTCTAGCCTAGTACAGTCGTAGTAGTACTAGTAGGCCTAGCAGTCGTACTAGTAGTAGTCACCGTCAGTAGTAGAAGTTAGTTTGGTATACAGGAGTAGGCCTAGTTCTAAACTAATAGTGACAGAAGAAGTAGTAGGCCCAATTGTCCGTTGTAATACCAGTTCCAATTCTTGATAGCAATTGTTAGCCTTGCCTGTGGTGTTTGTAGCTTAGGCTGCTAGTTCATCTGTGGCCATGTCCAAACTAAGATGTAGTCTGTATAAATATTTGTTATTTATGGCCTAGTTTCACTTCCTTTGTGAGTAGATAACAAGGGTGCTGATGCTGTGATCAGGTGGATATCGTGTTGAGGCCAACAGTAAAACTGTCTAGACTGTAGTGAAAGCTAGACTGGTTTTCAAGTTTTCTTGTTGGGGGACGCACAGCAGGTTGAGGCAAATTAAATTAAAATGTGAAAATTATGTTTGTTTGTTTTTTTTTCGTGTAAATTATCGTACAGGAACGAAACACACAGAATGTAGTGACTTTCTCTTTGTGTAGCTTGGCAAAAGTGGTGTGTAACTCACCTGTAGGGTGTGTCTATGTAAGCTATAGGCACATTTGCGCTGCATATAGCCCCACTGGCCTCCAAACCAAATAGCCCTCCCGATCCGATACATCACTCTGCTAAGTACCCATTCACTCTACCTATCCTCTACCAGCGATACCTATAGACGCTGAAGTGTATCTTATGCTAAGAGATCAGTCCCGCTGTGCAACGCTGCATCAGACCTTGTGTTTGAGTGTTGGTGCTTGCGTGTGGCCATATAAGTCTGCTAAATGACTTGGGGTGAATTGGGGTGCAGAAAGAAGCGACTGGTTGAGTTTTAGGGACTGAATGGAAAACTTCATGTGTTTTTCACATTATTTATTTTTCACATTATTGATCGTACACTACTGTACATTGTGCACAGGTCAGAATTATGGCAAAAAATTCAAGGATGATCATACATTGGGTGCTACATTGGTGTGAGGTCTGAGGCCGTCTTTGGAAAATGATGTCTGTTTACCGAGGGTTACACAATTGTGTCATCAAAGACACAAGCCACCCTGCACACAAACTGTTCAGCCTCCTGCCCTCTGGAAAGAGATACAGGCGCCTCCGTTCCCGTACCACCAGGCTGGCGAGCAGCACAATGCACCAAGCGATCAAGATGCTGAACACTCAACCCACTCTCCCTCCACTGTCAGCCTCTAGCCAGCAAGGCCACTGACAACCCCCCCCCATCCCCCACCACCATATCTGCGACTGAACATTCCACCTGCACTACTATACTTGTGACTGAACTTTCAACCTGCACTAACTCAAAACATGCGCACACACACACACACACACACACACACACACACACACACACACACACACACACACACACACACACACACACACACACACACACACACACACACACAAGCACACTGCACTTTCTGCACTAAACCCAAACATACACACACTGACACACACTGACACACACTGACACACACACACACACACACACACACACACAGACACACGAACACACACACAGACGCACACCGCACCTTCTACCTGCACTAAACACATACACACACACACACACACACACACACACACACACACACACACACACACACACACACACACACACACACACACACACACACACACACTGCTGCCGGTGTACTTGACAGACCTTTTTAATATTTATTTTTCTTCAAAATGCTACTATTACCATGTCAGAACGCTATAAAGGACTTTTTTAGGAAAAGCACAAAAGCACAACAATACCTCTTAATGTATGTCCTCTACAAGTCTTCTGTTGTCCAGTCTTGCACTTTAAATGTCTGTATGAGCACTGTCTATGTCCATACTGTCTTAAGTCCATGTATAAGTACTGTCTATGTCTATACTGTCTATGTCCTTACCTAGATTAGTCTATGTCTGTATGGGAAAGCAAGAAATGTAATTTCAAATTCTTTGTATGACCAGTGCATGTAAAGAAATTGACAATAAAACCTACTTGACTTGACTTGACAATGACAATGCTGGCATTGGCCTTGACCAAGATTTGTGCATAGCCTATGTTATATAACCTTATTGTCACCAAAATTTTAATGACTACATTAATCTGTTACTTAAGGCTCTGGGTAATGTCACAGCAATGTTGTTGTTGAGTTTTTTCAGCAAATAGTGGCAGAAAAAAAACAGGCAAGCTGGCGACCCTATCCGAAGAGGCTTCGAGTGTTGAGGTCTAAACGTGACATGAAAGTGATAAACAGTTAATGTGTGAATTACAAATGTGAACAATGATAGTCTGGGGAAAATCAATGATTTATCAATAATTACTTGAGTCTTCATTGGAAAATATGAATGGAAGTCAAACGGGTCTCATGCAATGATGCTTTCAGGGTTGTTTTGTATCTTTTTTTCTGTGAATCTTTGAGACTCTCTGCAGACATCCGGTGTCATCTAGGAAATGCAAAAACACACACACACACACACACACACACACACACACACACACACACACACACACACACACACACACACACACACACACACACACACACACACACACACACACACACACACACACACACACACACAGACACACACACGAGCAGATGTCAGATTTTGATTGAGAGCACACAGGCACAGCAAGGCAAGGCAGTATGATCGCCACTTATCCTGTCCACACATACTCCGCCAGCAAGCACACACATAATCACAATTAGCGGCGTTGAAAAGTTCAGCGCTGTATGAGGAAGTGTCTGTGTGCGTGTGTGTGTGTTTCTGCTGTGACTGCGTCTGAATGTGGAAGTCTGTGTGTGTGTGTGTGCGTGTGTGTGTGTGTGTGTGTGTGTGTGTGTGTGTGTGTGTGTGTGTTTCTGCTGTGACTGTGTCTAAATGTGGAAGTCTGTGTGTGTGTGTGTGTGTGTGTGTGTGTGCGCGTGTGTGTGTGTGTGTGTGTGTGTGTGTGTGTGTGTGTCTCTGTGTGTGTGTGTGTGTGTGTGTGTGTGTGTGTGTGTGTGTGTGTGTGTGTGTGTGTGTGTGTGTGTGTGTGTGTGTGTGTGTGTGTGTGTGTTTCTGCTGTGACTGCGTCTGAATGTGGAAGTCTGTGTGAGGCCTCTGCTCTGCTGCTGCGAGATGAGAAGAAAAAAGAGAAGCAGAAAAAAATGCATGAATGAGCTGAGAGAGCGTTTGATGGTATTTGAATGAACTGCGAAGCTATTGTCTCCAGCGTGGCGAGAGAGAGAGAGAGAGAGAGAGAGAGAGAGAGAGAGAGAGAGAGAGAGAGAGAGAGAGAGAGAGAATGCAACAGAAAAGACAAATTCAGACACAGAGTGTGTGTGTGAGGCAGAGGGAGAGAAAGAAGAGAAGATGCGACAGAAAAGATAAACACAGACAGTAGAGAGAGTGTGTGTGTGAGGGAGAGGGGGGGAGGGGGGCTCTGTGTGAACGGTAAACACAACCCCTACACACACACACACACACACACACACACACACACACACACACACACACACACACACACACACACACACACACACACACACAGACTTCCACATTCAGACGCAGTCACAGCAGAAACACACACACACACACACACACACACACACACACACACACACACACACACACACACACACACACACACACACACACACACACACACACACACACACACAACCCCTAGCGGGCACGGAAAGACTGTTGGCTCCATAATCCTCTTCTCTCCATAATCCAAATCTATTTAATCTGCTATAACATGCAACCTAATCTGGAGTTTAGAGAATCAAATCCATTAGTAAAACCCTTATAACATATTCTTTAGGTGGAGAGTAGGGTGATGAGAGAGAGAGAGAGAGAGAGAGAGAGAGAGAGAGAGAGAGAGAGAGAGAGAGAGAGAGAAAGAGTAAAACCCTTATAACATATTCTTTAGGTGGAGAGTACGGTGATGATGATGAGAGAGAGAGAGAGAGAGAGAGAGAGAGAGAGAGAGAGAGAGAGAGAGAGAGAGAGAGAGAGAGAGAGAGAGATGCAGGAGGCCCTTTTGAAATCGAAATTTCATTCGCTACCCTTCTCCTCTCCCTCCTCATTATCCTCATTATCCTCCTCCTCCTCATTCTCCTTAACCTCCTCCTCCCTTTTCCCTCCCCCTGCCTTCCTCTTCCACCCTCCCTTCTTCTGTTTCTCCCACCTCCCTCGTCGCCTCTTCTCCTCTCCTCTCCTCTCCTCTCCTCTCCTTTCCTTTCCTTTCCTCTCCTCTCCTCTCCTCTCCTTTCCTTTCCTTTCCTCTCCTCTCCTCTCCTCTCCTCTCCACTTCCTCTCCTCTCCTCTCCTCACCTCACCTCTCCTCTCCTCTCTTCTCCTCTCCTCTCTTCTCTTCTCCTCTCCTCTTCCATATCCTCTCCTCTCCTCTCCTCTCTCTCCTCTCCTCTCCTCTCCTCTCCTCGCCTCGCCTCGCCTCTCCTCGCCTCTCCTCTCTTCTCCTCTCCTCTCCTCGCCTCTCCTCGCGTCTCCTCTCCTCTCCTCTCTTCTCCTCTCCTCTCCTCTCCTCTCCTCTCCTCTCCTCTCCCCTCCCCTCTTCTCTTCTCTGTCCTCGTTCATTCCTTCGCGTCCTAGGCTGAGAAATGTGGTGCCTCGCTCAAGGTGGTCCATTGGAGAGCAAAGCGAGGGGGATGGCAGTTGCCTAGTGACCGGACATGAAAACAAACAGGCCTGTAAAAAGCAGTAATTCAGACCCTCTGTGTAGTGTAGTGTAGTGTAGTGTAGTGTGTGCGTGCGTGCGTGTGTATATACATCTTGTCTGGGATCATCAGAATGCAGTTAAGTTTTATACTTGAAAGAAGGGTGCACGGGGATCTGTGTGCGTGCGTGCGTGCGTGCGTGCGTGCGTGCGTGTGTGTGACACATAGTAGCAAGCAGTGTCTGATATTGTACTGGGCAGAACTTGGCCCTGGCTTGGGCCCAATATGTGCCAAGTTCTGCACTGTTGTATGTGCCCTAGCCCAGTGTTTCTCAACCCGTTTTTAAGGCAAGGCACCCTTCCAATTCATGAAACATTTCAAGGCACCCCAAACCAATAAGACGTAACATGGCATTGAATCGGATACCACACAAGCTTAGAAAAGTAACACATTCTGGAGACGTCACACGACCTACGAAGTTGCAGCTGACTGGGGCGACCTATATTTACTTTATTGTGTGTAAATGGCAGATGAAGATTCCACTGACTAGCATTAACTGATCAATTTAGACAAATATGTATTATATATTACATAATTTATTTATCAGCCACGTTTCCACGGCATCCCAGGGTGCCCCGGCACCCCTGTTGAGAAACACTGCCCTACCCCCTTAGGCGTGCACAGATAGGGACGAGGTGGTGCTAATGCACTTGTCCCTTTTTTGAAAGTTCTTTCCTAGGGCTGCAACGATTTGTTGATAATCATCGACTAATAGGCCATAAAAATTTGGCAACAAGAATTTTCATTGTCGATTAGTCGTCTCATTTTATTTCATGCACTCTTTAAATGTAATTACTTAACTGAGACCTAAAATTGCCCAGCACATATTAATTGGACGTTGTATCTTGGAATTAAAAAGCTACTGTCGTTAGTTGCACCCCTATTCTTTTCAGAAAAGTTTTTCGTCACAATTTTAAAGTCCTTAGGGGACATGGCATTATAATAGAGGCATCATTTAAAAAAAGAATATATTTTAACATGTTATGCCATTTTTGGCACACTCCTTCTAATTAATAATTCAAAAAATATATATATATATATAGTACAGGCCAAAAGTATGGACTCACCTTCTCATTCATGCATTCTCTTTATTTCCGTGGATTTTCATTGTGTATTTTCATGCAGGGCATCAAACTGTGCTTGAACACATGGAGAATTACGTGCTAAGCAAGAAATATAATTCTAACTGTTTTCCAACAACA
>NC_085874.1:46790191-46792691 GCF_034702125.1 Engraulis encrasicolus | reverse complement strand
AGACTGACCCGCTCTGCACTGAAGGTAGTGGGGGTGAGGGACTACCCCACCCTCCAAGCAATATATGAAGAGTCTGTAGTTAGGCATGCTAGGAAAATAATTGAGGATCCATCACATGTTCTGTACCCAGAATATGACCTGCTACCCTCTGGCAGGCGATTCAGAGTACCAGTTAAAAACAAGAAAAGTTATTTTAATAGGTTTAATAGGTTTTCTTTTGTCCCTGTTTCTGTTAAGCTTCTGAACGCAGGTCGTTAACAACTACCATCCTGTAATGCCATGTATGTGTGTGGTAGGCTGTAGTAGATATGCACTTGAGTATCTCTATGAGGGCATTTTATGTATGTATGTATGTATGTATGTATGTATGTACTGTATGTATGTATGTATGTATGTATGTATGTATGTATGTATGTATGTATGTATGTATGTATGTATGTATGTATGTATGTATGTGTTTATTGTTGTTTTTGTTTTTTGGCGTCATGTGTATCAGTGTTGTGTGTTTGAGGCAGCTATGTATGTCCAAGACAAATTTCCTTCGGGACCATTAAAAGAATCTTGAATCTTGAATCTTGAATTGATCCCAACAAGAGAGCACACTACAGACACGCACACTCACGCACACACACACACACACACACACACACACACACACACACACACACGCACGCACGCACGCACGCACGCACACACACACGCACGCACGCACACACACGCACGCACGCACACACACACCTGCACACACACACATACACCTGCACGCACACACACACACCTGCACACATGCACGCACACACGCACGCATGTGCCGATGCAGACATACACAGGTCAAAGACGTCCAACATGACACTGTCCTTCAGTGCTAACAGATGCTTTTGCTTACTGTAACTGTGAAAAACATTTTTTTGAAAAGTGAATGCATGAAAGTCAAGCCAAAAAAATAATTAAAAAAAAATCTCTTTTTTGCATTTACAGTTAGCAAAAGTATCCGTTGCACTGAAGGACATGTTGGACGTCTTTGACCCACTTACCCCTTTAAGACACCCCCAGCTGCTACCAGAATGGCAATGACCAAGTCGTAATGTATTACTAAAGGCCCCGTGCATAGTAGTGTAGTACCATACTAGTTAACTTTCAATGTCTATTACAGCGTGCCACAGGAGGTACGGCGTGAATTAAGGGGCTACATACACACAGACATACATGCATACACGACAGCAGGCATTGTGAGTCATTGTCTAGCAAGCTCATACCCCGAGGGCCGTTAAAATCCCCTGAGGCCGTCTTATCCGGCCCCTGATTTAATTTTAATGTTATGAAGCTTCACATGAAATACGACATGTTTTAAAAAGAAATCTTAGAAATGACATTTGAAATACAATTAAGTTATATTGTAGGAGGTCTGTTGTAAAGGTGGCCGTGTTCAACATAGGTCTAAAGTGCAGGTGGAAATCCTGGTTTGTGTTCATAGCACGGCCCTTGGAGGACTTTATAAAATTCAAAGTGACCCCTTGAATGAATAAGGTTTCCAACCCCTGGGTCTCTAGGTGATGAGAAGTAGCTCAGTCTGTCGTGGTTCTGCTGTCCGTGCCCGTAAGCAGCACCACACAGGCTGAAACGCAGACATGCGTCTTCAACCTTATTCACTAACATCTTGATGTGCATTTACTGTATGATATCCGTGGGCTAATACGTGCTGCTGTGGAAGTTTTGCATTTTGAGTTGAAAACAAGAATGTCCTCATTTTTGCTACTTATTGTACATTAATTATTGATACTGTGAAGTGGGACACAGTGTGTGATATATTTCTCTTTGAATCATTGCATTGCATAATGGGAGAATGCTTTAGCTTATAGTAGCTAAATCACTGGAGTGTCCAGCACGCAGGCATCATACCATTCTTTCCCATCAAGAGCTGGTCAAAGAAAAAAAAGAAAACACTGTTCGCTTTTACATCAGGGCGTTTTTTCTTTCTTTAGGCCTGAAATCTCTACATTCTTTCCTGCCACTACACATACTTTGTACACACCACACCAAACCATCCCCGTCCCCGGCAGCCAGGCCGTGCCCTCCTAGTAACAACTTCAGCGTTGCCACTAGTCAGGTCAGGAGCAATGCGAGTGCGGTACTTTCTGAGCTCCCAAAAAATCGGGAACTCCTCCCACTTTGACAGGGAGCAAACAACCATTCGCAAACCAAGGGATACGGGTCAACCATGCCGTTTGGGAAACGTTAATTGTTATGCTCTCGGTCAGACCAAGTCTCGAAGAGATTTGAAAGTTGATGATAATCAGACTACGACCCGGGGTGTAGTGAGGATGAAGTGGGACTCACAGGGTGATATGTATTTCACTTTGAAGTTTGATTAATTTAGCGATTAATTTAGCGATTAATTAATTCGATGAATCTCAAAGCCTATAGATTAATTCGATTGCAAATTTTAATTGAGTCCCAGCCCTACTTTGAACCATTGCATTTCAAAAAGGGAGAGTGCTGC
>NC_085874.1:46755191-46772691 GCF_034702125.1 Engraulis encrasicolus | reverse complement strand
TTGTCTTAAAGCAGGACAACGCTTAACATGAAAAAAAGACACTTGGCCACCTTTATAAACCCCAGCCAACAATTTTAACTCTATGAAGCCCCAAAATAGTGGCCTACCCCTTTAAGTTAAGAGGTAAATCATTTAATACAAGAGCTTTTCTTAAGAAAATGAGGACTCAAGGCTCTTCTATTAGATGATTTACCGCTTAACTTAACCTTAACTTATCCTGAACCAGCTTTGTAGTATAGGCCCCATGTCAGAAAGCTGTTTTGAAGGCAGGAATGAGAAAGTGTAGAAGAAAAAGACACTAATTAGTCTAGTCGTAGTCCAGGTCAAAGGTTTTACTTGGTGTTGATTGGACTTATCGACTATTTTGTGAACAAACATCATTGTAGGGTGTGCAGGATATTTGTTAAACTCATTGACATAACCATTGGTTACATCCAGCGTTTGAACTGAGATGTACAAAAACGTCCTGTATGGTGAATTTCCCGACTATTTAGAGCGTTAGATGATACATTCCATCTTGCTTTGCATTCCACAGCATGTCATACACATTTTCACTATGGAATAGTCTGTAACATTCCGCCATTCTGGCAGCATTCCATTCATACGTATGTATAATTGGATCAATGTGTTGGGTTATTGAGGCTTTTTCAATGGCTATTCTGAGGAATGCATGTAGTCATGTGGCAGTGGTCTGTGGAAGGGGACTATGCTCCATGCGCCATGCTCTATGCTCTTTCATTGAATGCATATGTTTATTGGGAGATGGGTTCATTTCATGTGATGGAATTTGGGTATTGCCCCTACTCTCATACATAACGTTTCAATGTCCATGCATTGTTTTATATTTTTTGCTTTTTCATAAAGTTAGCTATTGCCCGCCCCGAGGCTCTCTGCAACAGGGTTAATATAACCCAACAGTTGGGTTATAACTGAGGCAACAGGGTTAATGTAAGCCAACAGTTGGGTTATAACTGAGGCAACAGGGTTAATGTAAGCCAACAGTTGGGTTATAACTGAGGCAACAGGGTTAATGTAACCCAACAGCTGGGTTATAACTGAGGTAACAGGGTTAATGTAAGCCAACAGCTGGGTTATAACTGAGGCGATCTGCAATAGTCTTAATGTAACCCAACAGCTGGGTCATCATAACTGAGGCAACAGGGTTAATGTAACCCAACAGAATCCCCCCGTCTGTCTGTCTGTCTCCCCCCAGCAGAGTGTCAGCTGATGAAGACGGAGAGGCCGAAGTCCAACACCTTCATCATCCGCTGCCTCCAGTGGACCAGCGTCATCGAGCGGACCTTCCACGTGGAGACACCGGAGGAGAGGTAGGCTATGTAGCACACACACACACGCATGCACACACACGCACAGACGCCCAGACACACACACACACACGCACACACAAAGAGGTAGGCCAGTGTCATCGACACCGGAGGCTATGTAGCACATACACAAACACGCATGCACGCACGCACACGCGCGAGCTAACACACAAACACACACACACACACACACACACACAACACAAACACGCACATATGCACACACCAGAGAAGAGGTAGACCAGTGTCATCGACACCGGAGGAGAGGTAGGCTATGTAGCACACGCACACACGCACGCACGCGCACAGACGCACAGACACACACACACACACACACACACAACACAAAGACGCACATATGCACACACCAGAGAAGAGGTAGGCCAGTGTCATCGACACCGGAGGAGAGGTAGGCTATGTAGCACATACACAAACACACACGCACGCACGCGCACACACACACACACACACACACACACACACACACACACACACACACACACACACACACACACACACACACACACACACACACACACACACACACACACACACACACACACACACCAGAGAAGAGGTAGGCCAGTGTCATCGACACCGGAGGAGAGGTAGGCTATGAAGCACATACACAAACACGCACGCACGCAGGCACGCACGCACACACACACACACACCAGAACACACACTCTCACAAACACCCACTCACACACACTCTCTCTCTCACACACACACGCACGCACACACACACACACACACAAACACACACACACACACACGTGTGTGTATAGGTACTCTAGGTGTAATGTATGTGTACTGTCTATGTCTAATTGTCTATGTCCACACCAAGTCTATGTCTATGTCTGCATTGGGAAAGTAAGAAATGTAATAATTTCACTTATTTGTATGACAAACGTTTTGGGTCTAGCCCATCATCAGTGTTCCCAGTTTAAAGAAAAGAGGGAAGAGAAAACTGGGAACACTGATGATGGGCTAGACCCAAAACATTTGTACCCTGTCTATCGGTTTTATTTACTTTTTTCGGCTTTGTTTAATACAGATTTTGACTTGACACACACACACACACACACACACAGACACACACTCATCGTGCACATACTGTATATGTGTGTTGCAGGGAGGAGTGGACCAAGGCCATCCAGGCGGTGGCAGACAGCCTCCAGAGGCAGGAGGAGGAGAGGAGAGACTCGTCCCCAGACCCCTTCGATGTGGACGTCTGCCCCTCCAAACCGCGTCACAGAGTGGTGTGTACGCACGCACGCACGTTCACACGCACACATACACACACACACGCACGCACACATACAAATACACATACACACACCTGTGCCTCTCTAAACCGCGTCACAGAGTGGTGCGCACGCATGCAGGCACGCACGTACACACGCACACACACTGTTAAACATTGCAGCCAGTTAAATGTAGCAAGTAATAAGTTGCCCTGCTGCCTTAAGTTTGTAAGTTAACTCAACTTGAGAAAGCCTTGAGTGGAGGAAAGTCTCGAGTTGTGTTAACTTACAACCTTTAGGCAGCAGGGTAACTTACATTTTTGCGTTTAATTGACCTAGTAGTTCAGATACACCGCGCTCTTCCGTGTGGTGCGTCTCTAGTTGAATAACTTGGAAGGTGAAAAAGTAGATCGCACTCGGGTTCTTCTTTTCTTCCTTTTTTATTTTGTATTATTTACATAGCAGCAGAAGTGTAGACAAACGTTTCGGCTGTTGCCTTCGTCAGTGTCTCCTCCAGAGACACTGACGATGACAACAGCCGAAACGTTTGTCGACACTAAAGAAGAACCCGAGTGTGTTTAATTGACCTGCAATGTTTTACAGTGTACACACGCATCTCCTTCCTATCATTTCTTTGCCTATCTCTCAGAAGGATCAGGATGCGCGCTCAACACCTTGTCTTCTTATACTTTACACTGGGTGCTTAACTTAATCAATGAATGAACTCAAATCTAAAAAAAAAAGTGATTAAAGAAGCACTCATCAGATTTCTTTTTTTCATTTTTAATTGCCTCACATCACAGACGTTTCGGGCTTACACCCATTTCGCCATTTCACACTGAAGAAGGGTGTAAGCCTGAAACGTCTGTGATGTGAGGCGATTAGAAATTAAAAAAAAGAAATCTGATGAGTGCTTCTTTATTCACTTTCTTTTGCCCATCTCTCCACAGACTATGCACAACTTTGAATACCTCAAGCTGCTGGGCAAGGGTACGTTTGGGAAGGTGATTCTGGTGAATGAGAAGGCCACCGGGAAATACTACGCCATGAAGATCCTGAAGAAGGAAGTCATCGTGGCCAAAGTGAGTGGCTATGGCACATAACCATACTAATATACATGGGTTGTTTTGGTTTATAAACACAGTGTTGAGGAGGGGCAAGCCAACCATGTGAGCTAATTTTTTGACCGACAGCGGTTTCAAACAATCAAGTTGAGTTGTGCGCAGTTAGGATCGCGCAGCCAGGGGAAAACAAACATTTAGAACCTATGTAGTATATGCTTGTGACATCAGAGTGAGAACTCAAAATGTTGGTAAAATTTAGATCAGTAAGTTAAATCCAAAGGCCTCTCTGGTCTTTCCAAGCTGTCTTTCAGCAAGTGTGTTGGCTGCCGTGAAGTGGCGCCATCTTTTCATCAGCAGCTGTGCTTCCTCTGTTTGGTTAAGTTTGTGTGTGTGTGTGTGCGTGTGCGTGTGCGTGTGCGTGTGCGTGTGCGTGTGTGTGTGTGTGTGTGTGTGTGCATGTGTGTGTGCATGTGTGTGTGCGTGTGTGTGTGTGTGTGTGTGTGTGTGTGTGCATGTGTGTGTGTGTGTGTGTGTGTGTGTGTGTGTGTGTGTGTGTGCATGTGTGTGTGTGCATGTGTGTATGTATTTGTGTGAACAGGATACAGAAAGGATGCATATCAGGGGGAGTGTTGTGCAATGTGAACACGTCTACTACTCCTTGCGTCCTCCGCATCACATGTCTTGTATATAGGCCTCGTTGTGTGTCTGTGTCTGGTCTGTGTATCTGTCTGTCTTGGCACATTTTGTGTGTTTATATGCAAACACAAACGAAGGTTAACACAATGTGAAGCTTGAGGATGTGTACGAGATAGAAAGCCTGTGAAAACTGACTGTAGATTGTAAACAACTGACTGTAGTGTGCGTGCGTGTGTGCGTGCGTGCGTGTGTGTGTGTGAGAGAGAGGGGGTGGGGGTGTATGGTCCTTGTGAAAAATGAGTATTGGTTTAAATGCCTTTGATGATTGCATACTACAGATTGCAGCATCAGACAGCATCTTTAAGCGGCGTACACACACATTGCTAGCTTCTCGCTTGCTCGCCTACTCGCCACTCTTTCATGGAATGTTCGCTGAAAGTTCCCACGGCTTTAACTGGCAATGAACAGGCGAGAAGTACCGAACTCTGCATTCCAATTGGTTACTCGCTTACTTGCCTCGCTCAAAGATAAAATATTTTCAACTCGGGATCCGCCCACATCGCATCGCTTGTACAGTACTCGCCTACTCGCCTGCTAGTCTCGCTGGAACACATTGACATTCTATTGAGTTCATTCGCTGAGCGAGTAACTAGCAGCGACGTGTGTGTACCAGGCCTGTACGAAATTCCGAATGGAAAGAATTTAAATTTTAAGTAATGCCATAATACGAACAATAGGTGGTGGTGTTCTATGTACTTTCAATGGGTGGTGTAGATTAAATTCAAAGAAATTCAAGGTAATGGCAACACCTAGTGTTCGTATTATGGCATTATTTTGAATTGAAATTCTGTCCATTCAGAATTTCGTACAAGCCTGGTGTGTACGGCCCTTTAGTCTGCAGTACCTCCTTTCATCTCTGAGACCATAGAACATGCCAAACATGTCTTAGATACCACAAACTCACACATCACATCTCACACAGTCAATCATTACATTACAGATGAAAGGACGTTTTAAGCTTGCATTTAAGATAACTTTAAAATTGTATGTGCGTTGGCGTTTCCCCTGCTTTGTTGTTTAAGTATCTATCTCAAAGGTTCCGAACACGTACAGTGATCTTCTGGGTCCAGGAAGTGCTTGTCTACAAAGTGCTTGTGTTTCACACAAAATGGCTGGTAGCTCAAAAAGTCGCAGTGTCTTCTTAAAGTATATTTGTTGGGTGCTCTTGGATGAAGGGGATCAGTTCAATTCCAAAAAGGGAAAAATCCAGGCAACTCCAGGTGAAAAACAGGAAGTCCATTAAAAAGCCTTTATTGTTATAGGGCTAAAACATGATTAAAAAAGCCAACATGTTTCGACCGCACTGGTCTTCATCAGGGCTTTGTCATCAGGACAAGGAGCAAGGCCTCACCTATAAGGTGACACAAGGGTCATGTGACCCCAAACTAAACACCCACCACCCTTCCCAATGCATACTTGAACACCTATATACATACTAGACCATCACAACTATGATATTAAAAAGAAACAAACATAAGCAGTAGAAAAAAAATAAAATAAAAAAAAATAAGCAGTAGAAAAAAATGTGCAGTAGAAAAATATATAGAGTAGGAAGCACATCACAACCCCGTTACGCATACATTATAAAAAATAGATTATAAAAAACAAGTGAAGTCAATATCCTCGTTTAACCCAGGATGTTCCATGGCCTCTAGGTGATGGATCCAGAAAGTTTCTCTCTGATTTAGTTTTTTTAATCTGTCACCACCCCTCACTAGCGGTTTCACATGTTCCACACCTTGTATCCTGAGAAGTGTGTCATTACTGTTATGACATTCGCTGAAATGTCTGGCCATCGGGTAGTCGCTGTTCCCAATTCTAATGGCGTATTTATGCTCAGCCAAACGGTCCCTCATACGCCGTTTCGTGCGCCCAATGTAAAAAAAGCCTTCTGCACATGGGCAGGTTAGTCTATAAATAACAAAGGTAGTGTTGCAATTAATGAAGTCCCTTTGTTTATATGACTTGTTAGTTTTTACGTCAACGAATTCCTTTGCTTGGGTGACATTAGCGCAGTGTGGGCAGTGCATGCACTTATAGGTACCTGTGGGTCTCGTTAACCAAGTCTGGCTCTTCTGCGCTTTGAGGTGGGACTGCATGAGTTTATCCCTAAGGGATGGTGCACGCTTAAATGACAGCACTGGGGGTTCAGGGAACACACCTCGTAGTTGGGCATCGCTTTGAATGATAGACCAATTTTTAGTGATAATGCGTCTGATGTGTGGCGATAGAGTGCTGTAGGTCGTGACAAAGTACGGACGTGATTGTTCTCGGCGACGCTGCCTATTTTTGATAAGTAATGTATTGCGTGGGATGGAGCGCGCCTTGGTATATGCTTGCTCAACGACGTCAGAGGGGTACGCCCTCTCCTTGAATCTCCGTGTCATCGAATCAGCCTGGGACACAAAATCACTGTCATTGTCACAGTTGTAGCCTGAGTATCATCCTCCGTAGTGACCGCGCTAGCTCAATACTTTCGCTTGCTGACCACGGAGTCTGACCCTGCAGCCACCCCTGGCAGTTGGAATTCAGATATTCGTTCAGTATATGAACAGCCAATAGGCTCGCTGATAGTCTAAGCCCCTCCCCAAGCCCTCTTACATATTCAACTGAAATACAACAACTTGATGATGGCGATGTGATGTCTGTAACCAGGACATTTGATAGTGCTTGGTGTAAACTGGGACATTGCCGTCCGCCAAGACCTTTGAAGGGTTTTCGGCACTGACACTGCGCAGCTCTTGGGCAGTCACACTGGGCGTTTCTCTTCTGTTCACTTTAATGGTTTTAGTTGACAGTTAATATCTTCATAACAAGGTTGGAACAAGCGCAGCCCCATTTCAGTGTTACTTTTTTTTTGCTGTCACACTCGACGCATATACACAGACACAAACTGGGAAGGAGAGAGGGTGGGGGCTGCTCCGTGGGCTGTGCATTTGGCGCATATTAAACAACGCAACTAGTAGTTTCCCAATAAAATTTGAATCATAATGCCGTGGATCCAATACTATAATATCATATAATATTGTCCTTAAGTCTGAGCGATGCATTGATTATTTGTTTAGGGTACGTTTTCTGCCAGCTAAATGCAAGGGGAAGGGGGCTATATTAGCAAACAAGACGATTGCACAGTTAGCCTGCTAATTTTAAATATGATCACCTGGAGCTAATAGCCTTCACATGGCTTAATCCATCTCTGTTATCGGTCCGCTTGAGGTTTTTGCTTCGGGAAAGTGAAAAAATGAGGTCCTAATTAATCTGATGGTGTCGGACCCTGACGGTGCCATAGGCACACGTTGTATGTCTCCCTGAAATCATAGGTTTTTGACGGACCTCGACAAGTTCTACACTCCTTAGTTACCGTTGCTGAGCTCAGATTGGTTGGCGGCCGTTTGTGGGAGGGGTTTTGCGAAAGGCTAATTCCCTCATTAAGTGAGATAATTTCCAACTGCCGGGGGTGGCTGCAGGGTCAGACTCCGTGGTCAGCAAGCGAAAGTATTGAGCTAGCGCGGTCACTACGGAGGATGATACTCAGGCTATCACAGATGCGCCTCAAGCGCTGAAATTGACCGTACGGGATATTATTTATTAGATGTGGGGGGTGGAAAGAGTCAGCTCTGAGGATGGTGTTACGAGACATAGTTTTTCTAAACAAAGTCGTATGTAGTTTTCCCTCTGAGTCCTTGTAGATGGTTACATCCAAGAAGTTAATGCTGGTAAGGGAATACTCTAGAGTCAAGCGTATATTGGGATTGATCGAATTCACATACCTATGAAAGTCGAGTAGTTGAGCTTCAGAGCCATTAAAGACCATACAAGCGTCATCAATGTAACGCCCGTACCACGTGATACACTCATAAAAAGGATTACATGCGTTCAATATATACTGACTCTCCCACAGACCCAAAAACAAGCATGCATAGTTTGGTGAAAAACAGGACCCCATAGGAACCCCTATCTTCTGTAGGTACAGTTCGTCCATGAATAAAAACACATTATGGTGAATCACCCAGTCCGTTAACTGTAGCAGAAATTCAGATGGCACCGTGTCCCCAGCGCCAGAGAGGTAATGGGATAGTGCGCTGAGGCCCTCCTGGTGGTCAATGTTCGTATATAGACTTTCCACGTCCATCGTGACTAGAAACTGAGACTGGACATTGGGGATAGTGGCAACCTTGTTCAACACATCCGTGGTGTCCTCTAGAAAGGATGGTAAGTCTCTCACTAGCGGTTTGATGAAAGAGTCTATGAATTTCGAAGCCGGTTCCGTTAGTGTTCCATTGCCCGATATGATCGGACGGCCGGGGGGATTGTTCTTGGGTTCCTTGTGTATCTTTGGTAGTAAGTAAAATGCAGCTGTTACTGGGTGCTCAACTGTCAAGAAACCCAACTCAGCTGGTGTAATGTGGCCGTTCTGCAGTGCACCTTGCAGGAATGTGTCAAATTCTTTTTTCAAAGCGGGCAGAGGGTTGGAAAACAGTCTCTCGTAATATCTCGTATTTAATTGACGATGAGCCTCTGTGATGTATTTATCTCTAGATATCACTACCACGGCACCACCCTTATCCGCAGGCCGAATAATAATATCTTTGTTCATGGAAAGTTCATCGAGAGCATTCTGCTCCTTTTTACGCAAATTGGATTTGTGCGTAATTGGGGTGGAGTTCATTAGCCGACTGATCTCAAAGTCAACTTTCTTAGTAAAAGTGATGAGTGCTGCATTAGGTACCATGGGGGAAAAACGAGATTTAGGTTTAAAGTTAGTGGGCCGGGATAAAGTGTTATCAGGAGTGATTGTGTCAACCTGCACATTGGGTGGAGTAGAGTCTGTATTTTGAGCGTGCCACACTTTGAGATGCAGGCTGCGGTAGAATCTAAACAAATCAACCCTCGTGTCAAATGAGGACACATTGTGAGTAGGCGCAAAGGACAGGCCCTTGGATAGAACCGAGACATGTTCATCGCTGAGCTCAAAGTCAGAGAGGTTGATTACCGCGGATACTGCACTCTGGTTTTCTTCCGTAGTCCCTCTCTCATGCGCGTAGGTTGACGGCGCGCGTCTCCTCCCCCTGCGCGTCTTGCGCTTCCGTGTTGTATCCCCAATGGTGGGAACTGTCGATCGTCCTCGGAAAAATCCTGATCAGTGTTGGAGGTTAATCCATCATCGTCGCTACTGTAGAGGTTGAAAGAGACGTGTCTGCCACGTCGTTCTCGAGTGTATTCCTTCGTTTTGCGCCAGTGGTAGACCCTGGCATTCTCGTAATCATCCACATCCCGTTTGAACTTTTGTAACTTCAATTTCTTGACACTCTGCTCCAGCTCACGTAGATTGTCTTTGAGTTTGCTCTCAATGGAAGCCAGTTCTTCAGAGGGTAGTGTTGAGAGTGTAGCTCTTTTGTCTCCAATCTCCGCTTCCAGTTTTACGCGCTGTGCTTTGCCGTCCTCGATCAGCAGTAACATCAGGTCCATGGAGCATTTATTCAGGATAGATTCCCATTTTGCTCTGAAAGTGGGGTCCTCGTTGTAGGAAGAAGGGAACTTCGATATGCGTAGGCCTCTTGGGATCCTTTTCTCCCTCCAGTAATCCGAAAGGGAAACAATGTGCCATTTAAGTTTCAAGTCTCTTTCCAGAAGTTTGCGTAAATCCTGTTGTGTTTTCTTCAAGTCACTGGAGATGGCAGGTTCTTCTTGTAGTAACAAAGTGTCCGAGACAATAATGTTCCGGGCTTCCTCTTGTGAATATTCAAAAAAACTCATGTTTGCAGGGTGAAGCGACAAAAACGCTCTGAATTTCAAGCGGAGCTAAACCAGTCCAAAAAACTGCCCCCGTGATCCCGTTTTTTTTCTACTGCTTATGTTTGTTTCTTTTTAATATCATAGTTGTGATGGTCTAGTATGTATATAGTAGGTGTTCAAGTATGCATTGGGAAGGGTGGTGGGTGTTTACTTTGGGGTCACATGACCCTTGTGTCACCTTATAGGTGAGGCCTTGCTCCTTGTCCTGATGACAAAGCCCTGATGAAGACCAGTGCGGTCGAAACATGTTGGCTTTTTTAATCATGTTTTAGCCCTATAACAATAAAGGCTTTTTAATGGACTTCCTCTTTTTCACCTGGAGTTGCCTGGATTTTTCCCTTTTTTGCTTGTGTTTCACCTTTGCAATCTGTTAATCAGTCTCTGAACTGAATTCTTTCAAGTCGCACGGCGTAGCCTCTTACTGCAGATGGGCCTGTCGACGGGCCCATTCACTCTTTGCTGAAAATACTCAACTACATTTCGATGACAATGCAGATAGTCTTAAAGGGGTATGCCACTATTTTGGGGCTAAATACGGTTAAAACTAGAATGGGCACTCGGTAGAGCGCAAACCTTCGCCTACGCCACTTATTTTTTTCTGGCCATCTTCAGAGTGTGGGGCGTAACATTCTCCAAATTTTGGTGTTAGTTTCATTTAAATTGGACCGGAATATCGTAATATTACATATTTGGCCCAGTCTTGACCTCTTATTCAATTCCGCATGCACACGTTGTTCTGGCATATAGTGCTTGGCAAAGAAAAACATTTTTGACCTTTTCGTGACCTTGCCCTTGACCTTTGACCCAATCACTCCCAAATAGTAATCGATTGTTCCTTGGGTCATGACCAATCATTCCAGTAAATTTCATAAAAATCGGCTGAATTTACGTTTTTGACCTTTTCGTGACCTTTGACCTTTGACCCAATCACTCCCAAAATGTAATCGATTGTTCCTTGGGTCATGACCAATCATCCCACCAAATTTCATAAAAATCGGCTCAATGTACGTTTTTGACCTTTTCGTGACCTTGACCTTGACCTTTGACCTTTGACTCAATCACTCCCAAAAAGTAATCGAGTGTTCCTTGGGTCATGACCAATCATCCCACTAAATTTCATAAATATCGGCTCAGTTCTGTCTGAGTTATACAAAGTACAAACAAACATTTTGACCTTGACCTTTGACCTTTGACCCAATCACTCCCAAAAACTAATCGATTGTTCCTTGGGTCATGACCAATCATCCCACCAAATTTCATAAAAATCGGCTCAGTTCTGTCTGAGTTATACGAAGTACATACAAACAAACATATTAACAAATAAATAAATACACAGCGGTCAAAACATAACCTTCGCCGACTTTGTCTTGGCGAAGGTAAAAATCACTGCCCTGGGTTTGTTAAGAAGGTAAATGGTCTTATTTGTCATTTTAGGTGCTGTGATGTTTTAGACTTCCTCTAGGAGGCAGTGTGTAGCTAAGCTAGCGGGTGCCCATTAATCCATGCAGCACCACCCCATACACGTGATTAGGAAAACATTTAACTTTTTTTTACTCTTAATTGACTGGTGATACATGTTTGCTTGTAGCGAGTCCTCATAGTAAAGAAGGTCATCGAATTGCCACCTTGGCAGGTTGGGTTGTTGGGACTATTTTGTGCTAACCGTGAGTCACTGCAGAGTTTTACATGCCGAATTATCACCGCTCCTACACAACAGCTGACGAACTGGGCTGACAAGAAGGTTGAATCAGCTGTCAGATAATACACTGCTGCTGTTCTCAAGCTCGAAGAAATACATCAGGCCCAGGCAAACCGTATATATTGTGTGCCTAGAGTAGCCTAGGCCCATATAAAGATTTGGTGGAAGTAGGCCCTTACCGTGCCGCTAAGGATGGGGCACTCGTCAGCTATGCAGCTGACCTGGGTTCGATTCCTGGCTGGCTTCTCTGTTTCTCTCTCCCCACATGCTTCCTGTCACCCCTTCACGCCATCATAAAAACAAAAGTCAAAAGACCAAATATATATACAGTATATCACGAAAGTGAGTACACCCCTCACAGTTTTTGTAGATTTGTGAGTATATCTTTTCATAGGAAAGCATTACAGAAATGTCACTTTGACACAATGATTAGTGACCTTTTAACAACATATTTAACCGCTTAAATTTCTTGTTCACTCAGAAAAAAACTAAATACAGCCATTAATGTTTGAACATGTACTCACAAAAGTGAGTACACCCCAGATTAAAATCCGGTAGAGAAGGTCACTAATCATTGTGTCAAAGGGAAATTTCGGTAATGCTTTCCTATGAAAAGATATACTCACAAATCTGCAAAAACTATGAGGAGTGTACTCACTTTCGTGATATACTGTAAATATATATATATTTATTGCTGATGTGATTGCGGGTACTGTTCTGATTCTGTTTCTGATCGCTGTTCTGAGGGATTCTTCTGTGGCTCTCCCCCTCTGCAGGATGAGGTCGCCCACACGCTGACGGAGAACCGGGTTCTGCAGAGCTCCAAGCATCCATTCCTCACGGTGAGAACAGGAACAGTACCCTCCCTCCGGTTCTGCTTAGAAAAGCAGGCACAATACACTTTGCCTGTTCTAGGACAAGTTGAAGAAACGCCCCCTTGTCCTCATCACAAGCCTTCTGACGCCCCTTTGACATCACCATAAGACTGCCAACGCCCCCCTTAGTATAAAAAAAAATAAATGGACTAGTGCCCCCCCCCCCTCTCAGCTGTATCCTACTTGCCCCAACCGCCCCCCCCCCCCCCCCCCCCCCCCCCACACACACACACACACACCCCTGGGGTGCTGTACTGCCCCTGTTCAGAAACACTATTCTAGGAGCATCATGTGAGACATTATCAGTAGGCCTACCATTGACAGCAGTGAGTGGTAATTGTCCAAAAAGAAGCTTACCCAAAGAACCAAGCAGTATATACACACATAATAACGCATGCATAAAGAGCAAGGCAAAGCCTTAGTTAATAATTAACTAATAATGAGCAAAACATTAGCAAATGTTTGTAAATGACATGGAGATGTTATGTTAACAGTTTTGTTCATCAAACATTTAAAAAAATTTTGTAAATGAATAAAAAAAACTTCTTGAACGTATTATTTGTAGATATTTTATAAAACATGAATACAACTTAGTGGATAATTAAAACATGTGTTAATGTTTTGTTCATCATTAGTTCATTATTTACTAAGCCTTTATAATGCTTTTAATGCATCCATTATTATACAGTGACACCAAAAAAAAAACTATCTTTTTTTTCTGCTAATGTTTGCTCTAATGTTTTCTTTTTCCCCTTCTGCCTCTACAGGGACTCAAGTACTCCTTCCAGACACACGATCGATTGTGTTTTGTCATGGAGTATGCTAACGGTGGAGAGGTGAGTGTTTGTGTGTGTGTGTTTGTGTGTGTGTGTGTGTGTGTGTGTGTGTGTGTGTGTGTGTGTGTGTGTGTGTGTGTGTGTGTGTGTGTGTGTGTGTGTGTGTGTGTGTGTGTGTTACTGGTTCTACATTTTGAAGGCGCTTTTGGCAAATGCAAAATGTCAATTATCGGTATTTCTTTTCAAATAAATGACCTAGATGTTTCCATAGTGTATACATTTCAGTTTCCAAACAAACAAATTGCCAAGCTTAATCTTAAATCATTTGATAAATACTTGTATGAAAGCAAACATTTGCTTGATTATTTTGTCAACAGTGTTATGGACAATACTATGTAATTTCAAACATACATAAGAAATACTACAGAGTTGAAACAACATACGTTTGAAAGTGCTTATGTCGCTTAAAAATAATGTTGTCATTAATCTGTGCAACTGATATAGAAAATGTGATTGTTGAGATTCATAAGTAGGATTTTATGATTCACTGTGATACAGACTGACACATTTTTCATTATGAATCCCTGTAACGTCTGATTTGAATTTATTCACCCTCTTTACACGAGACTTCCCTCTCCAGAGATAATCCCTATTGTTTGGTCATAGGATTTTTCCAACACATAAGGGATCAATAGCACAAAAACACTTTCAAAACAGTCAACCGTGTTACTCAACTGTGTTACGGTCAACAGTGCAGGGGAACAAGTCGGCACTTTTTTAGGAGAAAAAACAGAGCAGACAAACCCATCTCCCTAGAACACTAATTATTTTGTTTGTTTGTCTGTCAATATGGAGATAAATTGGCAAAAATATACTCCTCCTCAACTGTCATAGCTGATGCGTAACACCATTGACGGTAACACGGCTTGACATTTCAGCCATTTTCGTGTTTCGCTAACTGAGGACCTCAGAAGTTCCACGACAACACCTTAATCAATTCATATATTTGTATGCTTTATCTGTGTTTTTCCACATGTGATTTCTAATTCAGATTCTTATGAATATGTTGATAACACAGTTGACAGGCAATTTTCCCGCTATGAGAACATGAAAAAGAATGGATTAAATAATGGACGAATGGAGCTCAAAACTTACCAAAAAGTTTTCCCATATCCTGCCAAAGAGGTTATGACATCACGTGATGTTATTCGTATGGCCTAAGACCAAACCATTACTGATTTATGGAGAGGGTTTCAGACCGTGACACGGTTAAGACAGTTTTCGTGGACACACACAAAATGGCAAATTTCATGTATAATGGAAAGCACAATGGTCTTTCTGACAGTTTTGTCATATTGTGATGATTACTGTGAATCAACATTTGCAATCGTCTTTGGCAAAACAAGTTTCTTTACATGCTAATATGAAGACTGAATCTGACATTTTGGAAAACAGGACGGAATGAAAACGCCCAAAACCAGTATTAAATATTCTTGCTGAGGGAAATAATGAAAGTAAAATACGAAAATGAATGTGTGCTAATGTCCAAAACATCATTGGATGCCGTTAATAGTTAGTGGAATTGGCAAATAAAATCCATGGACTTAAAAGCACAGCCGAATCATAGAATAACCCGTGTGTGTGTGTGAGCTAATGGTGGAGAGGTGAGTGTGGAGGATTTGTATTTGCGACGATATAGTGAAGGTTTAGTATACATAGTCCAAGGGGAGCTAAAGTGCTGTTTCCACATAGCCTACTATTTTTAAATGTGGATTTTTTTTTTCTCCTGTTTAGATGTAAACACAGCATGTGGATAAAAATAAAAACTCAATTGTAAAAGTGCGTTTTAGCGCCCTAAATGTGATATTTTTAGAGCAGGATTTTTGATATAAAGGTTTTAAATCTCTGTTGACGCGTAAACGGAAGGCCAAAACCAATGCGTTTTCAAAATAGAAGGCTACGTGGAAACAGCTTCTAAGAGGATGGACAAAGCGGGTCAGTTTTCCCGGGCTCAGGGAGAGGGGGGGCCCATATTTGTATCCTCTGCACATTGCATGTATTGAGTGAGGGGGCCCTTCAGATAACTTTGCCTCAGGCCCAAGCCAAAAGCTGTCAGCAGCCCTGCATTGTCCCACCAGAATGCATATGTTTATGTGCATGAAAGAGGGTAAGAAAGTGATGCATTGATGCCCTATGTTTGTGCGTGCGTGCGTGCGTGCGTGGGTGCGTGTGCAGGGCAGGCACTAGGCATAGGCAGACTAGGCCTAGGGCGCCAAATGTCCTGGGGGGGGTGCCACAGAATTACGAAATTCAGCTAAATAAAGCATTGGACTTTACATTGACAATGATTGTAATGGACACTCAGTACATATTCATGGTACTAGATCAGCTATGCGCAATCACACCATGTTCACAAATGCCAATGTCAAATTCCACAGAAAGGAAATGGTGCTAGCCTAGGGCACCAAATTGCCTGTGTGTGCGCGTGCGCGTGCGTGTGCGTGTGCGTGTGTATGTGTGTGTGTGCGTGTGTATGTGTGTGTGTGTTTGTGTGTGTGTGTGTGTGTATCTGGTTTGCTTGTTCTCTGCTTTGGTGGGTGTCCCGCCAAATTGCATATGTTTATGTGCACTTAAGAGAATAAGAAATTGATGCCCTGTGTGTGTGTGTGTGTGTGTGTGTGTGTGTGCGTGTGTGTGTGTGTGTGTGTGGTTTTCTGTTCTGGTGGGTGTCCATGTGCTATATTTTCAACCGAGAGTGCAGAGCCACTACTGGGGGAAGTGGTTGCCACCAGCCGCGTTGTTTTTAGTTTTCAGTGCAAGCAAAGCAAGAGCTTCACAGGCAGAAGAAGGCCTATGTTCCGCAAAGCTGTCATCTGTTCACACACACACACACACACACACACACACACACACACACACACACACACACACACACACACACACACACACACACACACACACACACACACACACACACACACACACACACACACACACACAGCTTTTCTGTTGGACTCAGCTTTTCATGTAGTACTCCAAATGAGTTTGTTTGAGTTATAGTAACCCCTTTGTGTCTGCACATTTGGGAAATGCCGTTTGGGAAATGTTAATTGTTATGCTCTTAGTCAGACCAAGTCTCGAAGAGATTTGAAAGTTGATGATAATCAGGCTATATGTTATAATCTTACTGCCACCAAAATTGTAATGACCAAGTTTTTAATCTGGTACTTACGGTTCTCGGTAATGTCATAACAATGTTGTTATGATGTAGTCGAGCCTTTTCAGCAATGAATGAATCTAAAATACTGCTGTTGATGTGACACTGTCATTAAGTATAGGGGCTAATAAATAGGACATAGCGGTATTTGTCAAAAGATACAGGATATAGATCCTAGTAGGCAGTGGTATAGTCTACGTAGAACGCAGGTATATACGCAGTATACCTACCTCAGAATTTCAGGGATTTCAGTATACCCACCTAAAATTGATTGATCCATTATTTAGAATAGCACAAATGTATACAGTATGACCACCTCAGAAAATGCTCAAATATACAGTATAAATGATAGAAGTCCGCAACACTGTTAATGCTCCCAGTGATTTATTTGCACAACGTTTCGGACCTTCGTCCTTTTTCAAAGGACTTCTATAATTTATTTCAATTACTTTGTTTTGTTTAGCACCTGTACCACTGATGTGCGCGCATTCTCTACCTTCTTCAAATATACAGTATACCCACCACAAAAAAAGGAGACTACACTACTGCTAGTAGGGTTAGAAGAGGAGGACCTCTAGCTGTGTGAAAGCTGTGTGAATGTGTGCGTGTGTGTGTGCGTGTGTGAGTGCGTGTGTGAGTGCGTCTGTGCGTGTGTGCGTGCGTGTGTGTGTGCGTGTGTGTGTGTGTGCGTGTGTGTGTGTGTGTGTGTGTGTGTGTGTGTGGGTGTGTGTGTGTGTTGGGGGTGTCGGTGGGCGACTGTATGTGTGTGCGCAAATTTGAACAAAATTGCAATGAATTGAATAAT
>NC_085874.1:46747691-46750191 GCF_034702125.1 Engraulis encrasicolus | reverse complement strand
ACTATTAGTTTATTACTTAGTAAACTTTCATGAAAATATCAAATTTGGCAATAGGAAAACCAGTTTCAATGAGCAGCATAGCTGCAGTACCTTTTTTGACCATTTCCTGCACAGTGCACCTTTAAGAATGCCCCACAATATGATACGATTTGATTCGATTCGATTTTTTTCCAATTACTTTTCCACTTCTATTATGTTGCACAATTAACAGCTAGGGCATTGGGCAGGGGTCAGCGATTTTATTATTTTCGGTATGTAAGATTGCCCCACGATATGATACGGTTCAATTTGATTGTCGATGGCCGTAGGATCGATACATCGATAAACATCGATTATTCGATTCCTTTCGATATTTAAGAATGACCCACAATACGATATGGTTCAATTGTCGATGGCCATAGGATCGTTGCATCGATATACAACGATTATTATTTAAACCTTCTACAATCAGGAACATGAGCGGCACACTGTACATATCGTTCATTATTTACACCAGGGATGGGGAACTTATGTCTCAAGGGCCATTTGCGGCCCTTGAAGCCGTTTTATCTGGCCCCCGAAATCATTTTAATGAATATTTAATTAATTCAATTAATTAATTAATTAATTAATTAATTTAATTTAATTTAATTAATAAACCTTCTACAATTAGGACCATGAGTGGCATAGATATCGATTATTATTTAAACCCATTAATCATTATCTGAGTGCCCACTGTGGAGCTTATGCCTCTAAGAATCCTGGGCCCAACCTATGTGGACCTTATGCCTCTACAATCTCTATCTATGCCTTCTTCTTTTGTCTTCTTGCTATTCTCTCTTGTTTCTGTCTCTCCTTTCTACTTCTCTTTTTAACACTGTCTTTAACATTGATGTTTTTCCCATTTGTTAACCCATTGACGCCTAAGACACCTGCCAAAAAGGGTGCCTTAGGATGCCTGAGCCCTTTTTAAGAAAAGCTGCCCTCAGCCTATACAAACTTAAATATCTCAGCTTCTGAAGCACATAAAAATATGCACTAAGATGCATTTAAACGCTGAGACCCTCATCTTTCATTAGAATGTGTTCATTCATCTCAAACAAACAGAGATTTTTAATAAAGTTGTCTCAAATCTCATGAGCCTGAATGTTGCGTAATGCAGCTCCAGGCGCCAGGGCCAATGTTGCGCAACGCAACATCAGGCATCAATGGGTTAAGCACTCTGAGCTGCATGCCTTGTATGATATAGTGCTATACAGATACAGTTATTATTATTACAACCAGGACCACGAGCGTCTGTTTGAGCTGATCCTCATGGAGGAGATCCGCTTCCCTCGAACCCTCAGCCCCAACGCCAAGGCCCTGCTGTCCGGACTGCTGCATAAGGACCCCAAGCAGAGGTACACACACACACACACACACACACGTAATGTACATTACATTGCATTGTGCGTGCACACACACACACACAGACACACACACACCATCAGTCTCAATGCCAATGCCAAGGCCCTGCTTTGTGTGTGTGTGTGTGTGTGTGTGTGTGTGTGTGTGTGTGTGTGTGTGTGTGTGTGTGTGTGTGTGTGTGTGTGTGTGTGTGTGTGTGTGTGTGTCTCCCGGTGCAGGTTAGGGGGAGGCCCAGATGATGCCAAGGAGATCATGCAGCACGCCTTCTTCTCCGGAATGCAGTGGCAGGACGTCTACGAGAAGAAGGTACCGCACCGCCCGGTCCGCACCACACGCAGCAACACCAGAGCTAGAGATCCTTTAAAGGGACACTGTGTGAGATTTTTAGTTGTTTATTTCCAGAATTCATGCTGCCCATTCACTAATGTTACCTTTTTCATGAATACTTACCACCACCATCAAATTTTAAGTATTCACTATGACTGGAAAAATTGCACTTTTCATACATGAAAAGGGGGATCTTCTCCATTTTTAGCTGCAAAAATGACTGCACTTAGACCACACTAGAAAAATTGTGTTTATTACTTAGTACACTTTCATGTAAAGATCAAATTTGGCAATAGGCAGCCCAGTTTCAATGAGCAGCATAGTTGCAGTACCTTTTTTGACCATTTCCTGCACAGTGTCCCTTTAAGTATATAGAGATATGCCAACTAGGTTTCTATGGGCACCTAACGTGACCAGGTTCCGGTCTGCCTAAAGGGGCGTGTCATAATGCTCCTACAATGAATAGAACAGTCCTTAAGGTCTGCCTCAAGGGGGATTTCTCCCCCCTTCCCCTTGCGACAGTAGAACCCGGAGACAATGGGCCAGGGGAACCTCTCTCTTATCTACTCTCTCTGCCAGAGCTGTCAAAAGTACAAGTAGGCTACAGATAAAATAAAGAAACAAAGTTTCCTTCCAACACAGTTTCCTTCCAACACAGTTAACTCATCCAGGGCTATATATTGGGTGCCAGACACAACACTTAAAGGGACAGTTTGGTCAATTTCAACATGCAGTTGTATTGCTCACACTACCCTGGACTTGTCAGTGCCTGAGATTTTTTTTTCTT
>NC_085874.1:46715191-46742691 GCF_034702125.1 Engraulis encrasicolus | reverse complement strand
CATTATGTCAAAGTCATAAACACTGTATGACTTTGTCTTTAAGTGAAATTCGGGTATAACAAAGACAGGCCGAACAATGTCAACTTTTCATGGCCATAAAACGTTTATGTCATTGACATTATGTTTATGACTAGTTCATGACTGCATTATGACACGTTATGTCATACGTACAGTATGACGCCCGGCGTCAAGTAAAGTGTTAGCCTACAATCATACAAACACAAATGCATTAGCAGAGGTAATATTGGAACTTACTGCATTGATTGTGATTTGAATGAGATTTGTGACTATGGTTTGCTCTCTTCTCTTCTCTTCTCTTCTCTTCTCTTCTCTTCTCTTCTCTTCTCTTCTCTTCTCTCCTCTTCTCTTCTCTCCTCTCCTCTCCTCTCCTCTCCTCTCCTCTCCTCTCCTCTCCTCTCCTCTTCTCTTCTCTTCTCTTCTCTTCTCTTCTCTTCTCTTCTCTTCTCTTCTCTTCTCGTCTGCAGATGACAGTATGGAGTCCTTTGACAGTGACCGGAGGCCCCACTTTGAGCAGTTCTCCTACTCAGCCAGTGGAACTACATAGCCCACCCCACCCCTCTCTTTCTAGCTAACTTTCTCTCTCTTCCTTTCTCTTTAGCCTGTCTATTTCTCTTTCCTTTCCATCTCTTTGTCTGTCTTTTTCTCTCTCTTGTTCCCTTTCTACCTGGCAATGCATCCCTGTCCCGGTCCTCCCCTCTGCTCTTCTTCACCCTTCTCTCCTCTGCCCTGTTCTCAGATTTATTAAATATCTTTGCTTGTCGCTTACCTTCTCTCTCTCTCTCTCTCTCTCTCTCTCTCTCTCTCTCTCTCTCTCTCTCTCTCTCTCTCTCTCTCTCATTCTTTCTTTCTCTCTCTTGTTCTTTCTTTCTTTCTTTCTTTCTTTCTTTCTTTCTTTCTTTCTTTCTTTCTTTCTTTCTTTCTTTCTTTCTGTCTTTCTTTCTCCTGTCCTTCCTCTCATATCCAATATCTGCTCTGACCATCATCTTAATCAGTGTCTCCAGCTTCTGCACTTCCATCATGATCTTCTCCTCCCCTCCCCTCCCCTCTCCTCACCTCTCCTCTCTTCTCCTCCCCTCCCCTCTCCTCTCCTCTCCTCTCCTCTCCTCTCTTCTCCCCTCCTCTCCCGTCCCCTCCCTTCCCCTCCTCTCCAGTCCTCTTCTCTTCTACCCCCTCCTCTCCTTTCCTCTCCTCCCCTCTCCTCTCCTTTCCTCTCCTCTCCTTTCCTCTCCTCCCCTCTCCTCTCCTATTCCGGCTCTTTATTTCTCCTTTCTCCCAGTGCTCCACTCCTCAGCTCCAGCGAGGGGCAACACTACACACACACACACACACACACACACACACACACACACACACACACACACACACACACCCCAGGAAGTGCCCCGCCGCAACGCATCCCCACCTCTACTCCCGGTCGTCATAGCAACCACATCTCATGCGGAGACGTCACTCTTCTCATCTTCTTCTCCTTATCCCACTTGGCACTTGATGATATATCATAGATTTTGTTTCTTTGTGTTTTCATTTCTCAGTAGTTCATCTTTGGACGACTATTTAATCGGAACTGACTGTCGATGTGGTCATCCTCTTAGCACAGACATCATTAGGGTACTGGTACAAAGTAACAGCATAACAGGAATATTTTGTTTTCAAGTTATTACTATTATTGTTTTTTTTTTTGTTTTTTTTAAGTAATGCCTTCTTCACCTGTCTCTCCTTTGTGGAGGTGGGCACGAAAAAGTGCCATCCCTTTAAGGACCATTTTAAAGGTCTGTGGGGGAGGTTTTGGATACTTATAAAGGAGAGCAGGGGTGCGTTCCAATATGCAACCTTGCTTCCTCCACTTGTGCTTGTGGCCTCGCCCCACCTCCTGGCCCCTCCTCCGTGGAGAAAACAATAAAGTGATCCCAATTGCAAATGAGAAAAAGACTTTACAATTGAGCTTTTGCAAGATATTGAAATATAATGCTGTTGTCATTGATGTCATCGTGACATATTACTTCCTGGTACGAGGCCACAGGCACAAGTGGAGGAAACAAGGTTGCATATTGAAACGCACCCCCAGTCATCAACAAACCAATGTCCCTTGAGTTCATTCAGTCCCCTATACAGGAGTTTATGCCTGTGAGAGTACCGCTCCACGCATACACAGATTGGTCACATTCACAAACATACTGTATACTGTATACTGCAAGCACAAACAACAGAAGTGATGTTGACCATCCTCTCAACACAGCTCTCCATTACCTTTTCATCTAGACACAATAGATTCGTTCAGCGTTGTGCTTTTATTTTGGGTAGGGGTGGAGTTTGTGTTTGAAAAAGAGTTGAAAAAAAAACCTAGACACTTGTCATGTAGATCAATCAATGCGCACAATCCCATGCACAACTTAATAGGATGACTGACTGGACACCAGTATGCAAAGCAAATGAGGAACAGGACATGCTTGCTGTGACCCCTTTAAGAGTGTACTGTGACTACTGTCACACCGCTGTGACGGGAATGTTCGGGCAGTGAAAGTTCTGGGCACCATACAATAAAATTCGGAATTTTAGAATTTTGCATTGTTATAGAACACATTCTTTTTATAGAAATGTTCAAGAAGAACCCACACTCTTAAAGGTTTTAAATAACGCACACAACCCTGTGTGGCCGAGTGCACAACCAGTACTTGCTTTTGGAAGGATCACAGCACAACGTAGGATACTGGCGGTGTCATGAAGGAGGCAGATAGCCAAAGGGCCTCTCATTTACATATATATCTTCCATCATGGTTTGACTGTACCGCGTCCCAATCTCAAAATGGAAGTTCTGGAGATCGCCCCGCGCGGTGCTGTGAATAATGCACCGTACGTACGTACCGCGCACAAATTTGACAAATTGACCCAGTGGGCAACTCTGGGCCCGCCCGTGAAATTAGGCTACTTGTTTTCCCCCACGTTTGCTCCACCCGCCGCTGTATGTATTGGCTAATCAATATGTCTAATGACTTGCAGTGATTGGCACCGCACGATTGGAGCATTCGGAGGGGAAAACACTGCATGGTCTCATGGGCAGGCCAGAGGAGCCGACTGAGTCAGTAGCCTACGCATGGGGACGTGTTCATACACGAAAAGTGCCCACCCACGCCAGAGATTCTTTAAGTATATAGAGATATGCCAACATAACAGGTTTCTACGGGCACCTAACGTGACCAGGTTCCGGTCTGCCTAAAGGGGCGTGTCATAATGCTCCTACAATGAATAGAACAGTCCTTAGGTCTGCCTAAAGGGGGAGTAGAACCCGGAAACAATGGGCCAGTGGAACCTCTCTCTTATCTACTCTCTCTGCCCACGCGCATGCGTACCCTGTAGTGCAGCCTGCATGTTACCAGCCTAAAATGTCCATATCTATTCACAAGGGTGCTCATGTTGACCGCTATGCTCCCGGGGGGATTTTGTAGTCACAGCATAGTCATGGAGTCTCTGGAGTCGATCCATCTGACTGAGGTGCTGTTTCCATGTAGCAGGATATTTCTTTTAGCAGGGTTTTTTTTTTCTCCTGTTGAGGTGTAAACGCAACATGTGAAAAAAAAATAATACTCCATTGTGACAAATGCGTTTCAGCCCCCTAAAATGTCCATATCTATTCACAAGGGTGCTCATGTTGACCGCTATGCTCCCGGGGGGATTTTGTAGTCACAGCATAGTCATGGAGTCTCTGGAGTCGATCCATCTGACTGAGGTGCTGTTTCCATGTAGCAGGATATTTCTTTTAGCAGGGTTTTTTTTTTCTCCTGTTGAGGTGTAAACGCAACATGTGAAAAAAAAATAATACTCCATTGTGACAAATGCGTTTCAGCCCCCTAAACAGGATATTTTTTTTCTCCTGCTTTTTATACTTGGATTTTAAATATCTGCTACGTGGAAACGGAAGGCCAAAACCAATGCAAAGCCAATGCAACCAGGAGAAAAAAATATCCACATATAAAAATATCCAGCTACGTGGAAACAGCACCTGAGCTAGTTAGTGATGCGTGCACTTGTACGGATGATGTGCTGTCTGGTGATTTTGCGGGGGTTTTTTTGATGACTGTGACTGATTGACGTTTGGACTTTTTTTTTTTTTGCTGAATACTAGTGTCTTAAGCTGTCAGGTGTGACTAGGGCCGAAGGGGGGGTGTAGGTTTTGGAGGGGAGATAAGAGTTACAAAACAAACAAACAAAAAAAACAGAAACAAAGCCCAGCAGCAACGTGTAAAATTAAGGATTTTAGTTTTTTTTCCCCTTTTGTACCATACACATTTTTGTTACCCAAAACAATGATACCCTCCCCCGAGCCTTTTGGTGAGGCAGCTGATCACCTTAAAAAATTCAAAAGAAAAAAAGAAATGTGAAAAGCAAACCTTACTGGTAAGATTAAATGCTCATTAAAAAGGGGCTTTGCAATGCTCTTGCCATGCAGCAGCAGGTTCAGCCTCACTACTCTGGCTGTGACTAGAGAGTGTGTCGTCGATATGTAATGTCATCAATGTTGGTCACGTGTGATTAACTCCACCGCACTGTGCTGTACAGGGACACTTATTCCCCCCCTCCCCTCCCCTCCCTCTCTAACGCCAGTGTCCAACTTGATATGGGTCTTCTCCTGACCAGACCCATGTCATGCCACCGGCACCCACCAGGGGGCATTCTTCTTCTGTACAGGCGTAATCATAGACATATTCTGTCTGTGTCTCAGATGCTGCACTTCTGCACTTGGGGCACTATGTTTTTTTAGTGCGTAAAGAATACGGCATACACACTAAAACATGAACACTGAAGTGCACAAGTACACCATTTCGTGATCCAGCCATAATAATGTCTATGGGTGTCGTCCTCCTTGTTCAGACTAGCACTCTCGCAGCCTTGGTAAGGTGTCCTGAGTAAAGACCTTTTCAGTTCACTTTGATTGCACACACACACACACCGTGCACCACACTTAGCAAACATCAATGGCCATTCTGAGGATGCACGTTTGTCAGTGTAACGCAATGACAATGACACCATAGTAGCACTTTGAGCACACTCCTGCATGGCTTACCACAAGGATTTTTAAGATGCCATCCATTTGTGTCGAAATGCTATGGTAGAAAAAAAATAAAGAAAGAAGATCTATTTTTGGCAGAACAAAAAAAGAAGAGAAAACAAACAAAATAACCGGCAGCAACCCCTATAGACCCCATGTGTCATAATACACTCTTAACTCTGTTAGCAACTCGCACAAGCTGCCAAAATGTTGTTAATTACCTGTAGTGTAGAATTTAGGCACCACACACACACCAGGCACACAGTAGACATTTTGAAGAGATACCGTACGTAAGTGAATGCTCGTCATTGCTTCTTTATCAGGTGCAGTAGTCAGCATTGTATATACGCAGTAGAGAACTCACCTGCTACAAAAAGCCACAATGATACTGTTGTTAGCTGATGGCTATGCATGTGGCTAACCAGTTTGTACAGATGGCACACACTGCCTGTGTTCTTGGAAACAAAAAAAGGAGAGGAAGAATATTTTTGTGTATACTCCTATTCAACCCCTCTGTCAGAACAAACGGAAAAAAAAAAAAAATCCTGCCCACTTATTCTTTTCTTGAAAGGCAATGCTGTCTATTGCACCTTTGGATAATAATGTGGATCGAATTTAGCTGTTTTACTTTCTGCTAGTGTTTTAAGAATCACACTTAAAGGGGCCCCAGCCAACGATTTTAACTGTATTAAGCCCCAAAATAGTGGCATACCCNTTTAACTAATAGAAGGTATGAAGGAAGGCCAAATCGTACAAATACAAAAGGAAGTGAAGGGGGCTCTGGCTGGCTAGGAGAGATCAGCCAGAAGACATGACGGCCTTACTATGTTGGGTAGCACTTAACTTGACACCGGTGTCATATGCATGTCATTGCAGTGTCATAACAGGGTCATGGCACCGTTATGCAAGTGTCTTAACTATTATGTCTTTGCCATCACCTAATGTCACTTAAGGCCAACAGTCATAAAATGTGTATGACATGGACATAATGTTTATGACTTATCTATGACTGTGTCATGACACTATTATGACACTGTAATGACATGCATATGACGCCGGCGTCAAGTAAAGTGTTACCCTATGTTGAAAACCCATGCTGACAGCACTTAGTCATCTCCGAGTGGAGATGAGGTTTTTATTTTTTAAATTTCTATTATTTTTTATTATTGCTTTCTTTTCTTATTGAAACATAATTTGTGAATTAATATGAATGTACATCGGCCCATTGATAATTCATTTTATTGTTTTTTTTTCTTTTCTTTTAATTTTGTTTTTGTTTTGTTTTTTTTAGAAAATGTGTTTTTGTATATTTAAATCCTTTCTATTTTGTGCGTTTTTATTGCACTCTTTGTTGTTGATGTTGTTGTTCGCTCTTGGAATTTTCAACCAAAGTGTTTAGGTTCACCACAGGGTTCAAAGTCAGCTGAGAGGAATACTAAAACACATGTAAGTTTCTTTTTTTTAAGTTATTTTTATTTGATTTTTTTTCCTCTTCTCCTGTCTTTCCATTGGCCGAGTGAGTGAGTGAGGTACTCAGACACCAGCTCTTGTGAATAAAGGATGTTTCTCTTCACTCTGTTGACTGCGTTGGCATTCTTGCATTACAACTTTTGTCCATTCTAGCCAGGAAATGAAAGTCTTTTTTAACTGTTGCTCGTGTTGATGTGTGAGTGGTGGTGGTGGTGGTGGTGTGTGTGTGTGTGTGTGTGTGTGTGTGTGTGTGTGTGTGTGTGTGTGTAGGCCTTGAAAAAAATTCACTGAAAGACAAACAAAAACACAGGCCTAAAAAAACTCATGCAAGGTTGTAAAATATGAATGCTGTACTGCATCAATGTAGAATTGGATAGCTGCTTACAATGCTATGGACACCATACAATTAAATCAGTTGTCAGAAAAGTGAAAAGGTGTATTTACATTTACAGGATTACATATAGGCCAGAATGTTTATGTACCGCGTACACTAATAAAGCTTTGTAGTGATATATTTAACAGCCTAAGCCTTTTGACCCGGGACACACCAGACCGATGTATAATCCCTGTATGTGTGTTAATGCCAGTTGACCAAGGTGGGCCTGTTAGGCCTAATAGTTTGTGTCATCCAGTCAGTCTAGTCAATGGTTGGGAGCAGGCTTCACTCAATTTTAATAAAGTGCTGTGAGGGTGCTGCCCAAATGATGAGCTAGAATACAGTAGGCCTAAAATGAGAGAGCCGCACCTTGCATAAAAACTATTTCCCCCCCTTCTATTGCCTACTGCACAGAAGCATTTCAGTGTGTGTCCTCTTCTGTGTGCAACAATTACATCCAATACCATGCCCTTCACCCTACATTCTCACTCAAACTCGTGCATGGTCTCAAGGTGCACCCATCCACCCACACCAATGCACCTCGTAGTATACAATATAGGCTACTAATTTTAGGCCTATATAACATAGGCCTATTGGCTTTTAATAAGTAGGCCTATATGACTTTTTTGTAACATTGTCTATTGACTATTGTAATGAGTAGACATTTGTTAATACTGAAATGATGCGTTAATGGAGCATATTAGCTATTAATTATCATATTACGTAATCATCCGCTCGTCACTATCATTGGTCACTGAGACAAAATGAACCTGGCCATGACATATGATAATTTAAAAGTAAAATTTTACATCCCTTCATTGCATTGTTTAGATATTACATACAAAAAATTATTAGAAACATGGGAAAAATGGCAAGATCAGCAGTTTTATGTTATTAATATGGATAATAATTCCAAAACGCGAAACAAAGAAAGGTGACGTCAGGATCAACACAGCTCGCTTTAACTCACGTGAGCCTGATAGATAGGCTACTGTTCAGGAGGAAATATAATCCCGTTTAACAACGGCACGTTTAAATCCCTGTCGTAAAACTGTGTAGAATTTACATTTATTCCTAGACTGTGTGAATTGGGGGGATTTTCGATGCCTGGCTGGAAGAGCTTGGCATTGCTGGCTCTGCTGAGCCTGCGCTAACCTGCGAGCGGTGCTGCATGCTCTCGGCTCTCGGGCTGGTCCAGAGCTGGTGGCGACAGTCTCTCATCGCGTCGGAGACACCATAGCAGGCAGCTGACTGTCGAGGACGAGGATCACGATGGGAGGATTCCTATAGACAAACCCCTAAGAATACCTGAGAGATAACAGACTGAAGGACGTGGATGATTGAGGTGTTGCCTGTTTGACACGTGTGGTAACGCATTTAGTGTCAATTCCACGGTGACATCATTTGTTGCTTGGTGGGGTAGCTCTACGCGGCATCTGGAATGTTGTAGGTAGGTCGCAAAAAATTGTACGGTCATGATGCTCGGGATTCGGTTGTGGTGGTGACTGAACGAATAGGCCGAATGTAGACTGTAGGCCTACGGTAGACTATGTCATTGAATGGAATAGGCGTAGGCGTCAGCATGGTGTCAATGGCACAGCATTGTAGAATAGGATTCCTTTTATTTAGACAGTGTAACCGACATGGAATGTAGTCGCGGGTGCTTCTGTAGCATTGCTACATCAGTAGCCAACACATTTGTAGCAATGGATTAGACTGAGGAAACGAGCTTTCCGTGTTCTGTGCCAAAATAGTCTGTTTTACATATGGATGTGAATGTTAAGGGCACCGTCGCGACATGTGGCATGACTGTTGGGCTGGATGACATCTCTCTCGGGCAAACTGGGCTGGGCAGAGGGTCGATAAGCAGCATCCTGCCTCCCACCAGGCAACACCAGTCGCGCAACCTGCTTGTTTTCAGTGCAGTGGGCTATCACATTCCACGCTGAGACGCACATTTACATTGGTTGTTGGGATGTCCGCAAGATTCATTGTTACAAAGGGAAAATAGATCACGGTTTTAAATAACATTTGTTTTCGCCAGATTGCAGCGAAGGCAGCGCACCGACTGGGATGCAAATTAAATAGTCAAATGAGAAAATGTAGGCGGTCTGTGATGTAGGCTGCCATCGCTATTCTGTTTGAAGGATTATCGCATTGCTTTGCTTACTACACTGTGGCATTTCACGTTTTTAAATCTGTGATTGAATGATGGTAATACTCATTCAAGCGAATGCTATTCCTCTGACCACTTCATCACCATTTGAATGGTTAGGGCCGGCCTATAGGCTAAGCATCAATGAGTGCAATGTGCCCTGTTGCACACATAGCCAGATCCTAAAAGAAATCGATTGTAGGCTATGTTGGCAGGGCATGTAATGACAAACAAACAGGGTTCTAATTTGTTTTGAATATGGTATGCTCTCTTCTAAAACTACCCTACTAAGGCAACTTCTCATTGAACACGTGCATAGCCTTGAACCTCAGTGAAATATTTGTACTATTCTGTCTTAGTTAACTTAATCTTAACTATCTTCATTCCAAAGGCTTTTTCAAATCCATCCCCTCCCTCCGTACAGAGCACGGGTGTTACCCATTCCATTTTACATTGTTATCCCATCCTTTGTATGCTTAGATGATGAGATTCATGCTCTGGAATAATATTGCAGGATTTAGGGATTTTCTCTGGCACCTCCACTGCAAGGCAACTGCAAATGCCATAACAGAGTCACAGCATTATCGCTGCATTGTCACAGTTCCCTTCCCTCCTAGTGCCTCCCAGATGATTGAGTAGGCCACGTGTCGACAGGCAAGTTGGCAGACAGACGGGCAGACATGCGAGCTCACAAACAGACACAGAAATGCACACAAAGCTGACTGTGTTGATTTCTCTGGAGAAGAGAAGAGACCTACTGTAGGGATGGGTGGTGGAGGAGGAGGAGGAGGAGGGGTGGAGGGATGGATGAATGGATATGTGATCCGGACCGGAGGGATGGAGGGGTCTGTGATGGGGGAACGGAAGCGATCAGGAGGGGCACAGGGGTGGAGGGTGGGGGTACAGAAGGATGGAGAACTGGATGTAATCGAAGGGTGGAGGGATGGAAGGGGGGAGGGGTGGAAGGGTGGATGTAATCGAAGGGTGGAGGGATGGAAGGGGTGGAGGAATGGAAGGGTGGAGGGATGGAAGGGGTGGAGGAATGGAAGGGTGGAGGGGTGGAAGGATAGAGGAATGGAACGGTGGAGGGATGGAAGGATGGAGGGGTGGAAGTGTAGGAGGGGATCAGGAGGGGGTGAAGAGATGGGACGGGATCAGGTGGGGCAGAGGCAGGGGTGAAAGTAGGCGGGTGCGCAGTGCACAGGTGCGCAGCACCGGTATGAAATTTACAGCAGGTGCGTAGTTCCGGTTAGAGAATAGATTTAATGCTGTTCAAAAACCCACATTTGGGAAATAAATAAGGTCTGTAGGGATGCACCAATACTGGTATCGGTATCGGCTCCCGATACTACTCATTATACTCGTACTCGTACTCGTCAAGCACTTGCCGATACCAGCTATGAGTACTACTGTACTCTGCCCTGCTAAGGCAAAAGGCAGTAACTTCAAATTTTTCAAAAATGAGTTTTTGTCATATTTGCAATAATAATCATCAGTTTTATCATGTGAACAAACATGGAGTTTGAAATCAGTTGTTTTGAGGGTAAAAAAAGGTGTAAAGTAAAACAAGCTGAAAATCCTTTGTGTAAACTAAGGCAGAAGACAGTAACTTCAGTTACTGCTTTTTGCCTTCTGCTCTGGACCTGCAGAATTCTGGAACTCTGATGTTCCAAACTGAGGCAGAACACAGTAACTTCAGTTACTGTTCATCTGTTAACAGTCAAAACTCCTTCTTTAAATTTCAGTCATGTAAATAATCAAAAAAATATAAAATGAAACTATTATATTATGAAACATGATCAGCCTGCTAGGCAATGTGTGTAACTACTATTTGAGGTAGTATGAAATACAAATACACACACAAAACCCATTTATAATTATATTATTATTATTATTAACAATTTATATTTTAATAAACATGACATTTTGTCATAATGACTCTAATAGTGTGTATACTGCTTAAATTATATGTGAAAGTTGTATTTGTTGCTTATTATTCAGATTTAAAATAGAAGTTACTGTCTTCTGCCTTAGCATGACTAATTGTCATTCCGGGGGCAATGCTAAGGCAGAACACAGTAACTTCCAAAAAAGGGTCAAAGGTTAACTATTTGTAAAATTATTTTTTATGAATAGATGTAGGCAGGCATACACTACAAACTGTGAAAATTACAGCTTTGTAGCTATAACCAGATTGTGGTGACATTAATTTATTTTAAGATAACTTTAACATCATTTTTCTCAGTTTCACACTCTGGTGAGTTACTGTCTTTTGCCTTAGTAGGGCAGTATTACTCAAAACAATGCAAAATCTTGTCATGTTCTGTGGACTTGAAATCAGCATGGAAAAAAGTGGCACCTCATACATTTACTAACATTTAAATCTACATGGAAATGGACAAGAAAAATATCACAGGTGGAAAAAAACAAGGCCATGCATTTATTTTCATTGTATTTTGGTGGTAAAAGGTATCGGTATCGGTACTCGGTATCGGCAAGTACACACATTAATGTACTCGTACTTGTATCGGTTTTCAAAAAAGTGGTATCGGTGCACCCCTAAAGGTCTGCTATTTCTTTAGAAAACACATACAACCACACTATGCCATTTTAGACGTCTAGACATAGTGTCATCCTATGAAGTCCTCCGAAAATAATCATGCAGCGATATAGATCTGTAATGCACATGTTTGTTTTGTTTGTTTATTGTTTTGTTCGTGGGTCGGTAGCAGCAGCGGTAAAAAAACAAAACTACTTTCAGCCCTGGGCAGAGGTGATTAAGGTGATGCCGGTGAGGAGGAGAGGGAGAGGGGTAGAGAGGTGGAGAGATATGATAGATAGATAGATAGATAGATAGATACTGTAGATAGATAGATAGATAGATAGATAGATAGATAGATAGATAGATAGATAGATAGATAGATAGATAGATAGATAGATAGATAGATAGATAGATAGATAGATAGATAGCCTTTATTGTCCCCGAGGAGAATTTTTTTCTCATGCCACTATGCCACACCATTTTAGATGTCTAGACACATGCACATGTAATGCACATGTTTTATTGTTTCGTTTGTGGGTCGGTAGCAGCACCGGTAAAAAAACAAAACTACTTTCAGCCCTGGGCAGAGGTGATGAAGGTGATGCCGGTGAGGAGGAGAGGGAGAGGGGTAGAGAGGTGGAGAGATATGATAGATAGATAGATAGATAGATAGATAGATACTGTAGATAGATAGATAGATAGATAGATAGATAGATAGATAGATAGATAGATAGATAGATAGATAGATAGATAGATAGATAGATAGATAGATAGATAGATAGCCTTTATTGTCCCCGAGGAGAATTTTTTTCTCATACCACACAGGGTGCAGTCTCCGCAGAGCAGTGTCCTAGAACACCTGTCAACTCGCCTGTACCAGGCAGGTAGACAGGCGGCATTCAAAAGATGAAGGGGGTGAGGAGCAGTTGGCCCTGATGGAACCTGCGGGGCGATGCTGTGGGGAGGATCACTGCACACATGCTCCTCAGTACCATTCTGAAGAGTCTCCATATGGCAACGCAATGTTGGGGGCAGATTCCCAGGCCATATGCATCTGCCGTTCATTCATTGCTGAAAAGACTCAACTACATCATAGCACCATTGCTATGACATGACTGAGAGCCTCAAGTAACAGATTGAGACTTGGTCGTTACAATTTTGATGACAGGAAGGTTATGTGATATGGGCCAGTGATGCGCGGGTCGACGAAAAAACAAGATACACCCGACCGCTTTTTTCCCTAGTCCGCCCGCTTGCCCTGCCCGCAAGAAATATTCATGAAAAATATTGACCCGGCCCGCTTCCCGACCCGCCTTTGAAAATAGTAGCCGTGCGTCTTTATGAACACCCTAGCGTCATTGGCAAAGCGCAATCACGTCAATAAAGCTCTCAGCATGGTTCACTGCCGAGGGGTCTGGATTCACTTCACATCACAGAAAATGCTGAGCTGCAGGTATAAGTTCGCTTAAATGGTTGATAGGGAACAGGAAGGCTATGAAAACACCCATAGTGGCAATGTAGCCTACAACACCTTCTCTTCTTTTGGTTTGGTAGGCTACTCCTCTGCTCTGTCCTTTTCCTGAACTAAAATTGGTTTCGCTTTTTCCTATCCCGAAGTTGAGGGACAGGGTGCCAAGGCCACCCCCTCCTTCACCAGAGACCAAGCGGTTAATTTGGGAGTTTGGGAAAGATAATCGCGTCACATGTGTGTGCACAAACCACAAACGCAACCTGCGCCGCCTGGTGCCACTATAGGCAACGCTTGTCTTTCTAGCGCAAATGATAATTTAGCCCACACAAAGCGTGAACTTTCGTAATCTTAGATGACTGCAATGTAAAGATCCATACATGATCACGTAGGCTGCAGAGCCCTTCTCAACTGATTGACATGGTGCACTCACGATGCTATAACGCGACATGCCCTGTCCAACAAAAAGTAGCCTAGTCTATGTTGAATAGGCTAGATAACATTTTCTCACAAATTATTATTTTCTAATATGAGCATTTCGACCATAAATGTTTGTCTGTTACCCAGACTACCAAGTTTGCTCTTCATACAATGCTATTTTATTATTTAGGCTATTTATTAGCCTATTTCTTTTAAGTGGCGAGGGCATTGTTCTTCCACTGTAGGCTAAATTACTCAAATGAGCACTGCATTCAAATGGAATAGGCTAATAATTTGGACATTGTAGGCTATAGGCTATAGTAGCCTATTCTATTTCGACAATGTAGGCATAGCCACTCGAATCCCTACCTGTGGAGGAAATTAATCTGTATGTTGGTGAGCAGACGGAGCCAGCCGTCAAGTGGATTGCCTCGTAGTCGACACAGGAAATGAAAACAAACTCTGTAAGCAACACATGAGTGCGAAACCATTACAATTGTATAAGAAAATATGTAGGCTATATCCATCACTGCACTGTTTAGAGAGCACCCTCTGTGTTCTTCAAAATGCACTCAATGGTTGCACCTGCTGCACCAGTTGCGCGCAGAAGATATTCGGCCGACGCAGGGGCCATTAAGTCTCCTGCAGAGCGCGTGGCACCATCGTAGTTATTCAGCCATATAGGCCTAAACTTTGATCTATTTCGCAAAAAATGTCCCTGTCTGCTAAAGTAAACTATAGCCTATTGGCTATAGCCTACTTTAAAATTCGGCATCATTTCAAAGGTCCTGACCGACCGCACCCGACCCGAATTTCATTAAAAATAATATTTCATAACCCGTGCCTGCGGTCGACCGCAGTTAACTGCAAGCGCCCGCTGATTTCGGGTCAGCCCGCGCATCACTGATATGGGCTCTGCGCAAAGGGGTTAAAGATACTACACATAGAGAAGAAAACGAGTTTGCTCAAAATGCAATTGCTGTATATTTGGGCCCGGGCTGTACTGTGAAAAAAAAAAGATTGTGACAGTTTGATAGATCTACATCTACAATGGCATTTTTAAAGGGCAGAGATGTTTCACAAACTGCCTTGATATGCTTTATGTCACTTTGGCAGAGAACAGACAGCATGGCACAGCTAGCAGCTGATGGTTGTGATTATTGTGAGTGATTAATCTGCAGTCCCCAGTGTGTGTCTCTACGGTGCCCAGCCGTCCATCCTGGCATTGGGAACGCAGCATAGCCTCTTACTGCAGATGGGGACGCTGGCGGGCCTATTCACTATTTGCTGAAAATACCCAACGACATCATAACAACATTGCTATGAGATTGCCAAGAGCCTTAACTGACAGATTAAGACATAGCTATTACAATTTTGGTGAGAGTAAGGTTATAACATAGGCTCTGTGCTAAGGGGTTAAAGAGCATAGCAGCAGTAGCAGAGCCTAAGTGGTGGCGAGGAGAGAGACGTACAGTAAGCTGTGAGATTAAAAGAGGAAAATATGTGGGCTTCACTGATGCTGTGACTGGACTGGCAAAGCCCTAGATATCCCCTCATGTGTTGACAGCTTAACACGTACATAGACACAGACACAGACACGCGCACACATGCACATACATGCACACGCACACGCACACACACACAAGTGCAGTGCTTGCCCGAATAATCATCATCACACAGTGTCAGTGTTGTCATGCTGTGTCTGTGTCGCAATGTGCTGTGCAGTCCAGTATCCACCTATTATGAAACATTTTCACATGGGCAGGCATAGAGACAGAGTCGTAGTTTGGCAACAAGCAACACAGAAAACACAGAAAACACAGTTGTGCACATTGTTTACGTGTTTATATTTATTATGTATTGAGTCCGAGGGTTCAGGGCCCTATTGAACCTTGGGATCATGGCAGCACTTGAAACTGAAACACTGTCTGTCACTACAGTTTTCAGCAACATTAGGACGTGTTTGGCCGTGGGCCCAAACAGACTGTGCTGTGCAGGGCCGTATTAAGGTGGCCGGCGGCCCCTAGGCTACAGGTTTCTGTAGGCCCACAGAGGGCAAATTTTGGGACAATATTACATAGATAGTGTCATAATTCTAAGACAGGAGTTTAGGGCGGCATGTCTGCAAACTGTGGAGAGGAATTTTGCAATACTGCATCAGTATTTTTTTCCCCTTTTGGCCAATCGGGGGCCCCCTGGCATGTGGGGGCTCCCTAGGCTGCAGCCATATCTAGCCTGTGCATTAATCCGGCCCTGGTGCTGTCGTGGATGTGGAGAGTGAGATTGGAAGAGGGTTGTAAGGGCTGGGAGAGGTGGAGTGGGGGTTGTAAGAGGTGGCGGAGGTGGATTGTGGGGGTTGGAAGGGGTGAGAGAGGTGGAGTGTGGGGGTTGTTGTGGGCAGATGTTCATCCATGTAGACAAGCGGGAAGGTCTCACAGAGAACAACATCATCTCAATGGTCACTTGACATTTAAAATGCAGCTCAACACTTTTTTTTGTCAAATGAATGTGTCATAGCCCCGTGTAGCCTACACGATTCAGAATGGGGTCGACCTCCCCCCATAGAGAAGTATTTGATTTCACCAGAAATGTTGTGCATTTGGTTGTACATCAGAGTGGGTCAACTGCCAAATAGGGATACAAACGATTAATCGACTTTAATCGATCAATGCGTTAATCGATTAAAAATATTAATCGCAATTAATCGACAATTCAACTGACAAGACACCCAGGTGAAATGGGCATGTGAAGAGTGTGTGTGAAGAGGGGTGTGAATAGGGTTAATATTTAAATCACCTTTGGATTAAAGAATTGAAATAGAATTCATTTAAATGTGGTATTTTGGCTAAATTTTTATTTAAAATGTTTAGATTTAGTAGTTTTTTTTCGAGAAACATTGAAATTTCGGGGGGGAAACGCCGCTTATCAATTAATCATAAGTTGATCGATAAAGCTATCAACTAATGATTAATGAATTAATCGATAATTTGCATCCCTACTGCCAAATGATATCAGTATAGTCAGGTGTTAGACTGCAAAGCAATAGAAAAGAATAGAACAGGATTGAGTGAATTATGACCTGAATTGTTAGATTTATTATTGTATTTATTATTATAAATTGGCAATGCATACAGGATGTGCATGTGCAATTCCAGTAATAACAATACATTGTCCAGTGAAAAATGTTTAGATTGTCCTTCAGTGACTCCACAGTTGCCTTTCCCTTCAGAGTCATACAAGCACACGCAAACACATGCACACACACACATGCACGAGGACACACGCACACACACACACACACACACACACACACACACACACACACACACACACACACACACACACACACACAGATACAAAAACAGAGGAAGTTGTTGGAAATTGAGTAGGCTTACGTGTGGAGAATTCTGTCTGTCTCACTGAAGCTAAAGTGGTTCTCCCTCAAGGTCCGATCTGTCAGTTTCTCTCTATCGTACACATGTATGTTGTCAGAGAGAAAAAGAGAGGGAGAGGGGGAGAGAGAGAGAGAGAGAGACAGAAAGGGAGAGAGAGAGAGAGAGAGAGAGAGAGAGAGAGAGAGAAATGTACTGTTTGCACAAAGCCATCACCATCCCACAGCAGTGTATTGATGCTGATCTGACCAGCGGCGTCAGAACTCAAGCATGGCATCATCTGTGTGAATATGGGCATATCATGTCCTAAACATGCTGACATGATCCAGAAGAGATGCAGCAGCAGCATCTACAGCTCAATATGCTCCAGGCCGACCGACCTTGCAATAACTAGTGTTGCACCGATACCGATACCAGTATCGGCTGGGGCCCCGATACTGCACTAAAATGGTGGTATCGGTATCGGCCGATACCAACAAATAGGGCACCGATACCATTTACAGATGCTCGTATGACTCTTAAACACAGCCTTGATCTTAGTTATTTTATATCATAGGTATTTAAAAAGTATAAAAAGTTCTACTGGAGTAGGCAGCAGCCTGACAAAGCCATAATAGCAATGATGTTACATCCAAGTAGTAGCCTATATAACTTTTCATATATATACTGTATATAAATTTCAAACAGAGTAGTATCGGTATCGGCCGATACTGCGCAGTCGGGTATCGGGTATCGGTATCGGGGCTAAAAAATGGTATCGGTGCAACACTAGCAATAACCTTTAGAATATTTCTATTGCTCTCTGCTATTCGCTTCCATGCAGTGAAGATTCTTCACCATTTCGGGATAGGGCGAATTTTGACATTCCAGTTTCTAACTTCACAAAAGCAAGGCAGAACTGGCATGATAAGAACTTGAATTTAGTCAGCAACTGGATGATAAATGTCAGATACATGGCCAACTTGGAACTCTCCACAGCTCGAGCACATCGGGCAAAGCCAGAAACTGTGGCTGCTTGGGGACATTTTGTTTGTGAACTGTCTGGACTTCTTAGAGGCCCTTGAGTTAGGCCTGCACCCCTCCTTGGACAACTTTCTTTGGTTACAGGTTACAGCACCATTGGATGACTTCCTCCCCCCCTCTCTTTGTCCACTATTCCCTGACTTCATGTTATGAGGATGACGGTTTGTTTGTCTGTGTGTTTGTTTGTTTGTTTATTTTTTTGTTTTTAAAAAACCTAATGAAAAGTTAATCACAAAAAAACAAAAGCAAGGCAGAAAGACTTGAACGTAATCAGGGTGTAACATAGTGAAATGTTCTTTCAAACAGCTTCCTTGGCAGAGGTCTGCACTCTCTGAGTGGATTAGTTTACCAGTATATTTTAATGCATTATTGAACCCCATGCTGAATATAGGTAAGATTCGTTATGTGCAGTGATGTGGGGTGTGCTTGAAAAATATCTAAAATATAATTATACTATTCACGTTGATACTACAAACTGTTAGTGAGTAAGACTTTCTGAAAGTGATTTACACTTGAGGATATTCATACATGTAGTGCTTCTTTCATGGATCTTAGATGGTGCAGAGCATTGATATGAGGATACTGGTTGCAGCAGCTTGTACGGGACACTGGCAATATAATGTCATTGTATTATTCTATATTATGTGAGTAACACCTTCAGAAAGTATTTTGAGGATATTCATACACGTAGTCCTACATTGATGGATCTCAGATGGTGCAGAGCATTGAGATGAGGTTGCAACAGCTATGCGGTGACACCAGGGGAGCCGACAGGGGGACAAAGGGGTCTGTTGTCCCGGGCCTAGGCAAAGGTGGGGCCCAGAATTAGTTCCTCACTACATTGTATGTATTGATGGGAGGGCCCTTGATTACGATTTTTGCCCGGGGCCCGGCCGAAGCTGTCAGCGGCCCTGGGTGACGTGACAATGGCAGGGTGCATCCCAATATGTGACCTTGCCTCCTCCACTTGCCTCCTCCACTTGCTTCTCGTCATGATGACATCACTGACAACAGCATTATACTTCAATATCTTGCAAAAGCTCAATTGTAGAGTCTTTTTCTCATTTGCAATTGGGATGGTGAATGAAAAACAGTCCCTCAAAAGTTGTTGTGGCGAGGCTGACAGCTGGGAAACTTTATCGTTTTCTCCATGGAGGAGGGGCCAGGAGGCGGGACGAGGAGACAAGCACAAGTGGAGGAGGCAAGGACACATATTGGGATGCACCCGCAGTCATCAGCAGTTGCGCAGCTAGATCCGGAGCGAGTGGCCACCAGTGCTTCCTCTCCTCTGGGAATGCATTGATTAGCCCTAAAATGAAGACGCCTGCCTGTGCTGTGGCGGCCATATTGGCATCGACCCCTCTGTTAAATAGTGGTGATTGGAATGGACTCAGCCCGGTCATTTCGAGGTAGTTAGGGGGAGGGGCACCAATTATAGCTTCCCAGCTACCACTAGTAAACGCCAGAGCCATGGAATTAAGAGTTGTGACAGGCAGGGAACAGGAAGTCGGTTGGTGACATGATTCACGAAGATTCAAATTCTTCTAGGCAGCGGTTTAATGTTAGCTAGAAACTAACGCATAACCACTACAACACTAACCTGGTCCCATCCCACAATACCATTTAATTTCATATTTATGGTCTGGCATTTGTTTGCTCTGAAGCGATAGCAGGAAGCAGGAAGTTTGCACTCAGTTATGGTTTGAAATTATTGGACACCTCTCACCCAATCGTCGGCAGTTACAACAACATAGCGCAGACCAATGGCTCTGGCGCAGATGTGTACGTCATTGTCACGAGCGTCCTCCCCCTTTCGCCCACACGTGGGGCGCTTATTCGCTTATTGGCTTTTTTCTGGGGGGGCCTTGCAATCAGAATCCTACTGCTCCAGGCACTCCACAGAGAAGCACGGCCAGACTACCGTAGTGGAGCCAATCCTTTGGCGGAAGTACGTAGGATGGCTCGCGAGGCTACTACAACACTACTAACATTGCTTTTCGAGTAGGCACGACACAGCTCAATTGTAAAGCAAAAAGTGGCGGCCAAGTCACGCCGTGTCGAGCTGTAGGCCTACCAGAAAGCCGGCAGTGGAAAAGAGGCATTAGTGTCAAAGGCTCCGTGAGCCACCATTGCTGTGTAAAAAATGGACATTTAAGGTCAATGAGATTGGCTGAACTCTTGCCTCCATGGGTCTGGTAAATGCTAGTAAGTGGTTGGTTGATCAGTTGTCCTCGACCTGAAGGGGCCCGGTGGAAAAACGCAAAACAACCAGTGTTGTTGTCTCAAGCGACAGAACTATGCTCATTTCTTTTTTTTGGGGGGGGGGCTCAACTTTATTAGGACAGGATACTAGTGAAGAGTAGGACAGGAAATGAGTGGTAGAGAGATGGGGAGGGGTGGGCAAAGGACCCGGGCCGGGAATCGAACCCGGGTCAGCCGCATAGCAGGCGAGTGCCCTACCACATTGGCACGGCAGGGCCAGAACTATGCTCATTTCAATGGCATGGACTGTAGAACAAATGATGATAAACCTGTGTTGATGTGGCCTCGCCCTGTGTTTCATTTGTGTGCATGTCTGTACTTGTCTTCCCCTGTATTCCATATGGAAAAAAACTGGCAAAGAACTCTGGAGCCCCCTTTTGGTGTTGTCTCATACAGAATTATGTGTTGAATTATATGTATGAAGCATAAAAAGAAAGAAATTGTATCATACACATTATATGTTAATGCCATGATGTACAATTTGTGCTTTATTCATACTAATTTCACCAAACTCCAAAAGGGCCCACTTTCAGGAGCAAATTTACCCACAAAATGTATATTATCTGTTTACACTGTCATATAAAAATCTTTTAGAATTCATAAAAAACATGTAAAACTTGTGTATAATTTTACAATATCCTCTCCATATGGCATGTGTGTATGCAGGATGCAAAGAGCGTTCTAGGCTGAAATGTCACTGACACATGTATCTTTATCAATGTGTTGGACATTGTTGCAACTATACACTGTGCCTAGATGTCTTGCCTATTATCCAATTTGCCTTGTTACCTTCCTATTATTTAATGTTGCTTCTATTACCTTGTGTTTGACAATGTTGTCAGTGTTGCAACTGCACACTGCACCTTGAGGTCTTACGTTTACTTTTTGCTACTTTTTAATGCATTGTCCTCTTCTTTACTCTTTGAAGGACAATGCTATCAGTGTTGCAACTGTACACTGTGCCTTACCCTGTTCTTGTTTAAATTGCTCCTTGTAAGTCGCTTTGAACAAAGGCGTCTGCTAAATACTAATGTAATGTAATGTAATGTACAGTAGCTATGTCCGTGTCTTCCCCTGCATGTGTGTGTGCAGGATGCGCAGGCTGTTCTGGGCGGAGCAGTGAAGATGAGCGTGACGTCATGGTTCCTGGTGAGCAGCTCGGGCACTCGCCACCGGTTGCCACGGGAGATGATCTTCGTGGGCCGCGAGGACTGCGAGCTCATGCTGCAGGTCAGCCTCTCTACTACACTATGGGTCTTTCGGGGGGTTTTTCCCCCTTTTTGGGGGGTTTTATTGCCTTTATTTGACAGGATAGTGAAGGTAGTGACACAAGGTGAGTGGGGAGGGAGAGAGAGAAAGAAAGGGAAGGGTCGGCAAAGGACCCGGGACGGGAATCGAACCCGGGCCGGCCGCATAGCAAACGAGCAAACGACCCATTACGGGTCTTTCTCAAAGTGAAGTGCCCCAGCCCTGCTAGGACGAGTAACACCCATTCGTGCCCGGTGTATCCAATTATTTATTACACTTAGAACTAGTGATTGGATACTCTTTGGTAGCCTGGCTCTCACGCAGACCCTTCGTGCTTTGTGCATCTTCGTTAAACTTCGTGAGCTCGCACGAGGGTCTGGAAATCTTAGACGAGCCCGAACAGCATTCGATGTTTCATGGTCGATCCAATCAGAATCACGGGGCAGGGTATATACAAGTCAGTGGTTGAAGTAGTAGTGATTCAAAAAAACCCATGTGAATTCTCCAATCAGGTTCGAGCTGTTTTGAACACACCCGAGCCTTTCCAGAGCTAAGCAATTGTCAATGTTCCAGATGGGTGGTAACAACCATCGCGAAAGAACCAGGTTAACTCTTTGGTGAAATCTGCGAAAAAAGGCCATTACTCGTCCTAGCAAGGACAGAACACTTCACATTGAGAAATTCCGACCATGTTTCTCAACATGGGCTATACAGCCCCCCCAGGGGGCTTTACGTAGCCATTTTGGGTGTTGATAAGGACACAGCTGAGCTGGAGCGGCGGCTGTATTGCAAATGGAAGACATTTTAAAGTCGATTAATCGATTAATCGTTTGCATCCCTAGACTAGAGAGAGGAGATCTGACACACGTGGCTAACAGCTCTGAAGAGATCAGAGACCAGATCTGATTGGACCGGAGGGAGGGGGGATGTAGTACCTCAAGGACAAAGTGTCATTTTCTCACCATGTGTTCAAGCTCTCTCTGTATGTCATGTCTAACATAATATTCAAATCTCTGTCCCTTGTTTCACAATCTCATTTTCTGTGTAATATTGTCCTGATGTGATTAGAGTGGGTTATAGAGCAGAGTATTGTTGACCTGCTTTCCCTACCCACTGCCTGTGGTGTCTCTCTATTCATTCAGCTGCACGGACAGATCACGGTTATTGATGGTTGCCAGGAAATTGCTCAGTGGTTGCTATCGGTAACCAAAGTGGCCATTTTGGAGTTTTGGTTGTCGTCATGCAGGATTGATGAATGGATGGATGGTCGGACGGACAGCGGACAGAAACACAGACAGACAGACCTCCCCCCTCCTCCCATAGATGTAGTTGTTTGATTTGTAGATCAGGTCTCAGATTCACAAGTGTTGGTTTTGCGGTGATGCTGTCACAACGTCCTCAGTGTAAATGACATAAGGCAGGGGTGTCAAACTCAAAATGACCGAGGGCCAAAATCAAAATCTGGAACGAAGTCGCGGGCCGAACTCAACCATTACTTTTTATAAATAGACTAAAACAGTGCATGCATGTTCATACTTAAGTTTAAATTTCACATACACTCTTTCCCATCATATTTGTTAGTTAAAATGTGTCTGCACATCCTGTGACACAGCAAATTTCATGTTTAACTCGTGTTGCGCTGTAAACTAATGGTGTATGTGGGACAACTGTAATATACATTTGAAATGATCTCGCGGGCCAAATAAAATGGCTCCGCAGGCCAAATTTGGCCCACGGGCCTGAGTTTGACATCGCTGACATAAGGTGATTGGCGATTGTGGAACATTTTAAAGCCATACGGTTTTTAGATGTGATAGTAGTTGATGTGTGCTGTACGTCCCTCTGTAATGAATGGCATAGTGTGTTACCTAGCAACTAGAACACACATGGTACTGCAGGTGTGTCAGCACTTTCAGTTCACAACAGCAGCTCAAATCAGGATCCGAGAAATCTCAAGGAGATGCAGCACAGATACAGCAAGTTACACACACGCACATACACACGCACACACACGCACGCACACACACACACACAGAACAAAACAGAACAGTGAGATACTGTAGTTTAACAGTCACAGAGTAGAGAAGATAGACAGTGCATAGACGCAAACAGAGACAGACATACAGAGTAGAGGGAGATGGCGTGTTGAGGAAAGGTGAATAGAGAAGAGTGGAGGAGAAGAGGAAATAGGATGGAGTGGATGCAAGACACGCGCCACACACACACACACACACACACAGAGAGAGAGAGAGCGAGAGAGAGAGAGAGAGAGGGGGGGGGGGTGTTGTAAAGTGTTCTGACGTAAGGAAAGGAAAGGAAAGGAAAGCTGAATGAATGGAGAGGAGGAGGCAGGAGGCAGCTGCTGGCGGGTCCTGTGCTGTGTGTTTGAAGAGGAGGGCTGGAGTGGATAACGAGATGAAGGGCTGTTCAGGCCTCTAATTACCTAGTGGTGGCCGAGGCCATTAGCAGTGGTGCCATATTGGACCGTTTCCCTGCCCAATTGGGCTGCTTACTGTAGGATGGCCGTGCGCGGGTAAAAATTGCATTTAGCAGTTTTTAGCAATTTTTGCCATAGAAATCAATAAAATTGGGCGGGATTTTGTGCTTCTAGGCAGGTTTTGAGCATTCTTTGGGTTGGAAATCATCAGCCTCATCTGGCAACCCTCTGCCCATTAGCCCGCTGGATGAGGAGGAGACATACAGACACTAAACAAACAGGCCTAGGCTGTGCAAGACACCTGAGAGAGGACCTGCCAGATTTGTACTGTACACCCCAATTTGAATTACTACCTTATTTTTTAGTTCGTTGGTTCGTTCGTTCGTTCGTTCGTTCGTTCGTTCGTTCATTCATTCATTCATTCATTCATTCATTCATTCATTCATTCATTCATTCATTCATTCGTTCATTCATACATTCATTCATTTGTTTATTTATTTAGTCTATGTACTGTATCTAGTATGTTCTGTTTGCATGTATATTTTATCTTATTTTATTTTATTTGTATGTTTTGATCACAATAACCCAACTCTATGATATAGTATGATTTGGTTTGTTCCATGGCAAAAAATAGAACATTTCAATCTGTGCCATGAAATAACCAAAAAAAAAATCCAAGCATTTCAAGTTCATAATTTGTTTGGTTATTTGGTTGCAAACTACATCCCCCTCTGCACATTTATGGTGAGATGTGTACAAGCTTCCTGTGAAAGCACAGTGCCTGTCCAGGCCAGCTGGAATGGCCCGCTTGTGTCTGGAGAATAAACTGCCTTACCCCAGCTGGACAGAGCATTCTTTGACTACGGACTGAGCATTCTAGAACCAGCATTCTTTGACCGTGGAGCATTCTAGAACTGTCCGTAAAGCTGCCAAGACTAGGATGCCTGTTATATTGTGCTCAAAGTGACTCAGTGTCATCTGCGTGTCTGTCAGTAAATACTTGTGCAGATGTTGAACACATGAGCTCCCATGATATAGAAGGGATTTGCCGCTATGGTACATGCATTCTGGGGAAGTGCATCATTGCTGCTAAAACGACGAAGACCGCTGTTGTAAATGATGGTTGATCATATTGCGGTGGTCATATTGCCTGTCATTGGCTCATGTGTACAATATGAGCTGCGGTATACCCAAAACTCAAGGGCGGTACTTTTCTTTCTTTCTACAGTAGTGTTGTATGTCGGATCGCGAGCATCTCCTCCTCTGCTCTGCGTTTTGCACCTTCATTAATATTGTAAACATCCCTATAGTTGAGCTGTTCTATTTCTATATGCTGTAGAGCTCTACTGGAAGGCCTCATTCCCCTGCACATATGCTGTCGTTTATACGGCACTGGGAAGAAACCTGGTGTAGTGATGACCCTCTTTTTAAAAATACCCCAGATGTGCTAGTGAGTATCATTGGGATGGACTTGCTTTCATGGTGCATTGTCTCTAGGACAAGACAGTACCATTGAGTTGAGCCCTAGAAGGTGGGCATGTGGGCTATTGTTGGATATCTTTGAGAAAATAGCAGCCATAGTCCATGTAGTGTGTCCTAATGTGTAATACTCATACCTTGGTATATTTGCCTTTCATTCTCTCTCTCTCGCAAGGTGTCCAAGTGTATATGATATGTTAAAAAGGTTTGGCCTAGCCCCAGGGCAGACTCTTGACATGATGTGTGTGTGTGTGTTGTGTGTGTACTCTTAAAAAAAAAAAAAAAACCTTCTTTGCATCTGCCCCTGTTGTTCTGTATATTTCCTGTGCACTTTGTATTTGCTTGTGATGTTAGATATGATTATGTCCTCTTTTGAAAGTCGCTTTGGTTATAAAGCGTCTGCCAAATGCAATGTAATGTAATGTAATGTAAAAAAAAGTCGGAAGACTTGCAATCAAATGTATACAGTTCATGTCAATGATGCCAAATAATGCTTTACAGTGGCCATGCAATTGTGTTTTGCATCACATGGGAGTGAGCGTATGCAGGTCTGGAGAGGTAAAGCATGTACACTGTAAAAGAACCATACATTTAATGTTACTGTCACTTAACACTTACAGAGTTGATTTAACACTTTCTAGAATCTACATTATTTTTTTAGGGGGTTTTCAGCTTTATTTAGACAAGACAGTGAAGAGTGGGAGAGGAAATGAGTGGAGGAGAGAGAGACAGGGGATGGTTCGGAAATGAGCCGGGCCGGGAATCGAACCCGGGTCGCCCGCATAGAGCTTGAAAGTCCCGCCCCTTAGTTCCGCATTTCACGGGACCTAAGCTGACCATCTAACAACATGGTAGCGAGAAAATATCTTCCGATCTCAATGATTATATGCGCTGGGCTACAAATATGCTGTTTAAGAGGCTAGATAATGAATATTCATATAGAAGTATCAATGTTTTGTTCCGAGGTCGTCTGCATGAAAAATGTTAATAAACACAGCTCTCCAAAAAGTCAAGTCAAGTCAAGTAGGTTTTATTGTCAATTTATTTACATGCACTGGTCATACAAAGAATTTGAAATTACATTTCTTGCTTTCCCTTGCAGACATAGACTAATCTGGGTAAGGACATAGGCAGTAAGTGAAAGTGAAAAGTGAAAGCCCATTGGGAAACTCCAACTCCCATTGTCATTGTCATTGTGACACAGCACTCCACAGCACACAAGTGAACACTGCACACTGCACACAACGAAATTGCATTTATGCCTCACCCGTGCAAGGGGGCAGCCCTCAGTGGCGCCCCATGGGGAGCAGTGCGGTGGGACGGTACCATGCTCAGGGTACCTCAGTCATGGAGGAGGATGGGGGAGAGCACTGGTTGATTACTCCCCCCACCAACCTGGCGGGTTGGGAGTCGAACCGGCAACCTCTGGGATGCGAGTCTGACACCCTAACCGCTCACCCATGACTGCCCTAGTATAGACATAGACAGTACTTATACATGGACATAAGACAGTATGGACATAGACAGTGCTCATACAGACATTTAAAGTGCAAGACTGGACAACAGAAGACTTGTAGAGAACATACATTAAGAGGAGGTAATTGTTGTGCTTTTCCTAAAAGTCCTTTATAGCGTTCTGACATAGTAATAGTAGCATTTTGAAGAAAAATAAATATTAGAATAGGTCTATCAAGTACACCAGCAGCAGTGTGTGTGTGTGTGTGTGTGTGTGTGTGTGTGTGTGTGTGTGTGTGTGTGTGTGTGTGTGTGTGTGTGTGTGTGTGTGTGTGTGTGTGTGTGTGTGTGTGTGTGTGTGTGTGTTTAGTGCAGGTAGAAGGTGCGGTGTGCGTGTGTCTGTGTGTGTATGTGAGGTTAGGGGTTCGTACGAAAAATTCAACCAAAATATCAGAAACAACATATGTGGAGCTCGTGGCACAACTCGGAGGGGATCGAAATATCATTTTAATACCGCCATTGGATTACATGCTACGATTAACGCCGTTGAGGTCCCATGAAATCAGGGGAAGTGACGTCACTTTCAAGCTCTATAGCAGTCCAGTGCTGCCCAGCCGACTAAGCCACGGCTGGGCCATCTAGATTGAATTTTGTTCCAGAATCTGTAAAGCCTGGCTCAAACTACACGACAATCGCTGGAACGTTACC
>NC_085874.1:46655191-46712691 GCF_034702125.1 Engraulis encrasicolus | reverse complement strand
CATGGGGGGCGCTGTGGCGCAGTGCGCTAAGCCCCCCACATTTGGGCTTGCATGCCCACCCACGGGGACCCCGGTTCTAGTCCGGCCGGGGTCATTTCCCGATCCTCCCCTGTCTCTCTGTCCCATTCACTTCCTGTCACCATCTTCAACTGTCCTGTCAAAATAAAGGCATAAAAGCCCCTAAACATTTTTTTTGTTTGTTTTTTTAAAGACGTGCAACATAAAATTGTCCTTCTGGATACTTATGCTTACTGTAAGTGTAAAAAACATGTTTTTTTTTTCAATTGAATGCATGAAAGCCAAGCCAAAAAAAATAATTTAAAAAATCATGTTTTTTGCAGTTGCTGTAAGCAAAAGTATCCGTTGCACTGAAGGACAATTTCATGTTGCACATCTTTGACCCGGGTGGGCTCTGAGACTGCCTGCCTTTGTCACTGCCAAAAAAAACCTCACTGACAATTTAGCTGAGGATGATTCTGAACACACCCACGCAGTACCTTGCAGTTTTTCTTACACAGTAACAATAACATAAGAAGGAAAGAAAGGTGGAAGGGTAATAAATAAACAACATGGCCTGTTTGCTGTCACACTGACTGCCAACCAGATTTGCATAGGGATATTAATTACTTTTATTTATTAGCTTAGCCTAGCGAGTCCTATGTGCTGTGCCGAGCTGATGCAGGCTAGTTTGCAGTGTACAGAAGCAGGGCAGGCAGCAGGGGAGGCAAAGAGGGCAGTTGTCCCAGGCCCAGATAGGGTGGGGGAGTGTCCAAATTAGGTCCTCATTACACTGTATCTATAGAGAGGGGGGACTTTTAACCCCTTAAGACTCGGCTTCATAAATTTGTTGTTATCAGTATGGTAATGACCAAGTCGTGGTTCATTACTAAAGGGCCTGTGTTGTGTCATAGAATCGTAGTGCTATGGTAGTTGCATTTCAATGACTATTACAGCGTGCCACTTGAGGTACGGCGTACATTAAGGGGCTACGATGACCTTGTCGCGGGCCCTGCAAAAGCTGTCAGTGGCCCTGCACGGAAGTAGTGTGGGTGGCGGTAGTCCAAGCCACAGTAGCAGCAGCAGCAGCAGCAGCAACAGAAAGGCCTCGTTGACCTGCTGTGTCTCAGTCGATATGTCGATTATCACTGCGTTAGCTGGCACGGAGCCCTGCCCAGCACGCTGTGCTTTGGTGCCTGAAGGAGAGATGTTTAGTCTCTTTAGAGTGAGATAAACATTCACTGATAGAGTATTTCCCTAATGTTGTGGAGAAACATTGGGTTTTTTATTATACTTATTCAGACAACTCGGCTCCCTTCTTGACTGTTATCAGTCTGTGTGAACGAGAGTTGCTGATACAGTATTTTTTATAATGTTGAGTAGAAAACAGGTTTACTGATTTAGTCTGTCCGAGAGAAGTGTGAATTGAACCTTCTAATTTGAATCGAAATTCTCTCCATTAATTCCAGAGGTAGCTTGAACGTTTTCATATTTTGGAGGGAGAGTGCACTTGATATTGACTTGTGCACCATTGTGAACGATTTCGGGGACTTTTATTCCTATCATGTGTCATTAGTTTTCACTGAGCAAGGCAAACAGTGGGGTCAGTTTTTCCCCTTTGTGCTTGCAAGAGGAAATAAAAGGTAATTGAGTTGGGCTGTAATAAATGGCCAGGTCAGCAGGGCTAACTGAGGCCACAGCGATGTCAGGAGACAGGACACCGTGCACAAACACCGGGGCCTGCCCATTGGTCAGACAGCCCACTAGTCCGACAGCCCATAAGTCAGACAATACACCAGACGTGGGCAAACTTAAGCCTGGGGGCCACATGCGGCCCGCTCAGCCATTTCATGCGGCCCTCAGAGACTTTCCAAGAAAAAAAATGCAGATTCATATAGCCACTCATTCTTAAATTGCATACCTAAAACAAGGGTCTTGGAACCCTAGATTACTTAGGTCTACATCTAGATACAATTAGCAGGAATAGCATAACTGACAATGGTGTAATTATGTTGGCGTACACCATTTCTTATTATTGGCACCGGCAAGTTGCCTACGACATCCGGCCCATTGGTCAACTTTCTAAACCCAATGCGGCCCTTGGGCCAAAATAATTGCCCACCCCTGCAATACACCATAGAGGAGCATAAAGGGCTCTGCATACTTAATGTGCGTAATTTGGCGCGAGAACCATTAAAATGTGGTAGACCAGTCATAGTCAAAAGCGCCATTTACAGGCTTTTGCTTGCATTTTCGGAAGTGTGCCCTCTGCTGTTCATGAGAGAAACGGCAGAATCTGTCGCAATCGCCACGGGAGTTGTAGAGATGTATAAAAATAGAAAGCCAAACACGGCTGCTGTAGGGCTACTGAACGTCTGACTTATGACTTATCACAATAATATATAGATTTTTGTTGTAGCTTACATTGCCAGATCATTCCAAGACCATGTGAAAGCATTGTTCTGGCCGCAGAATTTATAAATATATCGCCAAACACAACCTGCTTTACTGAACATAGTAAACAATTGTTTCACTGAACAACATTTAAGGGATAAGATAAAATGACTCTATACAACATTTTATTTTCCTCAAAATGATGCAGGGTCTATTCTGTAGTACAGAAGCTGTAGCCTATCTCTTCGCAACTCCTGCTTTGTCTGCCTACCTGCATGGTCGCTGGTGGCGCACGCCAAGTTACAAAAAATGTGGGGTGCACGACCTCGTGCCGCGGCAGCTTGCGGAGGGGCGTGTGACGTCATTTTGAGCGCACGCCATCGTCGCCAGGGAGGTATGAATGAGGTTAGCGCCAGTTACGTTAAAGGACCGGTTCAGTCAATTTCAACATGCAGTTGTAATGCTCACACTACCCTGGACTTGTCAATACCTGAGGTTTTTTTTCCGTCTTCTTCAGCCTTCTCTGAGATCTTGGTCATTGTAATGGGGGCAGCGCTTTGTTTACATTTCAAAAAACATTTTTATTTATTCCCAAAAACATCCAAAAGGTTATACAACATCAGCAGACAACTAGCAAACAGCGGTACCTTTTGGGAAAATATTTGGAGCAGGCCTATGTTAAAAAGTTACCTACTGACAAGTCAAGGGTAGCGCGAGCAATACAACAGCATATTGAAATTGACTGAACTAGTCCTTTAACTCATTGAGTGCCAGCCATTTTCAAATTCAGACCGGGGGGTTGCCAGGCTTTTTTCAACGTTTCACTGATTCTTGAGAAAGTGGCTAAAACAGGTTGTAATCTTGAAAGAAAAAAACGAAGTGAATTACAAAATAATATGGTATATCCTCGTAGACAAAGGTCTTGGCTTTTCAGAAATGCACAAGGCCAATCTCCCAATTTTCCATTTTTTTCAGAAATCAGGTTTTTCTCCGATCATACCTTGTTTTTTGTCAACACCGTCAGACACAATTAAAAGCAATAAAAAGTGTATTGATTTGGTTGCATATGTATCTGGAGTTTTTTAAGTGATTGTGTGTGTTTTTTGGTTCACACATACGCCTTTAAATGTTGAAAATTCACTTTCATTCTATTTTGATACTGCTTCATGTGTTCTAATTTAAAAATATGTGCTGTCAGACAATGCTTACTTAATGGCTAAATAGATCAAACATTTTTTTGTAATTTCGCAAATATTCGTGTAGGCTTAAATTTGCTATTACTTTGATAATTCAACAACTGTAAAGGAAAATTTTGTAAGCACATTCATTTAAAATGTCCAAAACTCCTTCTTATGGTGGTGACTTAAGAACTGACGGTGGTGACAGTAATCTGAAGGTGGTGAAAGTGACCTAATTATTACCTACATTTAGCAAAATAAATAGCCCTCTCAAGTCAATGACATCTAGCATAAACACTTTATTTTTGTGTGTGCACAGTATGTTTGTGCATGTGTGTTTTCTTCATTTGTTAGATACTCTAGGAAGTAGGCCTACATTATTGAAAATGTGGCATAAACAGGTTTTAAGTTGTTCAAAACCAAAATATAGAGGTGTATTATCATAGATGAACGTCTTGGCTGTGCAGTGAATGTATTGGCCAAGCTCCCCATGTTTTACATTTTTCATAAAATGGGCTCTTTCTTGGTTTTGTCACCAGCGTCAGACAGAATTAGAAGTAAAAAAATAAGTTTACTGTATTTAAGTGAATTACTTTTACAATTCAACATAATTGTAGATACTTATTGGAAGCATATTCTTAAAACTTGTCAAAAACATGTAAAACACATGCTTTTTTGTGAACTACATCAGATGTCACCACCGTCCCGTTTTGTGACAAAAAACCCTCCAAATGCACCTCAGTGGAGGCTGGAGTATAAGTTTGGGTCACAATTATTACTAACATGTCTGGTAATGTTTCATTAACCAGCACAATTTAGTAAAATATGGAACGAGATGATGAGCGGAACAAAATCTGACGGTGGTGACATCTGACGGTGTGAGACAAAAAAACACTCTTTTACATATTGTGCATTTTTTGCTCACATTAGCCACTTCGTTTTCGCTCTGTTTCTTAGGGGCTTCATGACGCTTTCGAAAAAGTATATATAATTAACATTAATGTAACAATAATACTATTAAAACCCCCGACGGTGTTGACAGTTTATGGTTGGGACAGTACCAGTGTCCAAACAAATTATCAAATTGAGGAGAAATTAGTAAACTTACAGGAGCGTCAGTGATGGTGAAGTACTCAGTAGATCTAAAGGTTTGAAAAGGGGTCCTAAGTAATGACAATGACCTTGTGCATACCTGATTTTATTGTCTTTTTAAAAAAATCTGACGGTGGTGACTAATATGCTGGACACACTTTGAGCAATCAGAAAATAGTAGTAAATATTACTTTACACGCACTATGTGCATGTCTGCAGAACCACTTCAATATGGACTTTCACATCATGGTGATATTATTCAATAATATCAGTGATTTTTACATTTTACGTCAATTGAAATGTTGATGTCTGTCCTTGGGACAGCTGTTTTTACAGGGTGTGGGCAGGTTTATAGCCATGAAAAGTAATAAAATTACACTTAAATATTTCAAACGACTGTACATTTATGTAACAGACCCCTGTGTCTTTACCTGGATTCATTTTGTTCATGAAAATGTAGTTTATTTTCAACAGAATTGGCAGTTTATTGCAGAGACATGTTTTAGCCGCTTTCTCAAGAATCAGTGGTTTGATAAAGTGATTTTTCAAGAGTTCTTTGTCCATGTGAACAACAAACATACCAGATCAACGTCATTGGCCCCACCCCCTTTAAAAAAAACGCAATTGACTTGATATCAAGTCTTTGGCTCTGTGCCATACATTCTGAAAAGACTCATTTTCAAGTCCATGGCACTCAAAGAGCTACTAAGTGAAAGCAAAGTCAGTCAGATTCGTTGGCCAACTTTACCTACATGGACTCTGCCCTTGACAGATCTCGGCTTTACATTCACAGTATACAGTAGGCCTATACAGTACACACATAACATACAATATGTGGTAGAACAGTATACATATCATGGAACCACACTTTTGTTCATTCAACATTTAGAGTGTAGAAGAAACTGCAAGTGTTGAAATCGACTCTTTAAGTATTGGATTAACAATGCAAACTGTACTGCACAGTAGGCTAATGGCACAAGCAAGCTCTCTCTTGTCTTGTCTGTTGCCTGAAATGATGGAAGCATGCTAATACAAGGATGCTAATCTGTGAATCGACAGTGTTGCCAGATGTACGATAATTATCTTATTTGTACCATAATTTTGTCCATTTTGTCCTCTGTACGATCAACAAAACATGAAGTACGATAAAATCAGAGTTGGTATTCAGTTCATTTAGATGCTTTGAAACAACAATTTGGGTCTTGTACAATAATTTTCTCCCAAAAAGCCCCCAAAAATGATAATTTTGAGGTCTTGGTACGATAATTCAACATTTCCATCTGGCAACACTGAATGGACACATTACTGACTGTGTTGTTTTCTTGCAGACGTTTGTGAATGACTTGCGAATCCCAGACCAGACCTACATCACCCTGAAGTTGTCCGATATTGTGCGCTTCGGATATGATATCCTTTTCCATAGATGAAGTCAAACTCTTACTGTGTGTTTTTTGTAGAACTTTATTTTAGTTCTTTATGTATCTGGGGAAACCCTGTGTTGAGTCGTAAACTCACAACTTGCAGGTCATGTTTTGGCAGTCAGTAGCCTCTTTGTGTTGATGGGCCCGTTGGTGAGCCCGCTCACATATTACTAAAAAGATCTTAACTGCATTGAATAGCAACATTGCTATGATATTACCAAGAGCCTTAAGTAACATATCAACACTTGGTTGTTACAATTTTGGTGAGAATAAGGGTGCACAAAAGGGTTAATCAGTCAATAATCTGTACAGGTCATTGAACCTGAGCCTTCCTGAAGGGTAAATATTAGAATGTGCTCATGTGCAGGAAAGCTGGCAGGAGAGGGGATACACACACACACACGCGCACGCACACGATGCAAGCAAAACTACTTTCACAGTTAGAGAGGCCTAGAGAGCCAGAGAGCCCCATTAATGCTCAAATGCACTACGGTCTGAGTGAGATGGATGGGAAGTGGACTCTTAGAAGTAGGGCTGGGCGATATGGGAAAAAAACTACATCACAATATGGATTACTTTATTTCACGATAACGATATATATCACGATATAGCACAATTACATATGTTTTCAGTTATTCTCTTTATTTGCTCTTTGCTTTTTCATGTCGCAAAAACAACCTTTCTTGAAAATGGATCTTTTTATTCTTATTTTTAAAGTTACATGAACTTATAGTGTGTATTGTGACAACATGAAATGTAATTATATGATGTTCAATTGTATAAAATTGCTTAAATTACTATCACGATATAAACGATATAGGAGAAAGGTCACGATGTACACTTTTCTATCACAATAACGATATATATCGTCATATTGCCCAGCCCTAGGGACACAGGGGTTAGCTACCCCAGGCCTAGGGAGCCGGTTGGCCAGAATCGGATATTGTATGTATTGCGTCAGGGGGTCTTTCAGATGACCTTGTCCTTGACACAGTCGAAGCTGTCAGTGACCCTGCTGCTCACGTGTATGTCCTGTGGTATTAGTTTAACCGGGCTGCCACATTTAGTCAGTAGAGTGAAAATGTTGATGTTAGTATTGTACATTAGGCTATGTAGGTGCTCACGTGTGTGTAAATGTTTATGCTAGAACTGTACGTGTTGACGTGTGACCCGTGTGTATTAGCTTAACCTTATTCAGTAAAGTTAAATGTTTTTGGTAAATGTTTATGCTAGTACTGTACGTTAGGTGTTGACGTGTGACCCGTGTGTATTAGCTTAACCGAGCTGCCACATTCCCATGTGTACGTACTGGAGAGGAGCCAGCACAAAGTCCCTGAGGAGGCCCTCAAGGTGAGTACCTCTCTCTCTTACGCTCTCTCTCTCTCTCTCTCTCTCTCTCTCTCTCTCTCTCTCTCTCTCTCTCTCTCTCTCTCTCTCTCTCTCTCTCTCTCTCTCTCTCTCTCTCTCTCTCTCTCTCTCTCTCTCTTTCTTTCTCTCAGTCTCTCTCTTTCTTTCTCTCAGTCTCTCTCTCTCTTTCTTTCTCTCTCTCTCTGTGTTACCCTTGTTGATGTTCATGTTTGTCTATGTGATGTGATGCAAGGTGCGTGTGTGTGAGAGAGAGAGAGAGAGAGAGAGCGAGAGAGAGTGAGTATGTATTTATGTGTTTGTGTTCCACTGTACTGTATATTTTGTAACGTGTGTGTGTGTGTGTGTGTGTGTGTGTGTGTGTGTGTGTGTGTGTGTGTGTGTGTGTGTGTGTGTGTGTGTGTGTGTACTCTCTGTATACTATACAATATGTACAGTATCTGCATGGCATGGAAGAATAGTTCAAGGTGAATGATACATTTTTGCCAGCTGTCTTCCTTAAGCTAAGATAGGTTTTTCCCTGGTGAGCTAAGATAAAATAATGTATACTGAATGAAACAGTGCTGCTGGTTTGCAGGTGTGAGAACTGTGTTTGAGCTCATTTGCAACTCTCAAGGTTTTTTTTGTTAAGCAATACAGAAAAAAAAATACATGTACTGTATGTTAGTGGAAAAACATGATGCTGCTGTTTTGCTGTTGTGAAATGTGTGTGTGTGTGTGTGTGTGTGTGTGCGTGCGTGCGTGTGCGTGCGCGTGTGTGCGTGTGTGTGTGCGTGTGCGTGCGTGCGTGCGTGTGTGTGTTATTGTGTTTTTGTGAACTCACTTGCGCCCTCTGCTGTGTCAGCATGAGAAGTACACCAGCCAGCTGCAGATGAGCCTGAAGGCTGCAGAGAGCAAACGGCAGGAGATCATGGAGGAGCGCTCCAAACTGGAGAGGTCCGAACGCAAGAGTCTCACAGGTAGGGGCTACACAGCGGCGCGCTGGGTGTGTGTACCTGTGTGTGTGTGTGTGTGTGTGTGTGTGTGTGTGTGTGTGTGTGTGTGTGTGTGTGCGTGTGTGTTTCTGTGACCTCTGTTGAAAACAGTGAAATGTGAAATCTTTTTTTTAAGAAACAGTACGCATGACTTAAACATTTTAGAGGCAGTACTCTGTACTCTTTTGGGTTGCTTGGTTTAAAGGCCAGAGAGTTACACATCAGAGAGTATAAGAAAAAGCTTAATTTATAAAAAAAAAATAGCCAGCACAAAATGTATTTTTTGTTTTGTCTTTCGAATGGACTTAAAGGGAACTGTTGTTGTCTGTGTTTTACTGTTTATGTTGTGTTGGAGAAATGTTATATTCTATGCCTTTGCAGATGATTGCACATACAAAATGAGCACTCTGTTGTAGAATCAGATATAAAAATGTATATTGACAATACCATGTAGGGTGCACCATGTCAAAGCAGACATCTTGCCAGAGGAGTGTATTGTATTGAATACAAATATTAAGGTGTAAAATAAATCTCCAAACATTTCATGAGATCTGATATGACCCTCATTCCTCCCCCAATACCAGTCAGCCTCCCCTCCTCCTCTCTCCCTGCATCTGCACATCCCATCCTACGGCCGTCCCCACCCCCATCCTGCCGCTCCCCCTCCTAGGCAGCCCATCTCTGGTTGTCATGGTGACGACTCTATAGCAACAGCAGCAGCAGCATCTCCATAGCGGCGTGTGGTGGTAGTAGTAGTAGGCTAGTGGAAGTAGTCAGTGTGCCCTGCTTAGCGTGCGTGTGGTGCGTCAGGCCTGCTTGGCTGCTTCCATCCTCCGTCGTCCTCACTCGCCCACTCCAGACCAGAGCCACATATAATCCGCTTGACCTCTATCTGCTCCTCTGTGTCTGTGCTGTCTGCATCAGCGCTTTCCCTTTCAGCTGCAGACACGCTGTGCTGTGGTGTTACTGTAAATGGGACACTGAAGAGCCACCCGCTAAAGAGCTAATAGCTAAAGGGCTAGCTGGCAGCTAAAGCGCTAGACCAGTTGCTAAAGAGCCAATTGGGGCTAATTACTTTCTTTGTTTTTTGTTGCTTAAGGGCTATTTGGGCATGACTACTCATTAAATTGTTGTTTGGTTAATGTTACATTACGCTACTGTTCTGCTGCTGCTTAGGGTGACCCTCTCCGTGACAGGAAAAAGGAGGACATATTTTTAGGACGGGGGGGGGTTGGGGGTCCTCCCCCAAATGTGCGTTTCTTAGATGCAATTTCATGCATTTTAATGCATTTTTGTCTGTCTTAATGCTGTGCCTGACACCGGACAAGGCACTGAAAAGACGGACGGTCTGTCAATGCTTAAACGTACTACGTAGTGAGATCAATGAAGCAACGAAACCAGGGGATGGCAAAGTGTGTAGTACTTACAACCAAATTTTAAAAAAGGAGAGGTGAGAGAAATAGGATGTGGTTGGTAGTGGTTTGCTCTCACTGACTTTCCACATAAATCCTATGCCCTTAAGCATTTTTTTAAAATTTGTGTGATTAAAACATGACTCTGTTGTGTCTGTGTTGTGCTGTAATAAGTGGGTTGACTGTTTTAAGAAAGCTGCACATGCTTAGTTAAGCATGGCTGTGTGAGTGGAGGGCAGGGGCGTCATACAGGGGGGATAAAGTGTGACTGATTCACCAGGGCCCCATGTACATGGACAGTATATAGGGGGCCCACACACAGCCTATAGATAAATATTGACTTATATCTTGACTTTTTGTGTATATGTATACAACATGATGCCCTACAAGGACCTTGTGTGTGTGTGTGTGTGTGTGTGTGTGTGTGTGTGTGTGTGTGTGTGTGTGTGTGTGTGTGTGTGTGTGTGTGTGTGTGTGTGTGTGTGTGTGTGTGTGTGTGTGTGTGTGTGTGTGTGTGTCAGGCTTGTACGAAATTCCGAATTGGATGAATTTGAATTCAAAGTAATGCCATAATATGAACACTAGGTGGTGGTGTTCTATGTACTCTCAATGGGTGGTGTAGCTTAAATTCAAAGAAATTCAAGGTAATGACACCACCTAGTGTTCGTATTATGGCATTACTTTGAATTGAAATTCATCCAATTCGGAATTTCGTACAAGCCTGGTGTGTGTGTGACAATGTGTGTGACAATGTGTGTTTGTTTGGGGGGGGTGAGAGAGAGAGGATGTGTGTGTGTGTGAGAGAGAGGGGGAGAGGGAGGGAGGGAGGGAGGGAGAGAGAGAGAGTGTGTGTGGCGATATACTTTTACTGCAATGTGCATTTATGTGTATAAGTTCTTTGTGTATGTTTGGATTTGTGTATTTATGTAAGCTGACAGACACCTTAATTTCCTTCGGGATCAATAAAAGTACTCTACTCTACTCTAAATGGCTGTGGGGGTCCATTGGAGCCTATTGTACTCAGCGGTGTAGTGGGGATTTTTTAAGTGGGGGTACGCGATTTTTAACGTCAAGTCATCAAATAATTAGGCAACTTATCATGTCAAACCCCCTAACTGTCCTTAATCTACCGTCATTGTTTCTCCGTTATTATCTGTTTGGTCAATCACCTGCAAAACTGCTATGTGATCATTCCTTTTTGTATTGAAACATGGGCAGGAGATTTTTTTAAAATCTCACTTCGGGAGAAGTGGGTGGACTGCGTACCCCCGCCGCGTACCGCGCCCACTACACCCCTGATTGTACTGTACATAGGGCGTGCGTTGCAATATGCGACCTTGCCTCCTCCACTTGCGCTTGTCTCCTCGTCCCGCCTCCTGGCCCCTCCTCCGTGGAGAAAAAGATAAAGTTTCCCAGCTGTCAGGCTAGCCACAACAACTTTTGAGGGACTGTTTTTCATTCACCATCCCAATTGTAAATGAGAAAAAGACTCTACAATTGAGCTTTTGCAAGATATTGAAATATAATGCTGTTGTCAGTGATGTCATCATGACATATTACTTCCTGGTACGAGGAGAGAAGCAAGTGGAGGAGGCAAGTGGAGGAGGCAAGGTCGCATATTTCAACGCACTCAGGGCCTACAATTTGCTGCTATCAGTGTTTTGCCCTGGGGCCCGGTGTGCAATTGTTCCGCCACTGTAAGGGGGGACAGGCTAATGATCAGTGTGTGCCACCAGAGATGTGGCGGAGCGGAGGCTCCCATTTGTGACTAAGAAGACCTGAACCTCCCCAATGGATTTGTTTGTATCTGCAAATGAGACGCTATTATCCCCCTGTAATTATTATTTGTGTGGGTCTTTCTCTCTCTCTCTCTCTCTCTCTCTCTCTCTCTCTCTCTCTCTCTCTCTCTCTCTCTCTCTCTCTCTCTCTCTCTCTTTCTTTCTCTCAGTCTCTCTGTCTCTCTCTCTCTCTCTTTATCTCAGTCTCTCTGTCTCTCTCTCTTTCTTTCTTTCTCTCTCTCTCTCTCTCTCTCTCTCTCTCTCTCTCTCTCTCTCTCTCTCTCTCTCTCTCTCTCTCTCTCTCTCTCAGTCTCTCTCTCTCTTTCTTTCTTTCTCTCTCTCTGTTACCCTTGTTGATGTTCATGTTTGCCTATGTGATGTGATGCAAGGTGCGTGTGTGAGAGAGAAAGAGAGAGAGCGAGCGAGAGCGAGAGAGAGTGAGTATGTATTTGTGTGTTTGTGTTCCACTGTACTGTATATTTTGTAACGCGCGTGTGTGTGTGTGTGTATGTGTGTGTGCGTGCGCGTGTGTGTGTGTGTGTGTGTGTGTGTGTGTGTGTGTGGGTGTGTGTGTGTGTGTGTGCGTGTGTGTGCATGCGCGTGTGTGTGCGTGCGCGTGTGTGTGTGTTTTCCCAACCCCCCAGAGCCCCCAGTGCCTCGCCCCACCCCTCTGTACGGCCAGCCCTCGTGGTGGGGAGAGGAGGATGCTGGGAACATGACCCAGCACGCCGATGGCCGCCGCCCAGACGACAGCCACCCAGGTCAGGCTGACACACCTTACCCACGCTCCCTCACACGCTACCAGAGCCATCTAATAACAGAGTTAGGTCACTCCCATAGACCTCTATGGACCAATCTTTCTACAGCAATGGTGGCTCTCATGGAGCCTCAAGGAGCGTTAACATGGAAATCCCCATTGACTTTAGTTCTATTAGAAGTTACTTAGTTCTAGGAGGTGGCCGTAGAACACAGAAAATGTGGTAAAGGTAATGTAATTTGTTTGTACTTAGTCTTTGTTTGGTATGTGATGGTTCTGTGTTAGTTTCCAACGAACAGAAGTTTACTGTTAAGAAACATTTTCATCTACACGAATCACATCACCAACCGACTTCCTGGTCCCCGGTTTGCGCAACTCTTATTAGACGGCTCTGCACGCTACCATCTCCCATCACTGAAGACCACGCATTCTAGTTTCAGTATTCGATTATGAACAAGTTCTGGAATATTCTGTTTACGTGTGTGTGACAGTGTTCTGCAACCGGACTGTTTCCAAAACACAGCCATATTCGGAAAGAATGAAACGTTTATATGAGATGCTGCCTCCATTCCATTTAGAATTGGGATGTTCCTCGCATGTAGCTGCACTCCTTGACAGTTACACTAAACTCCTATCTAACACAGTATGATCTGGTTCTCGATTGTGATTGGCTGATTGGGCGCTCCAAGCGTTGGTAAATCGGCCATAAAGAAACACTTTTATTTAAATTCTGTTTGTCAGTTTCATTATTTTATTAAATATTGTGACAGCATATTATTGCAATCTTTACATACCTGAATTATTCTTATTTGTATTTGTTTTTTTATTGTTTACTACACTACATAGCATGCATCCCACACCCCCACTCCCCCAACCCCCCCAGTCCTTTCTCCTTCTCTCAGCTAATGCCCTTCACTCTCCTATCTCCGTCATATCTGTCTGGATCTCCTGCAGTCTGTTTATCTGTGCAGCAGTGGTGTAGTCTACGTAGAACGCGGGTATACGGAGTATACCCACTTCTAAATTTCAGAGATTTCAGTATACCCACTTAAAATTGATTGATCCATTATTTAGAATAGCACAAATATATACAGTATACCCACTTCAAAAATGCTCAAATATTAGATTAGATTAGATTAAACTTTATTTATCCCCAAGGGGAAATTCTTTTTCCAGTTTGCTCTGTAGATTAAAAAGAGAAGTAAAAATAATATAAAAATAAAAAAGTAGATAAAAATAAAAAAGGTGATCATGCAGAAAAGTCCAGGAGTTTCTCTTTTGTCCTTAATGGACAAATTATAGAGTTGCATGGCTCTAGGGACAAATGATTTCCCCAGTCTTTCAGAGTATACCCACCACAAAAAAGTAGACTACACCACTACTGTGCAGTACTGCATGTCTTCATGCTCTCTTAGCTCCAGCTGTTAAACATCCTGCCCCCCATCCACCCTGACTTCCATGTCTGCTCTTGTCTCTCCCTGTTACCGCATTGCTCCCGCTGTTTGTCTTGTGTTGTCAGTAGTACCCTGTTGCCAGGGGAACCGCTCTCTGTAGTATGGCTGTCTATCTATGTGGCCTCTGCGCCCCTCAGAGGTCCTTTAGCACCCTGTGGGTTCTCTTTCTCATAATAGATCTCATCACACTGAGGGATCTTCAGCCGTAGAGACTCTAGTCTAGAGACTCACTTATGGATCATTATTGTATGAAAAAACAGCTTAGTTCATACTATTTTGTTATGGATTAAAGATGCTATTTCTGTTTTACTTGGTGAACTAACCACTTTGTTCCTGGACTATGATGTAAAATGACTTTTGAGACACAGTGTGTATTTATTTTCCGCACTATCCGACCAGCTTTATTCATATGTATTAAGTTCATTATGTCTAACTGTTTAACTTAAACACTTAGGGTTTTCTTTTGCCTTAAGACATGTAAAAGTTTTTATCTTTTACCCGACATGTTTCGACGGTGTTACTTCCGTCTTCATCAGAGGGTCACAGTGATGTTGATGAGTGACGTGCTTTATTCAGTCTGACTGACCAGGTGTCTGACCAACCAGGCTGCTCCTCTCCTCTCCTCTCCTCTCTCTCCTCAGACATCCCCAAAGAGATGCCCATGCCTGGGGACGGTGGCAAGGTGAACGGTGCCCTCCTCCTCCCTGACTACCGAGACCTCCAGGGCGGGCCCAAGTCTATGTCCTCCATGTCCTTCCCATACCACCGCGAGCCCAGCTACTTTGAGATCCCTACCAAAGAGTTCCAGCCCGCCCCGGTAGAGCTGGGCAATATGACAATATACTATGTATCGTTATCGTGATTACATTACATTACATTACATTACATTACATTACATTAGTATTTAGCAGACGCCTTTGTTCAAAGCGACATACAAGGAGCAATTTAAGCAAGAACAGGGTAAGGCACAGTGTACAGTTGCAGTGATAGAAAAGTGTATATCGTACCCTGTCTCTTGCATCGTTTATATCATGATAAACTAATTTTATGAATTTTATACAATTTAATATAATTTAATAACCTTTCATGTTGTCAATAATATATGTGCTCTAAGTTCATGTAACTGTAAAAATAAGAAAATTAAGATTTCTTTTTAAAGAAAAGTGGTTTTGCATCACAACAAAATAAAGAGAATAACTGAAAACCTACATAATTGTGCTATATCTTGATATATATCGTTATCGTGATATAAAGTTATCCATATCGTGATATAGGTTTTTTCCATATCGTGATATAGGTTTTTTCCATATCGTGATATAAAGTTATCCATATCGTGATATAGGTTTTTTCCATATCGTGATATAGGTTTTTTCCATATCGTGATATAAAGTTATCCATATCGTGATATAGGTTTTTTCCATATCGTGATATAGGTTTTTTCCATATTGTGATATAAAGTAATCCATATCATGATATAGGTTTTTTCCATATCGTTTCAGCCCGCCCCGGTGGCGGCGATGGCGGCAGCAGCTGCGGCGGCCGCGGCAACAGCAGCAGCAGTAGTGACGCCACAACTACCAACACCTCCTCCACCGATGACGACGCCGACCCCAACCACAACCACACAACCACAACCGCCCGTGGTGCATCATGGGAAGACTCCCATGCAGGTAGGGCTGTGTCGATAACAACAATTTGCTGGATGATAAATTGGCTAAGAAATTATTGCGATAAACGATAATATTGTCGTTCTCGTGGTCATTTTCAAACAATATAATGACTATGAGATAAAATACAAATACACCCTTTCTTATTTTGAAAGCGTCGTGGCAGGGATAGATAAATAGATGGATGGATGGATGGATGGATGGATGGATGGATGGATGGATGGATGGATAGATAGATAGATAGATAGATAGATAGATAGATAGATAGATAGATAGATAGATAGATAGATAGATAGATAGATAGATAGGCAAGGCAGACAGACTGAAAGTACACCGATGTTTAAGTGTCATTGCGCTGAGTGAATTGCGCCTGTCGGTAGAGAAGGAGAGAGTGACAAGAAAAACAAAGAAGCACGCAAATACAATTTATCGTGCCAAAAAAGTTATCACGTTTGTAAAAAACGTATTATACGATATAATGACTTGCTATAAGAGGGAGATGCTGAGCGCTCTTCTTTGTTAGACAGTATACTCCGATGCTGGTGCTCTTGAAGTTAAACGACAAAGTCCATTCTTCAAAACTTGTTGGCCGTTGGGCCTACTTCAGGCGACTCTTGCATAGAGACAATAAGTATACATACAAGGACATACAAGGAGTAGTATGGTGTTTAGTAATTTAAAAACCCTTTATTTTAACTGGGTTACATAATTAAAAACGCCAACCGGTTTCAACCACACAGGCAATATAATGACTATATGTAAGGGTTAACGTTCGGCGAGAAGGTCGCTACCGTGGAATAGCAGCACGATAGAGAGAATCTCCGCGTCGGGGTCTTGTTCTCTCTGAAGTGCTGCTATTCCACAAAGCGATCGACTCGCCGAACGTTAACCCGCTTATTATATGTATATACTTAAATGATTCACACATGGCGGGGACATTTCTTTATTTAATGTTAAGTTTATTATAATTGTTCATGTCAAAAGATTGTTGCTGCGCAAAACAAAACAGTGCCGTTGTGGAACACCGCTAGGCAGCCTAGACAACAGGTGTTGTCTTTCACAGCAGCTGATTAGAGTGACAAAAGACTGGACCCCCTGCGGAGTGATATGAAACATTCGCTTTAGCAGTGAAAAGTCTTGTTGCCATTGACAGCAGTCTGATATAGACCAACCCGTCCGTTATCTCAAATATCAGACGTGCGAACGTTGCGTGGAGCATTCGACCGATGACGTCACACCATATAATAAGATGATATAATGACTTATTGAATATTGTGCAGGAGCTGATGGAGATCCCCACTAAGGACACAGACAGCCCCCCTCCCACGGCCACGCCCCCAGTGGTGCAAAGCCACGCCTCCTTCACCATCGAGTTTGACGAGTGCGCCCCGGGTAAGATCAAGATCAAGGATCACGTGACCAAGTTCTCGTCGCGCCCGCGCGGCGCCAAGGGACACAAGCAGGTGTCCACGCCCACGGAGGTGATGTCGGCAGAGTGCAAGGTCGCCGATTGGCTGGTGCACAGTGATGTCAGCATGATGCGTAGAAGGCCCACCTGTGAGGACGTGTACAGCACCAAGAGTGACCTCGCCATGAACATCAAGACCCTCAAAGGTCAGTGGCTAGAGGTCAAGCAAGGCTCCTGTAATTTGAGTTTTAGAGTGAAGTGAAAGCCCACCTGGGAAACTCCCAATTGTCATTTTGATAGATTCAAGATTCAAGAGTTTATTGTCATTGTCAAAAAGGCAACAAAATTGTGTTTGGGGTACAATACTTAGTAGCAGCAGGTTTTCAAGTAAAGTGCAGTAAGAGGTAAAGGTGACACCAGTGCAACACCTTCGGTGCTGCTTCTAGTCAGGTCAAGAGCAATGTAAATATCGTTTATGATCTCCCGAAAAATCGGGAACTCCTCCCACTTTGTCAGGAAGCAAGCAACCAGTAGCAAAACAAGGGAGGTGGGTCAACCATGGCGTTTGAGAAATGTAAATGGTTGTGCTCTTGGTCAGACCAAGTCTGGAAGAGGCAAGTCATTAGTAGCAATTTTGCTAAAAAGATAATCCCAAAAGAAAGGCTCAATAGATGCTTAACTATGGTAAAGGCCTGGGATGGCCGTATGAGTCAGAAAAATACACATAAAAAGGCAATCACAAAAAGTTGTTATCCCCTTAACCTTAGGGGCTATTTTTGAGTGTTTTTGAGGTTTTGCACAATGTCTACTTAAATGGTTCCTGTGCCTGCATACTTTGACCTATCATGAAGTGGCTGGTATCACTTGAAAGAAGAGACTCTGTGGAATCCACAGGAAGTGACAGGAAGATGTTGTGATGTACTGCCAAGGACTTACAGGGGTTTGAACATCTTTTTTTTCAAATTTGAAAGGTGACATTGTGTAATAAATTGATAATAATGCACATTAAATATGTTCATATCACTGTATAGTATTCCAATGATATATAATGTTCCTGGGTTTATTACACCACCTGGATTTTAAACAATTGCGGAATGAAGATCAAGTTCAAGTTCAAAGTCATTCGGGTCGCCCCTGGGTCGCCTGACAGTCAAGGGGTTATGACCCAACGAAAGCCAGTGAAATTAATTTAATTAGTTTATTAAATGATTTATTTAATTAATTTAATAAAATAAATGTTGCATTGTTTGTATTTCAATTGGGCAGTTGTTATGTTCCCCAAACAGGTCATCACCACGACGACGGCACCCAGAGCGATTCGGAGGACCCCGTCCTGAAGGCCAAGAAGAGCAAGTCCCACCACTCTGTACGCTCCCAAGACTCCGCCCCCTCCCATTTGTCCATGGCCGCCTCAGAACCCGCCCCTTCCCCGTCCTCATCCCACCACCACCACCACCACCACCAGCATCACCACCATCCCCTGCCCAATCAGCTGTCTCCCCCCAAACTGACCCCGCCCTACCCAGTCCCTCCACAGCAGGCGCTGGTGTGCCTGTCCCCTCAAGAGGCTCCTCCTCCTCTCCCATCCCCCATCGTCTCCATCGCCGCCCCTTCCCCCGGTCGCCCGGCGGCGGTGGCAGCACCGCCCCCCCACCACAACGAGCCACCCAGCCAGCAGGCCTTCGTCATCGAGTTCTTCGACGACAACCCGCGCAAGAAGCGCTCGCAGTCCTTCACGGCCAACCCGGACTCCTACTCCGCGCTGCGCGCCAAGCTGGAGCGCCGCAAGGGCAGCGGGCACAGCGGAGAGCGCCCGGCCTCGGTCCACGGCTCTGTGCACCCGTCGCCGCCCCCCACCCACCAGATCACCGTCCCCCTGAAGGGCTCCTCGGCTCACCCCCACGGCCACGGCCACGGCCATCACGCCGCTCTCCCCCACGCCGGCACCCAGCGTTCCAGCTCCCTCAAGCGGGAGAAGACGGAGGAGGGGGGCGGGGGCAGTAGCGGTAGTCACTCGCCGTCCCCACCGGGGGCAGCGTCTCACCGGCCCGTTCACAGGCCGTTTGGCAGCGCAGGCCGCAAGTCCCGGCTGGCTCAGGAGTTTGCTGCGGAGCTCCTGCTGAAGGACGCGCCTCCTTCCCCTCCCATGTCGGCGCCTCCAGTGATGACCGGCGCCTGCCCCTCCCAAACCCTCCTGCCCTCCCCGGGGGATCTCGCTGGCCCCGCTTCAGCCTCTTACCCCTCCTCACCTTCTCCCTGCGTTGGTTACACCCCACGCCCTCCCATCTCCCCACACCCTCAATCTCACCCTCACCCTCACTCCCCGTCCCCAGTCCCACAGGAAGTGCCCGTCTCCACTTCCTGTCTACCGTTGCCGCAGCAGCAGCAGCCAATGGAGTCGTCTCAGCTTCCGCCGAGCATCAGCATCACGGAGAGCTTCAGCCTGAGCACTAGCATTAGCCTCAGTGCTGCCACTAGCGGCATGGACCCGCGCACCGCACGCTCCGTCAGGACGGAGGAGGAGGACAGCCTGAGCGACGCCGGCACCTACACCATCGAGACCGAGTCCCAGGACAAGGAGGTGGAGGAGGCCAGGAGCATGATAGACCAGGTGAGATTATTCTAGCAAGGCCAGGAGCATGATAGACCAGGTGAGATTATTCTAGCAAGGCCAGGAGCATGATAGACCAGGTGAGATTATTCTAGCAAGGCCAGGAGCATGATAGACCAGGTGAGATTATTCTAGCAGGCCAGGAGCCTGATAGACCAAGTGAGATTATTCTAGCAAGGCGTTAACTCAGCATGATAGACCAGGTGAGATTATTCTAGCAAGGCCAGGAGCATGATAGACCAGGTGAGATTATTCTAGCAGGCCAGGAGCATGATAGACCAGGTGAGATTATTCTAGCAAGGCCAGGAGCATGATAGACCAGGTGAGATTATTCTAGCAAGGCCAGGAGCATGATAGACCAGGTGAGATTATTCTAGCAAGGCGTTAACTCAGCATGATAGACCTAGTGAGATTATTCTATCAAGGCGTTAACTCAGCATGATAGACCTAGTGAGATTATATTAGCAGGCGTTCACTCAGCATGATAGACCAGGTAAGATTATTCTAGCAAGGCGTTAACTCAGCATGATAGACCTAGTGAGATTATTCTTCTAGCAGACCAGGAGCATGATAGACCAGGTGAGATTATTATTCTAGCAGGCGTTCACTTGGCATGATAGCAGGCATTGACGTTCAGTCACTGACAAGATATAGATCTCTGCACGAACAGATTATTTTGCAAGTGGTAAAATACAGGAGTGTCAGCATGTAGCCCCTTAATGTACGCTGTACCACCCGTGCCACGCTGTAATAGTCATTGAAAGGTTAATTACTAGGGATGTAAATAGTAATAGTTGTTCATGGGGCCTTCTTAAGTAGCGAAAATAATCTAAGCGCTGGCCCCTGTCCAAAGCCCTTGCTCCATAACGTAATAGAAGCAGAAAACTAATTGCAAGAAAACATATCGAATGGAATTTTATTGTATCGTGGGGAATTCTTAAAGTGATACTGACCCATCTTTGGAAATAAGCTTATTTTACACCTCCCCTTGAGTTAGATAATAGGGTTCTCCTATACTTTCAACCATTCTCTAGGTATGGCAGTGCAAATTTTATCTCCAAGCTAGCAGTTAACATTGAGTAATATGAGACCAGTTAGCCGCCAGCTGGTCTCATAGGACTCAATGTTAACTGCTAGCTTGGAGGTAAAATTTGCACTGCCATACCTAGAGAATGGTTGAAAGTATAGGAGAACGGTAAAACCCTATTATCTAACTCAAGGGGAGGTGTAAAATAAGCTTATTACCAAAAATGGGACATTATCACTTTAAGTATCGAAAATAATCGAATCCCTGCTTTAAGAGATCAATACTGTATCGTATCGTCATGGAGGCTGTGATTTATACCCCTATTAATTACCATAGGATTACTCAACTATGGTATAACTGAGGGCCGTTAGTAATTGCACTATGACTCATGGTCATTGCCACTCCGGTAACAGAACAATTTATAACGGCATGTTTTAATGAGTTAAAACAGATTTTCCAAAAAAGGGGGAGAGTGCCTGCTACTACGGGTCCTTTCAAATACCTTACCTATTGTCCTCACTTTTTACTTGTGACCTTTTGCTTCGCTAATGTCCCACCTCTGTGGAAAAAAATCCAATAAAATTTTAGCCTGAGCCTGGGGGACTTTTACCCGTTCAACGTCCCGATTTCATATGTGAAAATGACCTTTGAATTTATCGTGCAGCACCATTGAATCTTATTGTGGTTAGGGCTGGGTATCGCAGCCATGTTCCTGTATCAATTCGATTTCGATTCTTAGGGCTTTGAATCAATTAATCACGATTCAATTCGATTTGATTCGATCCATTCCGAATCGATTCAATCTGTTCCCTTCTTGGTGCCAGGATTTCCCCCAAAAGATGCTGTTGCCTATTTTTATATAAAAATGTCAAAGGGCTGTGGCTTGACAGTGTGAACAGATCGAATTTGTAATAAGTAGGCCTAGGCCTAATTGACTAATACCTACTGGGTATTTTCCATAGAACTAAATTAAACAAAAAGAACAAAAAGAAAAATAACCAAAAAATCGATTTTGTGCCCTGTGAATCGATTATGTGAATTTCGATTCGTGAATTCGATTCGATCGATTATCGATTAACTCGATTATTTTACCCAGCCCTAATTGCGATATTGCAATAACACTTCTATCATCAATGACATTACCTTGCATCAGGAGGCCACACGCAAAAGGAGGGGGTTAATTTTTATTCAGCATTAGTAAAACATAATGCACCTATTAAATACTGTGTTTGGTACACATGCCTTCTTCATAAGTTAAGTAAAAGAAAATATCTGCTGAGATTGAAGTTATATTTCAGCGTTATGCTCTGAATACTAGACAAAAATGTATACAATACAATACTAGATAAATAATACAATACAATACTAGACAAATAATACAATACAAAGAGTACATACAAACAATACAATACAAAAGTTTGCATCACCTGCCATCTTTGGACCTTACGCCTCTAAGAATCCTGGTCCTAACCTACGTTGACCTTATGACTCTACAATCTCTATCTATCTCTTCTTCCTCTGCCTTCCTGCTATTCCTGCCTCTCCTCTCTACCTCTCCTTTTAAATCCATCTCTAACAATGATGTTTTTTTCCCATTTGTTAAGCACTTTGAGTTCCATGCCTTGTATGATACAGTGCTATACAAATACAATTATTATTATTATTATTATTATTATTAAAATTATTATTATCTTGCGTGTCTGTCCCAGGTGTTTGGCGTGCTGGACTCCCCAGAGTACAGTGGTCCCCGGCCCATCATCGAGGAGGGCAAGGAGGAGCAGCCTGCCCCTGTCACCGTCACCCACAGCACTGCTGACCTGGCCTCTGCCACCGTCCAGGGTCTCAGCATCCCCACACGCAGCCCAGACCCCACACAAATACAGGTACACGCAGCCCAGACCCCACACAAATACAGGTACAGTAACTTAAGGTCTCAGCATCCCCACGCGTAGCGCTGACCCCACACAAATACAGGTACACGCAGCCCTGAGCCCGCACAAATACAGGTACAGTAACTTAAGGTCTCAGCATCCCCACACAGCCCTGAGCCCACACAAATACAGGTACAGTAACTTAAGGTCTCAGTAAGGTCTCAGCATCCCCACACGCAGCCCAGACCCCACACAAATACAGGTACACGCAGAACTGACCCCGCACAAATACAGGTACAAGAAGCCCTGACCCCACACAAATCCAGGTACAGTAACTTAAGGTCTCAGCATCCCCACACAGCCCTGAGCCCACACAAATACAGGTACAGTAACTTAAGGTCTCAGCATCCCCACACGCAGCCCTGAGCCCACACAAATACAGGTACAGGAACAGTATTATATAATATATTATATTACATTACACTTAGCTGACGCTTTTCCAAAAGCGACTTACAGATCCAAAGCGACTTACAGATAGTGCAGGGTATTGGTTACAATCCCTGGAGCAGTGTGGGGTTAGGGCCTCCCTTTCTCACTGAACCTGCAACTCTGTGATCTACAGTCCAACACCTTCACCATTACCCCGTGGCAGCTACAAAACCAGGTGGAATGAATGTCCAAAAAAGTTTTTCTTTTCTTCACCAAGGCACTACAAAAAGTAAAGTTAAAAATGTCTTTATTATTATTATACGTTTTTTCTCTTTTCAAGCAACTTTTTTGACATTGAACCTTGAACCAAAGAGTAAACCACAAGAATACTTTTTTCATCTTTCTAAAGGGACTGAGCACGCCTCTGACTTCCAAACATTGGAATGAATGTCCATTGATGTTTTTATACGGTGAGACCAAAGACAAATGTCATGCTGGCATGACAATAAAGTCTATTCAGTTAAATTCAATTCAATTCAAACACTGACCTGGCACAAACATGGGTTCAAGACTCACCACTGGCGCGGCACAAATACTACTAATTAACACTACTAACAATTAATACTCAAACACTGACCCAGCAGAAACACAGGTGCTGTTACAAGTACTGTAATTGTAAGACTCAAACACTGACTAGGCACTAGGCAATTACCGCTACAGGTGCAACAATACACATGATCTGCAATAATACACATTCACAATAATAGACATCTGCAATAATACACATTTACAATAATAGACAAATGCACTGACCATGCACAAATACAGGTACTGTAAGATCGCTGGTTCCCAGTCTTGGACAGTTAACTTCCTTATTGTGGTTAATCCAACCTACCTACACCAAATGCTGCACTATAAAGCAGTGTTTTACTGTAATACTGCATTTTAACGTGCACAATAGCCTCTCACAAGTCTCATCATGACAACACGTTCAAGAACGTTTTCACATGGCAGATATTTATTTCCCAGATTAATATTTGCATTCTCTCTCTCTTGCTCTCTCTCTCTTCCCCCTCCTCTCTCCCTCTCTTGCTCTCTCTATCTCTCTATTTATAGGGTAAAGGCAGTATTAATAGGACCAACGTAACCTATGAGTGACAGGTTCTCATTTCCTCTTTTGAGTTTGTTTTGTTTTGTTTTGTTTTGTTTTGTGTGGCTTGTGTTTTTGTCTTCTGTTGGGGTTTGTATCATTTGTAAAAAGAAAAGAGAAAAATGTAAAATAATGTATGGATTTGTTTTGACCACAGGAAGAACAGTGCTTCAAACTGATGTGTTGTCAATAAAGCAATCAATCAATCTCTCTTCCCCCTCTTCTCTCTCTCTCTCTCTCTCTCTCTCTCTCTTTCTCTCTCTTTCTCTCTCTCTCTTCCTACCTCCCTCTCCAGCCTCAGGGGTCCCAGAGTAGTCCCAAGTGGGTGTCCCGTTGGGCTAGTCTAGCGGACAGCTACGCAGAGCCGGGGGCGCCAGGTACAACTCCCCCTGTCGACATGGAGAAAGGTACTATTTTTAGGATTCTTGCACACCTCCTTTTGCCAGGTGCGTAGGGCTGGATCCACTGGGTCACCAGCATATAGAGCTTCTTTGTCTATGCGATGGAGAAAGGTAACACTCCTGTAGTGTTAATCTTACTGCCACTGTACTACTGTGCCCTTGGCTCAAGGTTATAGTGATAATATTGCTTTGGTTCTGGAAGTCTTCGAATGTTCATATTTATGACTGGTTTATGACTTTTTTTTGTCTTTTTATGGTCATTTTTCAGAAAACTATAATGGTATGACAATATTATTTTTGACTATCTTTAAGTTTACATCAGCAGTGAGTGATCACATTATTAATGTTTTTAAATGTATGTCTACAGTGGCACTGTGGCTGTCCATGTGTAGCCATGCCACACCCTCCTAGTGACGCAACACCTTCTGCGTTGCTTCTAGTCAGGCCAAGAGCAATGCAAATATTGTTTCTGATCTCCCAAAAAATCGGGAACTCCACCCATTTTGTCTGACACCAGTCAACCAGTGGCAAACCTAGGGAGGTGGGTCAACCATGCCGTTCGGGAAATGCTAAATATTATGCTCTTGGTCAGACCAAGTCTCAAAGAGATGTGAAAGTCGATGATAATCAGGCTACTAGTCCATGTGAATATGTTACCATTCCTGTTGCTAATTTTTATGCTTTTGATCAGACCAACTCTCAAAGAGATTTGAAAGTCGATGATAATCAGGCTACTAGTCCATGTGATCATGTTAGCATTCCTGTTGCCCATGTGCTATTAGACGACCGGCTTCCTCACTCCTTGATGCTGAGCCAGAGCCTGGACGTGTCCGAGCTGGAGGGTGGGCACGGGTGCCGCACCCGTCGCCTCCTACCCCAGGTACCCCCACCCCCAGGGGTCGACAACAAGGCCGAGAGCCCCACCCCGCCCTGCGCCGTCCTCATCCGACATGACCCCTACCTGGAGCACGGCGAGGTGCTCCCCCCCCCGGAGCGCACCCCTCCGTCGCAGGACGAGTCGTCCCAGAGGCTCCGCGTGCAGGACGACGTGGACCCCGACAGCCTGAGCGACACCAGCCGCTCCGAGGACGGCTCCATTCTGGAGAGGAAGAACCGGAGAGCGGCCGGCGTGGCTGCTGGCACGATGACTTCCCCCGTGGACGGCGCTCCCTGGGGGATGGGTCCAGAACCGCCGGCGCCGACGCCCAAGTCCACTTCCTTCTACATCGGGTCGGACGACGGTTCGCAGGGTAGGCCTGAGCCTTCCAGAAGCCCGATGTCGTCGCAGTCGGAGAGGGAGGCCTCTCCCCGCACTCCCCCCACCACGGTCCTGATCCGGCACCTGAGCGGCCATGAGCCGCGGCGCACCGTGAAGCCCAACGCCTCCGCTCCGAACCTCCAGACCCACGACCGCGACTCCGTGCCCACCAAAGACACTGCGGCTGCGGGGGCGTTGTCGTCGTCTGGGCCTTTCATGCGCCAGGAGAGCTTCACCAAAGAGTGGCCCAGCGACGACATCCAGGTGAAGAGGCTGCCGCACATCTCCAGCCACCCCACGCTCAGAGACCTGGAGCGGGCAGGGGCCACCCACGATCCCCAGGCCTTCCTCCAGGAGGCCGGCGGAGGAGGAGGAGACAGGTCCCCCCTGAGCTCCCCAGAAGACAAGCACTCCAGTCGGGGAGGCAGGAGGGGCCTCGGCCTAGGGGACGACTCCATGTCTGGAGAGTCCGACGTGGACACGGCCAGCACCGTGAGCATGGTGAGCAGCAAGAACGCCCCAGTGACCACGACGACGACGGCGGCGCCCAAGAAGCGAACGTCCGGCTCCGGGTCTCAGAGGACGGGGGGACAGGACGGCAAGTCTCGGCAGCCCACGGCCCGGGAGCGCCTGTCGGAGAAGCGCCGCAGCCACACCACGGCCAGCGATGGCACCACGTCGTCCTCCTCCTCCAAGGCCGAGGCCGTGCGCCGCGTGCAGCTCCGCCGCAGCGCCGGGAACCGCGGCTCGCTGGACCTGTCCGAGGGCCAGCAGAACCAGAATCACCACGCGCAGAGCCAGAACCACTGGGCCGACACTGGCGCGTCCTCCTCCGACCACGAGTCCAGCTCGGCCCGGGCCGCGGTGCGCAAGAGGTTGAGCGCGCCCCCGCTGAAGGACGAGGCGCCCAGCAAGACCGCCAGCAAGGTGGTGCCCCAGGTGCTGACCCGGTCCAACAGCCTGTCGGCGCCGCGGCCCACCCGGGCCTCCATGCTGAGACGGGCCCGACTCGGAGAGGCCTCGGACAATGAGGGAGCGGAGACGGACCGGGCCTCGCAGACCTCCGACCACGGCAAAGCTCCCTCGGACGCCAAGAAACTCTCCCGCCTCGACATCCTGGCCATGCCGCGGAAGCGGACCGGGTCTTTCACGGCGCCAAGTGACAATGAGTCCACCTCTGGCAGAGCCGCTCCATCTACCCGTGCGTCTGAACCCAGTAGCGGCTCTCGCAAGACGGCGCCGGGAGACGCCAAACAAGGGGTGGGCAAGAGTGCTGCGACCACAGCTAAACTTCCCTCCACCCGCACCCGATCTGCCACCGCTAAGCACACCAATGGAGCAGGTGAGGAGCCACATTTATCAGTATTTACAGTAGTTGCAGTCATTAGTATTTTAAGAACGGTGCCCTACTTTATGCATGTGCACAAGCACAAGGTAATAATGTGAATTAGCTAAAGCCATCAGAAGTGAATATCTGTAGTGTACAGTGTTACTCTAGATCAGGTGTCACCAACATGGTGCCCGTGGGCGCCAGGTAGCCCTCTAGGAGCTTCTGAGGTGCCCACCAAGGATGTTAATAAACAGTCACGGCTACAAGATTTTAGTCACAGTTAATGCTTTTCTTAATTTAAAAATGAGATTATTTATTCTTTATAACCTACAAACCCCAACTCCGGTGAAGTTAGGACGTTTGGTAAACAGTGAATAAAATCAAAATGCTATCATTTTCAAAACATTCAATCTATTCAAAAGACAACATATTAAGTGTTAAAACCGAGAAAAAAAAATATTGTTTTGGGGGACATATGTACTAATTTCTAATTTGATAAATCCAACACGTCTCAAAAGAGTTGGGACGGGGATCAGTGAAATTTAGTAAACATCCAAATAAGATAAAACAACAAAGAAGAACATTTCAAAATGAATTGTACTGACGGACAATATAGGTGTCCAGGTATAAGATCATCACAGAGAGGCTGAGTCACTCAGAATTAAAGATGCAAAGGGAATAATTACCATAGTTATTACATACATTTTTGAATTCCCTTTGATTTAGCACGATTGAGTGTATATAAGACATATTTTTGTTAATAAAATCATTGTATAGGTTCATGACATCATGAAATATATATTGGCTGTAGTCTCACTCTAGCACTCCAGGAATTAGAGCTATTGAAAATTGACCATATTAAGAATGCTTAGTGCATGAAAATGATATAGGGGTGTAACATTCTCCTAAGCACCTGAGCTCACTTGAAATAGACCCAGAAGACATGGGAAACTGTCCTTTGCTTACGGAAGTCAGCAGAAGTTGTAGAAGTCCATTCTTTTTGACAATAATAGAGCATTGCACATCCTGTGCTACAGTGAAAATGGACTATCCAACTTGTGTTAGTGCTAGCTTCAAAAGTCAGCCTCCATGATGGCATGCGGGTGCAGTAGTGCATTGGTTAAGATGTTCTCACTCATCTGTAGAGTTAAATACAGTGCTGAATGGTATAAATGGGTTTTAAACAGCATGAAAAGCCACTCATGCATTATATTTTGAAGGGAGATCTTCGATTACTGCCACATAGTAAGGTCAAATTGCATTCTCTACTATGTTTTAACAGTTTGGCTCAATCATAAGGACCAGCAGGTGATAAAATGGTGGGTTTTTGGTCAAGACCTGTCACACTATAAGCACTACAGAAAGGAAAACATTGCAAAACATGACAAGGAATACACCCACCATTTAAGCTGGTGAAATCATGTCCAAGATAGGAATTAACACTGTTTTTTATATAAAATCATCTCATCGGTTAATGTATTTAACTGTTAAGTGTTGTCTTTTGTTTTGTTTTTAGTCTACCTCGACATTTGCTGCCATTTATTGTCCCCGTCCCAACTCTTTTGAGACGTGTTGGATTTATCAAAATAGAAATGAGTACATATGTCCCCCAAAACAATCTTTTTTCTCGGTTTTAATACTTAATATGTTGTCTTTTCACTATTCTACATCTAATGAATAGATTGAATGTTTTGAAAATGATAGGATTTTAATTTTATTCACTGTTTACCAAACGTCCCAACTTCATCGGAGTTGGGGTTTGTATAAGCAAATTATCATTCAATCATAGTGTTATTTGGGAATTATATCAAGACATCAGAAGAGGATTTTGAACAAACATAGCCCTCGGTTAGCCCACAGTAGCCTTTGGTACAGACACAAAAAGGTTGGGGACCCCTGCTCTAGTTTTTGCACCAGTGGGAAAGTGATTTATGTTGTCGTCACGGTTCACACATAAAAAAGGTATGCATCATAAACCAACTTTCTGGTTCCCACATACTCAAAGACTTGAACATGCCGGCCAGCTTTAAGATTTGGTGCGGGAACGGGCAACGTCACGATTCTCTGCCGGCTGGAACGTGCCTTAACTGTCTGTAACGATGGGGCACTGGGTTGCTACACCAGCGACCTGGGTTCAATTCCTGCCCGGGTCATTTGCTGAACCTTCCCCATTAGGGATGCAAACGATTAATCAATTAATCGACTTTAATCGATGAATGCATTAATCGATTAAAAAAGCATAAGCACAAGAAACCCAGGTGAAATGGGCATGAGAAGAGTGTGCGTGAAGAGGGGTGTGAATAGTGGGGATATTTAAATCACCCTTGGATAAAAGAATTTAAATGGAATTCATTTAAATGTAGCATTTTATCTCAGCTTTTAATATACATTTTTAGATTTAGTGGCTTTTTTTCGAGAAACATGGAGATTTCAGGGGAAAAACGCTGCTTATCAATTAATTAAGTCGATTGATAAGGCAATCAACTGACGATTAATGAATTAATCGATAATTTGCATCCCTATTCCCCATCTCTCTCTCTCTCTCTCCCCGCTCATTTCCGGTCCCTCTGTAACTGTCCGGTCACAGTGAAAGCCTAAAAGGCCCAAAAAATATATTAAAAAAAAAACTGCCTGCATATCATGTGACATCTTGTAGGGGCTCGTCGGCGTCAGAAGGGATCGGACTACTCGTCCACGTCTGAGGAGGAGCAGGAGCTGGCGCTCGGGGGGGGCAGCTCGTCAGGCCTGGGGGGTCTGGGGGGGAGCCAGAAGCACAGACGCTCGCTGGCCTCCGCCTCCACACAGACGGCCACCGTCAAGGTCGCGGCCACGGCCACAAGGTCGCGCTCCAAGAGCATCTCGCTGGAGCCCGAGGAGGACGAGGCCCAGAACGAGCACTTCCAGAACTGGTCCACGCACAGCGCCGAGATCGCCAGGTCAGCTGTCCTGTGTTGTTGCTACTCTAAATGGCGTTGTCCTGAGTTTCCTGTAGCTTTTCTCATGTTCGGTGTGCGTTCGCAGGGTTGGGATGGGTGGTGGTGATTTTTTTGGTATTTCCCTAACTTTTTAGGAACACCAAACATGTATGGGTCAATGTTTCAGCAGTAACACACGTCAGGGTGGTGCAACGACAGCCAATGCCACATCTGTTGAAATGTATGGATTGTCTTTGTTCGTTTGATTTTATTGGTCTATCTAAGAAGCATATTCATTGCAGCATATCAACCACCAATTGCTAATTCATTTATGGGCATTATTAGAGGCTGTTGCAGTTGCGCCACCTGACGTCTGAGCCCAAAAAAACCCTGTCTTTGACCCGTATACAGTAGTACGTATACACAAAAGCATTGCTATACTGCCCCCGCATTCCGAATGGCCACAGGGTGTAATGACCACGGTAAGCTTTCCGTGGTAAGGTAATGACGTGAGCAGATTGAAGTGACAACATCTGTAAGAGTTAAATGTGTTCTGTGCTCTGGTCTCCCTGTAGGTTGAGTCAGGACCTGGCTAAAGATCTGGCCATCCTTGCCCGCGAGATCCACGACGTGGCTGGGGACGGTGACGTGCAGAGCCCCAGCGTGGGCTCAGGCACCTCCCCAGGCTCCATGCCCCAAACCCCCATCTCGGCCCGCGAGGAGGTAAGTACCAGACCCAGGGCTGTGTGACGTCCCTGTCACTACTAGGGCTGTGTTGCCAGAGGAGTCTGATGATTTCCAGCCCAAAAAGTGCTCAAAACCCGCCTAGAAGCACAAAATCCCGCCCAATTCTATTGATTTCTATGGCAAAAATTGGGCGGGTTTTTCTGCTAAATGCCATTTTTACCCGCACACGGCCATCCTAAGCAGCCCAATTGGGCGGGAAACAGCCCAATCTGGCAACACTGACCCAGGGCTGTGTGACGTCCCTGTCACTACACCTTTACTGATGACGTGCCCCATTCTCTCCATCAAGTGACACCAAACCGGTACTTTCATCATGAGAACCAAAGCGGCACTTCATGCGACATGAATGCAGCTGCCATCGACAGAGGCATCATCCAGATCCATAACTGGCTGCATTTGCTGTGCAACTCGCCAGAGAATGCACAACGCAGAAAGCAGAAGCTTGTTACGAAGGAACCCATTGATTAGGCTTCGGTTCTTGAATTTCTTGGGGAAAAAGTTATTGTTCAAATCAGATTTTTTTTTTGAAGAAGAAGAAGGTTGTTTACCACTATTTCTTCCCTTTTCTTTTGTGCAGAGGCCATATGCATCATTGCAGGGGGTCCTGTCATCCCAGGTGCTTAAATCATTGTTCACAAGTTATTTTGTACTCCGCTAACTCACAGCTGCTAGCGTTTGCTGCTCGCTTTGCTATATGCTAATAAGTAGTCCCACAACCCTAGCTGCTAAGTAACAGCACCTTTTCCTCACTGTTTCCTTCCTGATGCACAATTTAATTTCCTTGGCAACTAACAGAGCAGATTCAATCAAGACATTTAGTGTCCAATGCTGCATCTGCTTCTTCAGCGCTACCCTAATGGGCTAAATGATCTTGATTGGATGCTATCAAGTACTATCTAAACTACAAAAGTCCCTGTTAGCTGTAAGGCGCATGGTGCCATGCTTTGTACTCTGTGATGTATCAGGCTTTTGCTTTAACTGCATGCACACTACTCACTGCACTAGCATTACATTCAGAATTGCTGGGAAGTATTTTTTTTCCCAAGCAATCCACACCAGCCTGTCCTGATAACCAAAATCACACTGTTCACCCTGTGTCCGACAAGCCTTTGTGGTTTCTAACAGTGTTGTCTGTGACGAATGTCATATTCATCCAGGTCATGGGAACCAAAGGAGCTGAGTTGTTAACAACTAAACCTGTTTGTGGGGACTGCACATTTCTCCAAAACTCATTTGTTTCGACCTCTCAAAAATCCAACAATTTCCTTAAAATGTCTTTGGAGGTAGCTATTTGATGGTTCACTGATAAGGTTAAATAGTTCAAAGGGCGTCGTCAGGTTTTCCACCTGATACTTGATGTCACTTTCTTCCATTCAATAATACATTGAAACCTTATGGCTTTCAATTATGTTAGCTTTAATATGTTACTGTAGCTGAAGCTCCAAAAAAACAGTCCAGTTGCTTGCAACACAGCTCGTTTGTCCCAATCAGTGTTGTGTGTACTGTGTACAGTATGTGTGGTTCAGGTGTTAAAGGAGAATTCCTGCCAATTGCTTTATGCAATTCTATTGCTCGTGCTACCCTTGACTTGTCATTACCTGATGATGCAACATTTTGTTCACCCCTTTCAGAGATCCTGGCCATTCTAATGGGGGCATGGGTTTGTTTAGATTGTTTAAAAGCAGTTTTTGGATGATATTTGGAGGTTGTTAAGACTTTTTTTTTTAACGTTAACTGACCCATGCCCCCATTACAGTGGCCATGATCTCTGAAAGGGCTGAACAAAAAACCATTGGGTGTGTCGTCGTTGGGTTTTGTTAAGTCAGGGGTAGTCTGAACAGTACAAAAACTGCATGTTGAAATTGGCGGGAATTCTCCTTTCGGGGGAGGCTGACACCCACCTGCTCTGTTGTGTTTTCAGTTGGTACAGCATATACCCGAGGCCAGCCTCAATTACCAGAAAGTCCCTCCCGGCTCCCTTAGCCCCCTTGAGCCAGATACCAATATGAATGATCAAGAGTCTAGGCGACGGCCCTGGAATAGGGAAGAGGTGTGATCTTCATCTGAATACCGTTCATCAATATACCTACCTACCGTACATCCATACTTTTAGATTAAGATTGTATTCAACGTTGACATTTTTGTACATATGAATATTTTTAGTTAAATATTAGACAGTTAAGGCCTTGATGCAGAACCATACCTTAAATTTGATATTGACAAGAAGGTATTCTTCGAACGTTGTGTTATAATGTAATATTTTGAAAAATCTCAACATTTTTGGTCAACAAAGTGTTGAAAGAATGCACACAAGCTATTCAGCACAAACCGCATGCTATAAACCCTACACAGGGCTGTGCTAGCACCCTTTTTTAATCCTTTGCATCTTTTGTTTGCGAGCACTAGCTTTTACATTGGGATTTACACATAAAGAAATCATATTAATCTCATGTTACATTTTTTGTCACAGGTGATTCTGGACAATCTGATGCTGAACCCTGTGTCTCAGCTTTCACAGGCTATTCGTGAGAACACGGAGCAACTTACAGAGAAGATGAAGTAAGGACATACGTGACCAGACACAGGAAAATGGGCCACAAGTAGGCCCAAAGGCCACATCGAGTTAATCATATATTCTTGGGACTGCAGATTCTGAGCTTTACCGTGATATTTCACACAGGGCAATCCGGCAATATCTGAAGAGTCTTTGAACGTGTTAGCTTCTTAAAGTAGAAAATATGATTCAGCTCTGAAAGTTTTTCTTGTCCATTGAAAAGAAAAACATGAAGTTTGCCATTTCAAAGAATGTATACTTTTAGATAAACCTATGCTGTTTTCTAATGTATTGAGTAGCTTCTTCGGAATCAGGACCATAACTTACATATTCTGCTAAAAAAATAGAAGAAACCTTTACTGGTGATTTGTCAAGTTTCGCTCTGAGAGACATGTGACTCTGAGATATGTGACTCTGCGGTTGGAGTCCAGTCACATATTCTCAAAGCTGAGATTTGGTCATATGATATGTTGTGACAGTCTGTAGTTTGAATGGCAGTTTCAAAACAGCCTGGTGCAAATATATTTCCCAAACGTCACAGGAGTGGGGGTCATGTTTTTCCTGTTTTCATTCTCAGCAGTACACTGATATTTATCTGTTTGGAAAGTATACTAACTTTAGGATGTTATATGCTGTTGTAAGGCAGTGTTTCTCAAACTTTTTTAGACCGATTACCACTTCGTCCCCCCAAACATGTTCAAGGACCACCTGTCAACTGAACTGACTGTTGACGGGTGCTAATTTGACACTGCTAATTTTCAATGCTTACTTTTTATTCACGTTTACAAGCCTGTCTTATTGTGGTGAAAATGAGACTTCAGCTTTGTTAAGCTTTGTAATAATGTTACAAATATAGCCTACTGCTCGGAAAAGTAGAAATCCCTTCGTGGACCACCTGAGCTCTGTTGCGGACCACTAATGGTCCCCGGACCACACTTTGAGAATCTGCTGTTGTAAGGGGTGCGATTGACATTGATCTACTTGTTTTCTGTCCCTCAGGGCCATGTTTCGGAATAAAACAGAAGTTTGGGAGGAGATCGAAGCAAAGATCAACGCAGAAAATGAAGTCCCTATTCTAAAAACGTCCAATAAGGTTTGCTTTTCATTTGGGCAGTCATGTTAAATGTTCAAATTAGTTTTTTCAAAGCACAATATGCTCACTAAAAGACATTCATAACAATACATTTATGTGTTTTCATCCCAGGAAATTTCCTCAATCCTGCAAGAGTTGCGGAGAGTTCAGAGACAATTAGAAGGTATGTGAACGAGTATATTTTTCCTCAGTATTATTAAATCTTCATTCACTCCTCTGTTCTATGTTTTTATGACTTTATGGACTAGACAATTCCGTGGACTATCAGTTTTAAGACTGTTTTCTTTGGCTCATTCAATTCAAGTTGTTATGTTTGTAAAGCAGCATCTTCAAATGGCAGCCCATGAAAGTTGCTGTTGGTGACCTGAATCTCTGTGTTTTCCTTGTCATGAACACCACAGTTAAGGGGCAAAACATACCAAAGCCGAACGGAACGGTCGTGGTACGAACGCGGTCTTTCTGCTTAGTTTCGTCCGGCGTGTTTTTCTCTGCCTTTCACACTGACAGCGTCGGCGTGCGCGGCCAGTCCTGTTCAAAACCCTCCCCACAGCCAAAGCTAGCATGCTACTTTGCCATTCATTTGAATGAGACACCACCGGTCGCCGGCGTGAAAAATACGCTCGAGTTCTATTTTCCAAATGCAGCGCGGCGCGGAGCCGGCTCCCGCGCCGCTGACGCTCGACTACCGCTGGTTGGTGTGTAAGGACAGATATGTTTCAATGTATTTTCACCGACGCCTGTAAAAAACGCGGCCGTTCCGCAACGCTTTACCGCCCTGGTGTGTAAGACCCCTAACTCAAAGCATGCCTGTCTCATGCCTCCTTCAGTTCAATTACTCTACTTTTAAAGGTTTATGAGCATTGTGTACTGTAATTTAGGGGTGGGCGATATTGCCAAAAATGTATACCTCGGTATAATTTTAGTCACGGTATATATCACGGTATATATCACGGTATTGTAGGCCCCTACATTTGTTTAAAATTGAAGCGTTGCAAAATGACCCAAAAAAAACACATTTTTTTAACCTTTTGCATTTGATTTTTGGAAATGACACAATGTCCTTTCATATATGTGTGAATTCTTGCCATTACATTTTTTAAAAACAAGCAAAAACTAGCCTATGTAAAATGCATTTTGCAATGCAATGCAATGCAATGCTACCCAATAGAACACTGTCAATTTCACCAAGTGTCGAAGGGGTTAAACTACGGTAGAGAGGGGGAAAAGGGAGGGGTGTCAAACTGAACACATTGAGAGTAAATAGAACTGAACGTGGATTGTATCAACTACATCTTTCATTGCACCTTTTTTCTATTTCTGGAGTTGATTATGGTAATTTTGAAATGTGTGCTTGCATCTGTGATTATGCCAAGCATAATGGTTTAAGCTGTCATTGTTAAAGTTTAGAAAAACGAACTTTCACATGAGGCAGTTAGCAATGCATTGCAGAACTAATGCATTTGAATGGCAATGGCAGCTTTCACTGCACCAGCGGTTAGCGTGCTAACGTTAGCGAAATCGCTAATGCCACATTTTAAACAGTGAACAGTCATTTTAGTTACTAACACCCAGTCAGATATCATGAATGGTATTATCTCAACTGGAAACAGTAACATACAGCTGTTACGGCTGGCGCAATGTGTTAAGTGTAAGGCAACCAATGTTAGCACAAATAAGCACATTTTGTCAGACACCAGCATAGACATGAATGACTTGGGCTGTTAGCTATTTAGCTTGCATTTCGTGCCCAGTAAATTGTGGAGTCCAGAATCGAGATGTGTTGCCATCACATACCATTTCAAACAATAGTTCACTACACTAACCATACATTTTACACTTGAAGCTTATTCAAAGGAAATGATTGTGCTGTTTCTCTACAACCACATTGCTACAACTTGAGTTGAGCAGTCAGTAGGGTGGATGTTCAAAACGCTGTCTATACTGCCATCTGCAGGATACAATGCGCTATATCACGGTAGAACGGTATGGCCAAAATCCATACCTTGATGGAAAAAATACCTTTTACGATAGTATACCGTCCATACCGCCCACCCCTACTGTAATTAGTGGATGTTTTCCCCACATGTTAAAGTGGAAGTCTGCATCTTGACATGGGATTCCAAAAGTAATACATGAAAAAGCCCATTTCGGGAAAAAAGATGAGTTCTCTAGCCCCCGAAAGCCTGTCTTGTTTACAGAATTTCAGCACTCCCAACAAACAGGTTCAGTGGTGTGGCCAGCTGCCAGATTGCACAACTTCACTGGCATTTTGGAGGTTGGGATAGGAAGTTAAATACCATACTTATTTATTTTTCAACTACAATGGGAATTATAATGATGTTATAATATATAATGACAATATGCTTGCTGTTCTGTTCTATTCTGTTCTGTTATATTCTATTCTGTTCCATTGTATTCTATTCTATTCTATTCTGTTCCATTCTATTCTGTTCTGTTCCATTGTATTCTATTCTATTCTATTCTGTTCCATTCTATTCTGTTCTGTTCTGTTCTGTTCTATTCTGTTCTATTCTATACTGATCTATTCTACTCTCTTCTCTTCTATTATATTATATTATATTATATTATATTATATTATATTATATTCTCTTCTCTTCTCTTCTCTTCTCTTCTCTTCTCTTCTATCCTATTCTGTTCTGTTCTGTTCTGTTCTGTTCTTTTCTATTCTGTTCTATCCTATCCTATTCTGTTCTATTCTATCCTAGTCATCAACACCATAGTAGAGCCCACTGGAAGCCCCAAGATGGCGGCCAGTGCTGCCGCGTCTTCCTCCTCCATGGTATCCACACCCAAACACACCGCCAAAACCAAGAGCCAATCACAGGCCAGGCAGACTGGCAGTCCTTACAAGACCTCCAACGCCAACGAGCGGGCCAAGAGGGGTACCCGCGGCGCAGACGATCAGAAGTTTCACATTTGATTTTACGCCGCTCGTTTTTGTGTAATGTCTCTATGAGTAAATGCTGTAAGTCTATTTGAGCTATGCTGTTTCTTATAATACAAAACAACGCTAACATGTTGCACAAGCTTTGAATTGAAGGCAGACCTGTATGTAGAAAAAAACGAAAAAATCAGCTTATACTTTGTTTGCTTTGCTTCAACGCGTGTATATTGACGTTCAAATGCCTTGTGTGACTGGCTCCCCTGGTGAATGGAGATGCTGGGCTGTACAGTAAGAGATCCACAGAATGAGGTCAATTGTGTACCATACCTGTTATGACCAGTGCTAAAAAAGTGGAGAAGACGCGCTCACACTATCGCCTAAATATTGTAACAGTTCTTAACTGGGTGCTGAATCCCACATAAAACATAAATGAATGAAGGAAAGCGAAGGACAGCACTCTTCAGATTTTGTCTTTGTTTATTCGCCCACGAAAGTTTTGGGCAGAGCCCTTCTTCAGCGTGAAACGTTCGTGGGCGAATAAACAAAGAAAAAATCTGAAGAGTGCTGTCCTTCGCTTCCTTCATTCATTTATGCCCAGTGCTAAAAGACATATGCCATAAGATCTGCCGATGCAAGACATGGGAAGATAGAAGAGAAGGCAATGTCGTGGGCCTGCCCTGAACAGTGAGTGTAGCTTACCAGAGCGATCTATGTGTAATGTACTGTATGTGTGTGGTTTTAGATTTTGTTTGATTGTGTTTACCGAGTTCTACTCAAATTAGAAGCAAGTTAAAGTTTCTTACATACATACATAGGTACGTATGCGGTGCCAGTGAAGTGGCACAGTGTGTCACAGTAATCAGACAGTTTTACTATGGTTGTCAGTTGTGACACGTTTGATCCATAATGAATGTTTGTGATGTGGATTCGTTATGGGAGCTCTACAGTAGGAATAACAGTATGCCTTCCAGAACTTACTGTTTTGTTTGGAGCTGTACAGCTTTAGGTTTAGACTAGGCCATTGGATTTTTTTTTTTCCAACTGATAACAGCATTGGTCGTAATAATGGAAATGGTCACTGTGAACTTGTTGGTACAGCCTTAGTCCATGGCTGTGTTCTCTTGCGTGGTTTTCCCCACAGAAATTTCCACAGAACATTGAAACAATCAGCAACAGCTACGGTGTACAAGTCAAAATCCCAAATAAGACAGTTGAATTACTTGAACAATCAGGCAATTAACATGCGTATCCATGTTTGCATAAATGTATAAATACGGTATGACCCAGAGGTGACTGAGAATATCACCGTGCTGTGCGATTTGAGGCTGTCTTGTTTGAAAGCGTTGTTTTCTGTCTGGTCTGACTTGAATGTGCAGTAATGTTCAGTGACTTTGACAATGAAGGTAGAGACCAAACAGGTTTTTTTTCCGCCTTTCTTTTTTGCATCGCTAGCCAGCTCTTCTGCACTATAGCATTCCCGGTTCAAAAGCAATTACTGTAATATGTCAGCTATAGCTATGCCCATATGTTGATACTTTAGGTTGTATCAATTTTATTGCAGAAGATTGTAAAGCTAGGTTTACACTTGTCCTTAGCAGACCGTGACCGTACAGAAACTAGCCACCACGCCCCCCTTTGCAGAGCTGAACAGACTCTTTGCGGAGCTGAGCGTATGGTTCTCCCAGGCTGAAATGTCCGTCATCTGTCGGTATGCTAGTGAACAGTGTGAGGTCCTGATTGGTCAGCGGTGTCCCATTGTTCTACGTCAACCGGCGTCCTTGAATTCTCTGCGGAAAAAAACTGTAGAGTAGAGTAGAGCCCTCTATTGCCCAGGGAGTGCGGATTTGAAGGCAGATCTATAATCCCCCCCCCCCGACCACCACCTCTCGTAGTGCAGCTCCGCTTATGTCAACTTCAGTGCAGGAGAAGGGTAAACCTAGCTTAAAGGGACACTGTGCAGGAAATGGTCAAAAAAGGTACTGCAACTATGCTGCTCATTGAAACTGGGGCTGCCTATTGCCAAAATTGATATTTACATGAAAGTTTATTAAGTAATGAACAAATATTTCCTACTATGGAGTACAGTCAGTTTTGCAGATAAAAATGGCTATTTTTGGAAATTCAAAATGGCGGACCATGGAGAAGATCCCCCTTTTCATGTATGAAAAGTGCAATTTTTCCAGCCATAATGAATACTTTGAATTTGATGGTGGTGGTAAATATTCATGAAAAAGGTAACATTAGTGAATGGGTAGCATGGATTCTGGAAATAAACAACAAAAAATCATGCACAGTGTCCCTTTAAGACATATGTGCACACTATGGTCCAGGTTGTCTTTCACATCTGAATGAGAATGGATCCATCTATTGCTGGTAATGTACTGATCTGAGAATCATTTACTCCAAAAAAAACATTAAAAATCTAATTTAAAAAGGAAAACTTTATGCGTGTAGCCAGGCTGTCTGCCTTGACCATATTTGGTGGACTTCCTAATAAAAATATAGATGTAAATTAGAATGTACCCGTACTAGGCAGTGGTACGCCAATAATTATTGTCAATATACAGACAGTGGTTGTAATGTTAATTTATTCTCTCAATTGAACTATTTATTTATTTTTGTTTTTGTTCTACAGTTGACTTAATGATGTATTATTTCTTGGTAGCCTAACCGGACAAATGTGGACCTCTGAAAGTTGTGACCTCATGCTCCGAGATAAGCATGGCTTATGTGCTCTGCCACAAATGTTTATTTGTTTGTTTTTTGTTGTCTTGTCATAATGGTATTTATTGGTCTTTGTTACGGATCAAGGTATGGTATTGTTGGCGGACATTTCATTGCCTAGATGTATATGGACATCATGTGCTAGCTATCACATGTAGACTAAATGCCAGTAGCTGCTTCCCTAATGCCGTGTACAGACCAAGAGCGAACGGAGCGAATGAAGCGACGGAAGTCATTATTTCTCTATGGAGGGCACGCGACCTGCGCTACCAAAGCGAATTCGCCAGGAGCGAAGCTTCTTGCGCGACCAGAGCGAATTTTGACGATTAAACTAAATCTAATCGCAGGCGAATTCGCTCTGACGCTGTTCGGCGAAAACCAATCGGAACGTTCATATCTCCGAATGTCCCAGGCTGTCAAGCCAGAGCCGTTATGTGATTAGCTGAATCAAACATGTCAATGCTGCGTCTGCAGCGAATTCAAGGCGAAACTTCTTCTGCTACCCACGCTACCAGGCAGCGTAGTTCGCTCTTGGTCTGGACACGGCATTACACTTCGCTACAAGGCACTTCAGTGACAGTTACACCATCTGTATACTTAAAACAACACGTTTTATAAAATATCATGTGGCTCTTGTCATACAGAACTGTGCAAGCCCTATCTGATATTCACCATTAACTGCAAAATGATACAATGATTGTCAGAAACAGAGGGGAAAAAATATGGGGTCCGTTTCTCGATTCTTGTCGTTGCTAACCGTCTTAAGACCGTCTTAAGACTGCCTTACCGTTCCCTTGGATTTAGTGGTGAGCGTCGCTGTTGAGACAGAGTTGAGTCGCTCTTACAAAGGACTTTGCTAACGACGATAGCAAAGACGCTTTCGAGATACGGACCCCAGAATGGTTACTACTTCATGTCCTTTTTGTGTTCTTGTATGCATTTTTTTATGTTTCTGCACACGTCCATTGGTCAGGTGCATTGGAGGAGATCTCCAAGGTCATCAACTTACACAAGAAAAATACAAAGAAAATACTCTCCTCACTCTCCAAACAATATTTGCAAATGAGTACAGGGGGTGTGAGGCCTTTCTTTGTTTTCTTGTATGTACAAACAAAAACTATTATTTCAAATTCTTGACCCTCTGCACTCCATGATGCTCATATCTTCTTGGCCTGTGCTGTATGCAAACCAGGGGTGCGTTTCTCAAAAGCGTAGTTGTTAGCAGTTTGCAACTTGGGTAGTTGCCAATGTTGAAATTGCATTGTGACCAACAAAGTGGCTACCAAAGTTAGCAACTACGATTTCTGGAAATTCACCTCAGAAGTATTATTATCATGTTACCGTTTATATCCAAATGTATTGTTGTCAGCTTTAGCGCACCACTGCAAGCGGTGGCGTCGATGCGTGTACTGCGAGATACACATAGCCTGTGCTAACAGTCTGCTCTACCCACTGTCATGTGGAGATGAGATGCAGTAGGCCTAGGGGTTTGGTGTGATTGTGTTTTGAATTGTGAATGAATCAAACAGACGAACAAAAAAAAACCACATAGACAAAAAAATGATATATTATTTTGTTCAGACCTGCATGTGAATCATATCTAGAGTAGCCGGGTGAGTATTTTCTGGCTAGTTCACCAATTGTGCACTTTTCATTTGAAGCAAGAAAAAAAGAAAATCACCTAAAAAATGTGGAGGTGAAAAATGGAAATTGTACATTGCAGTAAACCTGGAATATAAATGGTTGAAATGTAGATTATGCACCGTGTAGTCACACTAAAGGGCAGGCTTTTAGCATACTGTAGACTCACTTCATAGGTTTGTTTTTTTTGGTCACTTGAAGAATTGCTTTTCTTACGCTTACGTTGAAGTATATCCTGATGTTCAGTGAAATCCGTGGTGTGCCGTCACTGACTCTGACACTGCTTTCTTCAGCCAATAGTAAGCAAGAATGTAGTGCGCTGGTCAACAAACCGACATCTGATTGGCTCTTCATCAGCTGCTGTTGTGATGAACTCAACTTATACTGCTATTACTTTTGTTGTCTGTGCATGGAACTCTGTAATAACCATTGGTAGAGGACAAGATGACACACACACACACACACACACACACACACACACACACACACACACACACACACACACACACACACACACACACACACACACTGTAGCATACATACTGTACTAGCCAAACCATGTCACCATGTAACCTGTAACTCAGTGACTGTATAAGACAGTATACAGTCTTCTGTAACTGTCAAACTTGGCTCACATTGTTCGACATCAGCTTCCCGACGACTGTATTTTATTATTATTTTATATGGATTATCATTACCTTTCTGCCATTTTTATGTTACATATCTACACCTGCACCATTTAGAATGTATTTAATTTTTTTTTAATCATCTCATTTGTAATAAACTGATTTCAGTCATATATAGCCTACTTGGAAGAATTTATTGGTGGTCATTGTCATGAATACAAACATACATTCTTACAGCAGGTGGGTTACAGTAATAATATAGCAATAAAATATACAGCCAAAGTACAAATGATATTTTAAGTAGGCTAAGGAATGTAAGATCTTCTCAGTGTCTTGCAGTGCCTTTTACGTAATCTCCAAAGGCTAAAATGTGGCAGACTGTTAGCATCAAAAAAGACTTTTCATAGAAAACGTGTCAGACATTAAGGTAGGAAAACAACAAAGTAAATATAGTATATGAAAGCATGACAATCATGAAATGAGGAAATGAGAAGCATGAAAATCAGTGTCCTCATAGACGGTCTGCACAGTAGAATCTGCTCAGTCAGTGGTGTAGTCTACTTTTTATGGTGGGTATACTGTATATTTGAGCATTTTTTGAAGTGGGTATACTGGGCTATTCAAAACAATGGATCGATCAATTTTAAGTGGGTATACTGAAATCTCTGAAATTTAGAAGTGGGTATACTCCGTATACCCGCGTTCTACGTAGACTACACCACTGTGCTCAGTCAAAGGTCAATCTCTAAAGCCTTATTCACACATGTTACGACTAGTTACTCTCTTCTAGCTCACTCGCTTGTTCGCCACTCAGTCATGGAACACTCGTGAAAGTTCCCGCGGATTTAACTGCCACTGCAAAAGTGAGAAGTTAACTGTCAATAATCCGAACTCTGCATTCCAATTGGTTACTCACTCGCATAGCATTGCCTGTGCTCAGGACTGGACTGTCTATCTAAGTGGTTCTTAACCTGGGGTGCGGGCACCCACCGGGGGTGCGCCAGAGATTCCAGGGGGTGCGCGGAATTTTGTTTGTGTTGAGGTTGTGACCAAATTCTGCAAGTGAACATTATAATTAGGCCGAATCAATACTAAATTAAAAGATGTTTTGGTACACATTTAAAGTTATTAAGGTATTGATTAATGTATCAAGCAAGAATCATTGTAATAATCGCTTAAGTATTTGTTTTGAGCGTGTAGAAGTTTGGGCTGGGGGTGCGCGCCTTGTCTTGGGCACAGGTAAGGGGGTGCTTTAAGAAAAAAAGGTTAAGAACCACTGGTCTATCTGGCATACCGGGCATTTCCCGGTGGGCCCTACACCCTCGTGTATATATATATATATTATAGCTATTATTTTACATTTCTGGAAAAAGGGGCCCACAAGGGTGCAGGGCCCACCGGTGGTTCAGTTCCGCACCACTAATTAAGAGAGGCCCCTTTAATTAAGACCAGCCCTGCTTGTGTTCTCCTCACCTGTCCAGGCCTCGTTTCAATGGAACACATAGGCTTAAACATTCTATTGACTTCTCTCGCTGAGCGAGTAACTGGTAGTAATGTGTATAAATGTACGTAACAGGGGTCCGTTTCACGAAAGCGTCTTTGCTAAGAGCGTCTCAACTCTCTCTCGACAGCGACGCTCACCACTAAATCCAATGGGAATGGTGTTAAGCAGTGGCGGCTGGTAGTCTGTCAAACAGGGGAGGCTGTTCAATTACAATATGTCCAGAACGCAAAAATAAAGGGGGTGGGGGATTTTGACACACATCTTACATTGGTCCTGAGCCACATATGGCCTCACACACTAAAGGACTCTTGTTGAAACAAATTTGTTAATCATTAATCATTATCCCCCTTGTAGCCTATTCATAGGGAAATGTTTTTATTATTATTATTATTATTATTATCATCATTAGGCCTACCTCCGCCACATAATGATGTGATTTAGTTTGCCTTCGTTGTCTCTGTTCATTACTGGGTGCACGGCTTAACTTACCACTAGAGGTAGCAAAATCTTTAATTATTTACCAGTTAACAGTTAACCAGTTGATAAGACACCACGAAAGCTCAAAAGAAACGGTTGTTCTTCCCTACCTTTTTCACCAAGTCAATATTAGGCAGTGCTCTGCTCTGCTCCTTGATATTCATTTTCTCCTCATAAGGACGACTGGAATTCGCCAGAATTTAATCCACAATGCTTGGCATTTTGCATAGCTCTCTAGCTTTCTTGCAAGCTAGCCCTAACGAAAAGTAGGCAACTTCAACTTTTGAATTGGGAGATTAAAAAGGATAAGGACATGCCACTATTAAGACTTTATTCGCAACACTAGTGTCACTAGGTTTACAAGAATATGTACACAAAACTGGAGTACACCGCAATGAATAGCTTCCCCACTGGTTACCACGACGAAACTTCTCAGTCAAATTAATAACATATCCGCATTTCGAAATGAAATCAACTACTGTAGCCTACTGACACGGGGTTCACCCAATCACAAGTCGGAGCTCCCGTCTCCGGTCCCTCCCCCCTCCTCTCTCTTCTCCATTCACTCCCAGTGAGGCTCAGTCTCAAAATCAAAAAAATTTCACGGCAATAGCCAATGACCGTTTAGCATTTTGCCATTGAAAAATCATACAATCCCACATGCCATTGAAGTCCATTGAGACTCGACTCGCTTGCGTTGTCATGAGCGGAAAAAAACTCGTGCGAGCCTCGGTATCCTATAACAGATTGGTTTCATCTCTAAGTTGAGCACATGCATTTTCTATGGAGCTGGGTCTGAAATAGCAATGTTATTAAGTTGTGTAAAGCATTAGTTTACATACTATTCTCCGTGATTTTGGACAGGAGGCGGCGCCTCCCTTGTACTCAAAGAGGAATCGCCTCTGGTGTTAAGACGGTTAGCAACGACAAGAATCGAGAAACAGACCCCAGATCTACCTGTAGCACTGCCAAGCCACCATGGCACAATGTCAACAAGAAACGCAGTTACGTAAATAAGACAAAGTCAATAAAAACTAAATATTTAAGTATACAATATATATTGATTGAATGGTACCATTATAGGACAAAGTAAAACAACTAGGCTGTCAAACGATTCTTTTTAAAATTTTGATTAATCTCTGAAATTCCATAGTTAATCGTGATTGATTTTGTTCCATGTTGGAATAAGACGGAATCTAAGGAAGATCGCAAGGTCGAAACATCATCATATCAATGAATGGATAAAAAGGGGGAAAAATTAACTTAAAGAAGAAAAAATTCCAAAGGATTGTGCGAACATTTTTTCCAAAAATAAAAGTGTCACTTTTTTGTTCAGGATCAAGGATTGTGACCAAGCTGAGCCACAAGTGAAGACATAAGAGGCAACCCTAGTAGGCCTATAGCATACTGTCAACCCTAGTAGGCCTATAGCATACTGTCAATGCTAGCAGCTACTGGACCAAAGACAGCAAGGCAGGGTCCCCGTATTATATTATGTTATATGGGTTCGAAAAATCAATTGGTGGGTCCATATCCCATCAGTGTTGTTGGGGTGATGTTGGGGGTTCTTCAGATGGTGTTAAGGTTCCTCAGATGACGACTGGGGGGTTCTTCAGATGACACTGGGGGGTTCTTCAGATGATGTTAAGGTTCTTCAGATGACACTGGGGGGTTCTTCAGATGATGTTAAGGTTCTTCAGATGGTGTTAAGGTTCTTCAGATGACAACTGGGGGGTTCTTCAGATGATGTTAAGGTTCCTCAGAGGACGCTGGGGGTCCTCTCGAGCTTCCTTGGTGCAGAGGAGACGGAGGCAGTGCGTTGTCTTTTCTCCTCCTCATTGAATCCCTGCCGCATTAAGCCAGTCAGGTACTGGAAGAGAACCTGAGAGAGAGAGAGAGATTTTCTTACTTGACTCTCAAATGTATTGGCTTATTGATATATGCCATCTAAATACATTAGTGTAAGTGTATCAATGACAACTGAGACTAAAATAGGATTACAACTACAGTGCATAGCCTACATATAGTTTTATCTGTTAACTGTACAACCTGTCTTAACTTTGATTTACTATATAGTATATTTACTATATAAGTGTCATTACTAAAAAAGATGAGCAGAGGTGTCAAAAGCAAATTTGTGGTGTAAGTACATCACCACGTGATACTACAGAGCTGTTACACCATACAGTATACATACATTATACCTAATAGGATAGACTGTGTTGTTACTGGACAACACTAAAAACTAGAGATGCCAGCAGGATAATAGGGTTTTTCACAGGATACGGTTCCTGCAGGATCTTAAGCAGTGGATCCGATATCCGGCATGTTACCTAAAAATCAGGGTCCGGTGCATCTCTAGCCTAGGCTTTTCAGTCAGTCTTTCACAACCCCAATCACTGCATGGAGTGAAAGCCCTTTGGAAGTGGCCATTGCAGGCAGTGTGGCAATAAGCCAAAGAGTCACAAAAAAAAATTGAGCCAACGTAATAAAAAGGGCCCACGTGTGAGAGTAGACTTTATGTTTCAACCCTTTTGTAGGATCCGGTATCCGGTTCCGGATCCGGCAGGATCTTAAGAAGTGGATCCGGTATCCGGCAGGATCCTAAAAATCAGGATCCGGTGCATCTCTACTAAAAAACCTACTAGAATCCACCACAAACTCCAGGGCAGAGTCAGCTGATTGTAAAACAAGTACTCAGGTCTGCTGGTTACTCAGATAAGTTACCTTTGTTGAAGTTTCTTTTTCTTTTACTTCTACTTTTGTTTTGACACCGCTGAAGCAGGGTCGTCATCGTCAACAGACCTATTTTACAGGGGCACGTGTCTGGGTATTGATTTGCTGTGCCCCAGTATGAGTTTCACAAAAAAAATATCTTGCTACCTTGGAATTAAGCCCAAGTTTAGCATATGAAGTAATCTACAGAATGCACACAAAATAGCGCACTCATGCACTACTTGCATTGATATACATGTAATTAATTTACAAGATTTTTAAAATAACTGCAAAAAAGTTTTGCTCGCAGGCTTTGCTCGTTGTTATTATCTCTCGGTGCCCTACTGTGCCCCTGTATACTGCAGTGCAAAACAAGAACGCAGTAACTCAAAATGGTCGGGGAAAAAAAATATATCGGAAATGGTGTCAAAAAATGGTGGTCCAACACTGTCCTGTTTTAGAGAAAAATGGGGGGGGGGTGCATTTAATCTCTATCCTAAAAAAGCATTGCCAGGAAGTGTGTCACCACCACTTAACCGACAACACAGTTGTCGCGCCATTTAGGACACTTTGAAGCCTTTTTTCCCCAGTTTGCAGTTTTCAGAGTTACTGCGTTCTTGTTTTGTAGGGCAGTATAGCATAAGGACAGCTGAAGCCCATGCGCTGAAGATGAGTGATCATTCATTGAGGGCGTTGCAATATGCGACCTTGACTCCTCCACTTGCTTCTCTCCTCGTACCAGGAAGTAATATGTCATGATGACATCACTGACAACAGCATTATATTTCAATATCTTGCAAAAGCTCAATTGTAGAGTCTTTTTCTCATTTGCAATTGGGATGGTGAATGAAAAACAGTCCCTCAAAAGTTGTTGTGGCTAGGCTGACAGCTGGGAAACTTAATCGTTTTCCAGGAGGCGGGACGAGGAGACAAGCGCAAGTGGAGGGGGCAAGGTCGCATATTGCAACCCACTCTGACAGTAATGGAAACAAGTCATTTCTCATTGAGAAATGCTGTGCCTGCCGACATCCAGCAGATGTCACTCTTGTTACATGTTTTTGATGTAGATGGCTGCTGGCTGGCTGCCTATGCCAACAACACACACACACGTCTCACACACACACACACACACACACACACACACACAAGCCAACACACATGCATGCACACTCACGCACACACACGCAGACGCACACACACACACACACACTCAAGCTAACACACATGCATGCACACTCACGCACACACACACACACACACACACACACACACACAAGCCAACACACATGCATGCACACTCACGCACACACATACACAGACACAGACACACACACACACGATACACACACACACACACACACACACACACACACACACACACACACAAGCCAACACACATGCATGCACACTCACGCACAGACACACACACACACACACAAGCCTACACACATGCATGCACTCATGCACAGACACACACACACACACGATACACACACACACACACACACACACACACACACACACACAAGCCAACACACATGCATGCACACTCACGCACACACATACACATACACAGACACACACACACACACGATACACACACACACACACACACACACACAAGCCAACACACATGCATGCACACTCACGCACAGACACACACACACACACACACACACACACACACACACACACACACACACACACACACACACACACACACACACACACACACACACAAGTCTACACACATGCATGCACTCATGCACAGACACACACACACACACACACACACACACGATACACACATACACACACACACACACACACACAAGTCTACACACATGCATGCACTCATGCACAGACACACACACACACACACACACACACACACACACACACACACACACACACACACACACACACACACATACGAGGCACCTTCCAGGCTTCCTCCAGTTCTGGGGTCAGAGAGTCCTTCAGGATCGGCCCGATGGCTCTGATGAACTCCGGCATCACATACTGCAACACAGACATGATATATAATATATATAGCATTATAATATAGGCCTATATAACATTTTCTAAAAAACAGACTACATTTATTTATTTATTTATTTATGTGTTGGATCCCCATTAGCTGTGACAATGCCACAGCTATTTTTCCTGGGGTCCTTTTCTTCAAGAAAATTAATTTCATATAATTCATCATTGTATTAAAAAAATACATCTGAGATAATTTTAAAAAAAACAATACGATAAATAACATATTACAGTAGGCTATATATGCAAATGACACTCAAATTACACAATTGAATACCACTTGCAAATAAATATCAGTTTATCAATATAAACATCAACCATCTTAACATCTTAATGATAACTGTACCCCCATAATGGACAACGTTCCAGGGCCTTTAGTAAAACATAAGGACTTCGGTCATTGCTATTCTGGTAACAGCAAATTTGGTAACACTTTATTTTAGGGATACATCTATATCCGAATAGAGGCGAATACATGCCTGACAAATGTTTGATTTTGCTTTGTACATGCCTTACAAGTTACTTATACAGGCATATTGTGTGTATTAGTGCTGATAGATGTATCCCTAAAACAAAGTGTTTAAATTTGTGTTTTTTTTTTTTTTGTAAAGTAGAACACACACAAGAACACACACACAGACACACACACACACAGACACACACACACACACACACACACACACACACACACACACACACACACACACACACACACACACACACACACACACACACTGTACACATCACAAACATTACACACACACACACACACACACACACACACACACACACACACACAAACACACACACACACACACACACACACACACACACACGAGAAATCTATAAGAATGAGCGAAACACATTGTTCACTAAATTAAAAAAACAAACAAAACAACCAAACATGTTTTGCTTATTTTTATTTCAGTGTTTTGCTCATGTTCGTTAGGCTCAGAAGCATGTTGTTCACTAATGCCTCTTTTCCAGTAGACCTACAGCTCGACAGCCAGTGTTGGGAAAGTTCATTTTGTACGTGAACTAGTTCAAGTTCAAGTTCACAGCTCTCAGAATGAACTAGTTCGTTCATAGTTCATATTTTTTTCAAAATGAACTAGTTCATTCATAGTTCACAAAATAAATGAACTAGTTCATTTCAGTTCACCCCTCCCCCCAAAATAATAATTTAAAAAAATTCATTGACAAAGACCATATAAATGCTCCACAGATTTGTTTTTTTCCACAGCCATTATTTAATGGGTTAATTAGTGTTAACAAGGACATTGCTGGATATAACTGTATTTTAGTTGTGCATTACAGCAGCGGTTTATTATTATTAGTAGTAGTAATAGAGAGTATAGTCCTTAACAGTGTTTTCTGCAGTGTTGGGAAAGTTAATTTTCTAATTCATAGTTCAGTTCACAGCTCACCCCCCATGTTGAAAAAAGTGTAGGCCTAATTGACAAAGCCCATATTAATTCGTTTTAACATTGTTAGATATTAGTCTTACTGTATTTTAGTTTGCATTAAGAGTGGTTTATCAGTAGGCCTAGTAGTCCTTTACAGTGTTTGTTGTTTAGACACTGTGTGTGCTGAGCGATTTCACTTCTTTTCGGTTACTGTATGGACTGGACTTAAAACGGGTGCGTGGATTCTGTAACGTTTTCCTGCACTGTTGTTCTCTGTCTCATGCGCAAAATTTGCCATCCTGCAACATGCCAGTAGGCTACATATTTCTCTTGTTGTTGGTGGTGCTGCGCGCGGCGGATTTTAACTTAAATAGCCTAGTGAAGCGAGAGCACTCCACACTTATTCCAAACGCCCTGAAGACGGTCGCTAGAAGCGCTAATCTAAAAAGTCACCGGAAAGTCAGAAAACTCGCACATTGCTGGCTGGTTGCTGGCCGGCGGCCGCTCTGATTACAGTATTTCTCAATTGGTTTTGTACATTTCTCGAATCTCTCTCGCAATTTGCAAAACATAATATTAATTCTCAAAACAGCTTTAACAAATGGCAAAACACGGTGGATAACCTGCAAAACCGAGTCTCTTGCTCAAAACCCTTATTTGTCTTTCAAAACCAAGTTTTTTGTGTCAATGAACGTATCAGCGCCAGCAGAATGGTTAGTCATTGTGTCATAGTGTATGGACAAGCTAGTCAAATCAATTTCTCATGTTGTCAATTGAATAGTACACTCTTGAGGATCTTTTCTGAAGCGAATGCTGTTTAGATTGGATGGGAAATGTTGTAAATTCAGTTTTATATTACATTGATCAGATAAGATTGAGATAGTTTCATGCATTCAGTGACAAAGCTTTTTGAGTGATATGACAAAAGCAATTGATAATGTACGAAATCACTGAGAATTGTGCACAGCCATGGCATGATGGACGAGAGCATTTGCTATGGCAAAAACAATGAGAAACTGATTTGACCATGTGCACAGGTAACACCAGGAAGTCACAATTGAACAAAGACTTTTGAGAATCATTATTCTGTTGTGAGAAATGTACAAAACCAATTGAGAAAAAACTGTAAGTAGAGCTATGCCTGCTGTTTGCTTGGTCCAGCCTCTTTGCACGAGACGAAAGGCAGTCTGAAAGAATGGTGTCTGACGCCGTTAGAGAGAATGGATAAGACGTAATACTAGACTCTCTGACACACATGTTTAGTCGCGGTTTCTGAAGGAATATTAATGAAATCTGGTAACTACGGAATGATGAACTAATGAACGCGTCGTTCATGGGCTCCAGAATGAACGCGTTCATAGTTCATTCATCATCTTGTAAATATTTGTACGTTCAGTTCACGTTCGCTCAAAAAAAGTCGTTCATGACCTTTCGTTCATTGAACGCGTTCGGGTACAACACTGTCGACAGCGGGACTCAGCCGCCACTTTTTGCTTTACGATCAAGCTGTGTCATGCCTATTCGAAAAACAAAAAGTGGCGGCCGAGTCACGCTGTGTCGAGCTGTAGGTCTACCAGACAACCGGTAGAGGAAAAGAGCCATAAGGCTACATTTAGAGTATATGGTGGTGATCTAAACAGAAAACACAAAAGCGGCATCTCCTCTTCAAATTTCCAATGCCTTTTACAGTAAACAAGGCAATTGACATTATACACAGAGAATTTCAAATTGTGATGGTATAGCCTTTATAACTTGGTGGTAAACTCTGTTTGCTGGTCCAAAGTTCAGGTGAGCCCTATGGTTGTCTCCCATGCGTCTATGCAAAACCAGGTTACAGTAATGGGAGGCTGCCGAACAGCTTTGAATATCCAGGTCATGAATAGCAATATGAATGACCCTCTACTGACTTGCACCTTGAGTACAGCTCTATTTACGTAATGTACACACTGCTGTCATAGGTATCTGAATAACTTTTTTTTTCAACCCGCTACTGTATCAGTTTATTTGCTCTTTTCTGTAACTAAACAGAGACCTTTATCATAGTTTGTTGCACACTACCTTAGAGAAAATTCTCTGCCTACAATAACTACAGGTACACGTATCTATAAATGTTTACATGTATACGAAAACAAAACAGTACAAAACAACTGCGACTGCAGTGGAGGCCATGATTCATGGTAGGAAACATGCAAATTTGCGCCTACAGCATGCAAAAACGAGAGCTGCATCACACCGCTATGCCATAGTTGTCTTGCTGTTGGCCCTTGATGCTACAGTTTTTCTCGATTGGTTTGGCTAATTTCTCAAAACTGAGATGACATTCTCAAAACAACACGGACAAATCTCCAAACCAACTTACAATCTCCCACAACAGAATGGCATTTTTCATTGCTTTCATCAAATTTCAAATGCTTTGTACATGTCTCAAATGTTTAGTACATCTCGGCAGATGGCTATATACAAGTACCCTACAGTTGACACATTGAGCATACATTTAGCACATTTTCCAAATAAATTGACCTGTCTTATCTAAATGAATTAGACAATTCTCAGTCTAATGGTTGCCCTCTCCAAAACATGTCAGCATGATTTCATTGTGTGAGTCATCATATGCAAAGTAGTCTACACAATTGTCAAAACAGTCAAGGACATAATATTTTAAGAATTTCTTTACTGTAAACAGTAAATTCATGACAGTGTTCATCAGGCCAGATGGTATTGTAACTTTACTAGTTTGTAGAAAATAATTTTACAACCGTGTATACTACAGTTTCCTCTGTTACAGTATTTGGCTAATTTCTTGACATTTTTTCAAACGGCATTCTGTGGAAGGAATTTAGTTTCGACACACGGGTAAACTGTTTTTGGAGTGATATGAGCAAGTGATGAGGATCCATGGCGTTATGCTGAACCATCCAGTTTATTTTGACAGAATGACTAAATGAATGCAAATGAGCCAAACCAATTGAGAAGGATATATGCCATTTTTATGGTACTGACTATTTATGTGGGAGAAGGTTTAGTGCTGATGCAAGAATGAGCTGTTTTGGGAGGTATATGACATTTTGCTAGCTATCTGAACTGTTGTGCAGAAGTGTAAGAATGTTTAGCCAAATGACCCAAAATGTATAGAAATGTCATCTGGGTTTCAAGAAATTAGCCAAACCAATCGAGAAAAACTGTATTTGACCATGTCCCTCTCTCTCCCTTGTTTGCTTGCACTGTTGCGGAACATGCAAACATTAGACTGATGCAGGCAGCAGCAGTGATAGGGGATTGGATTCGATTCACCCACTGTATTCAAATGCAGCACACAGGCAGTGTTGTTGTAGAGGCATAGAAAAGATGACAGATGGCCAAATAGACAGTGACACAAGCAGAGAGACAGAGAGATAGACAGAGAGATAGACAGATAGATAGATAGATAGATAGATAGATAGATAGATAGATAGATAGATAGATAGATAGATAGATAGAGAGAGAGAGAGAGAGAGAGAGAGAGAGAGAGAGAGAGAGAGAGAGAGAGAGAGAGAGAGAGAGAGAGAGAGATAGATAGATAGATAATTAAGGATAGATATACTGCATGATTGATTGAATGATTGGTTAAGTTGTTGATTAGTTCATGGATTGATTGATTGATTGCCTGGCTAACAGACAGACAGACAGATAGGTATAGATAGACAGACGGAGCGGCGCACCATGAAGTATTTGGGCACAGCGTTGTAGTTGTAGTGTTTCCTGCCGAGCTCGAAGGCCAGTTTCTCCAGCCTGTCTGGCTCATGCAGCCGAGCCACACTCTTCTCAATGAAGGACATCACCCTGCAGCAGTACACAAGACACACACACACACACACACACACGCACACACACACGCACACACACACACACACACACACACACACACACACGCACACACACACGCACACACACACACAGTCATATACACAATATATGATGGACATCACAATGCAGTACACAACACACACACACACTCGCACACACACACACACACACACACACACACACACACACACACACACACACACACACACACACACACACACACACACACACACACACACACACACACATTCACACATCAGTCGAAAGAGGATGTCCGGTTGTCAATGTTCAGTTTGTGGCAAAATTAAATACTGCTGTTTTTGTAGGGAATAATTCATGTCAGCTGTCAAAATTTCATGGTGTCCTATGACCTGTTCCTCACTCCAGCCCCGACGGTAGTGGCATTGCACTTTACCATCCCGCCAGTAGAAGAATAAAGTGCCTGGCTATGTCTCAAATGACGCACTTGTCTTTAGTGCATAGTGTCATGGAAAAATTTGAGCTCTATGCACTGTTCCCTGGAAGTGACGGCTGAGCATGGCATTAGCTCGCCAAAATATGAGTTGGCTACTGTTTACAATGCACATGCTTAAATACAAAGGTTGTATTTCAATGTCCTTCACCCCAAAGGACAACAATCACACATACAATACTTTGGTTGGCATGAAACGGTTGGTTGTCGGTGTCCCATCAACATTACTTACAGAATTAGGAGACTGTTGACCAAACTCTTCTGCTGAACTGAATGCCACATTTCTTCCGTGTCATTGTCAACATGGCCACTGTTTAGTGCGTGCAGTGTCCATCATTCAAGCACTGCATCTTCCCGCCATTGTTAGGGGATCTTTCTGGCACTTTCAGTGCACTGGCTCAACTGAAATTTTCAGCGTGAGCGCCCTAGGCACTGAAAAACAGTGCCCAAAGTGCACAAGTGCGGCATTTGAGACACGGCCCCTGAATCTCAAATGGTGCACTTGTGCACCTCAGCGCTCATGTTTCAACGCGTATGGCGTATTAGTGAAGCAGTGAATCCACACTTGATTTCCTGTTTTGATTCAAAGTCCCTTTTGTCCACGACCCCCCCTTTCTAGTGGTGTCAACAATGATCGATTCGGCGATGCAATCCAATGCGGGGCATGGACGATCCAGAATCGATCCGGCAAGTTCCAGAATCAATCCGGCAATTTTTTTAAGTTTCAATTACTTTCATGGATATTTCAGGAGAAAATGAATGTTAAATGAAATAAAAGCACTTCAAAACATTGCAAGACTGATACAGACTGATACAGAAAACAGCCAATAAATTGTTGCTCAGTATCTGACTACTTGTATTGCCTCATTATGACTGATTAAACATTTGCTTTGCTTTCAGTAGAAATGTAATGCATTGCAATGCATTGTAGAATTGAATCGGATCGGATTTTATCGCATAGAATCGAATCGAATCGCTACCTCCCGAATCCTGATCGAATCGGATCGTGAGGGCAGTGTCGAGCCACACCACTACTCCTTTCTATTCAGTAATACCTCTGCGACCCCCAGCTTGGGAACCACGCATTGAAGGAGTGGGGAGGAGCCCAACAGGTTCATAACTGTGTGTGTGTGTGTGTGTGTGTGTGTGTGTGTGTGTGTGTGTGTGTGTGTGTGTGTGTGTGTGTGTGTGTGTGTGTGTGTGTGTGTGTGCGTGTGTGCGTGTGCGCGCGCACGCTTACCTCAACCCATGGGCTCGCAGTTCTTTATTGACACGGAGCATTTCAATGTCGTCCACGCCGCGGAACTCAAAGAACACCTCTTTACACTCTGGATGGCTCTCAAACAACCTGTTGCCACAACAACACCAAGTGGATTGGACAGGATAAAACACAGGGTTCTTTTCACAGTGATAGCTGAACACTGCACACTGCATTCATGTTTTTAAAACACTCAGACAGACCAAAGCATCCAAGGACACTAAAATCCACAATGGCTGTGAAACCTTCAATAAAGTCTAGACATTACTTGAAAAGATATTTGACCCTTACTACTGTGGAGGCGTATCAAATGCACAGTACTGAGTATTTTGAAAGATTTTAAAAGACATGTGACTTCTATAACTGTGGAAGTGCTAATACGTATTGAGCACGTGATTCTCACTCTTATGGCACTTAATTAGCACATGCTTTCCAGTGCCCAATGGTAATATTCTTTCAGTGTGCTTCTCTGAATATACATCGATACCAAGCAGAGAAATTCTACCTGTAGTATATGGTCCTTGATCCCAACTCTCTCTACCAGCACCAGATTCTCAATATGGCAATTAAATATCTGGGTCAAAGACTTGTTTTTTTGGGGAGCGCTCAGACGTCAGGTCGCGCAACGGCATCTAATGCTCATAAATTCATTAGTAACTAGACTGCCTGTGCAGCCGCCTTCGACTGCTTAAGGTATATCCCCGAAACGCGACGCTTCCAGTCCCCCATCATTCCTACCACTCCCGTCCACCATTTCGTAAACGTATATGATACATACAGACGTGACATGACGTGCATAGGCTTAAAACCAAACAACTATTGTGAAAATGAAGCAAAAAATGGGGCAAATGGTAATACTGTTTGAATGGTTCAGTGGATCTACCACATTAGGTACAGTGTAATAACCAGTGCAACAACATTTAATGCCATGTAATACCAGTGTAACACCATGTACCAATCTTGTACTTACATCATGTATTTGTGTGTAAGTGGTATTACAGGTATTGCATATTGTTACACTGGTATTACACTGTTATTACATGGTATTAAATACATTACACTGGTTATTACACTGTACCTAATGTGGTAGATCCACTGAAAGGGTGAACCTTTAAAATAAAGTGTTACAGAGCAAATCAATCCACCCAGTCAGAAGTTATGTGCCAAATGAAAATTCCGCCATTTTGAAATTATTGGCCTCCAAAATCTAATCAGTTCATGAATCTACCCTAGAACATTGAAACACCAAATCTGGGACAAATCCATCGAACTGGTCAGAAGTTATGGGCCAAACCAAAATTCAGCCATCTTGAATTCAGCCATCTTGAAAGTGTTGGCCTCCAAACTCGAATAAGTTCATGAACCTACCCTAGAGCATTAACATACCAAATCTGGGAGAAATCCATCCACCCAGTCAGAAGTTATGGGCCAAACAAAAATTCGCCCATCTTGAATTCAGCCATCTTGAAAGTGTTGACCTCCAAACTCGAATCAGTTCATGAACCTGCCCTAGAGCATTCACCCAAAAAATCTGGGACAAATCCAAACATCCGTTCAAAAGTTATCGCGTTAACACGAAATACCTTACGCGGCGGCGGATGCG
>NC_085874.1:46612691-46650191 GCF_034702125.1 Engraulis encrasicolus | reverse complement strand
TCTCCCAGTACCACTGTGAAGGCATCTGGGTGTGCATCTTGTTGTTCACTGATGCCCCGATGCAGCTCGTTCAGTGCCTCACTTTTGACGCCATTGTTGTTGCTGGGTGCGAGGTAGACGGCGACTAATAGGATAGCTATATAGATATATGCACCCGTTTATGTAGCTGAACAGTGCTACTCATAATTTGTGAACAATGGATGATATAATTTGGCTGCTTTTGTTTTGAGATAAGTCTTGTGCACGCTGGTAGTTTGATGATAATTAGGTAAAGATGGTGAGTACAAATCATGTTCTATCCTGCTTCTCTCGTCACACAGTGTTGATGCAGAAAAGTTGTTTTGAGAAACGTCATGTGCACACTGGTAGTTCGATGGTAATTTGGTAGGGATGGTGAGTACAAATCATGTTCTATCCTGCTTCTCTCGTCACACAGTGTTGATGCAGAAAAGTTGTTTTCAGAAGCGTCTTGTGCACACTGGTAGTTTGATGATAATTTGGTAGAGATGGTGAGTACAAAGCCGAAACGTTGGTCTTATTAAATGTAACTGCATGAAGTTCCGAGAGTGCGACGACCATTCTTTTCTTCACGTTGAGTCTATTTGTCCCCCGTACGCACCTCACACGGTGTGCATTAACTGAAACCCGAAGAAAGAGATGGTGAGTAGGCCTACAAATCATGTTCTATCCTACTTCTCTCGTCACACATGTGGTGATGCAGAAAAGTTGTTTTGAGAAACGTCATGTGCACACTGGTAGTTTGATGGTAATTTGGTAGGGATGGTGAGTACAAATCATGTTCTATCCTGCTTCTTTTTTCACACATGTGGTGATGCCCCTCAGAACATGTGGTGCTCTCTCTCTCTGCAGCGATGAGAAAAGCCTGCCTTGTTCCCTAGCGACTAACAGCCCATGGGACTGGATGGGATGATGCCAGGGCTGGACTGGCCATCTGGCATAGCGGGCATTTCCCGGTGGGCCCCCCCCACCCTTGTGGGCCTCTATTTTCAGATATGTTTAAAAAAAATAAAAAATAAAAATTCTGAAAATAGGGGCCCACAAGGGTGTGGGGCACACCAGTGATTCCCAGTTCTGTGCTGCTAATTATGCGGGGCCCCTTTAATCCAAACATTCCCGGGCCCTATTTCTCCCCCAGTCCAGCAGTGGATGATGGGATGAGACGGTATGGGATGGGAGGTATGGTAGGCTGCTGAGAGAGAGAGAGAGAGAGAGAGAGAGAGAGAGAGAGAGAGAGAGAGAGAGAGAGAGAGAGAGAGAGAGAGAGAGGAGAGAGAGGTAGGCTGCTGACCTTCTCCTCAATGGCACTGCAGTGGGAGCTGAAGGATGGCATTAGCATCGTCCTAATGGAGGTCCCTGAGGACCCGTCTTTCTTATGGCATGGAAATTTAGCCTGAGAGCCAAAAAAGAGTGGGAAAAATCCACCTTTTCACTCTCTCTGTCTGTCTATTCATGTCTGTCTATTCATGTCGGTCTTTCTGTCTGTCTGTCTCTCTCTCTCTCTCTACTCTATTTCTTCTTTTCTCTTGGGAATCTCAAGAACATCCACATGCCTTGAGGACCGTCAGTAGAAGGACACAAATATACTGTAGGGGGAAAAAAAAAAACCTTCTCCAAAATCGGATTTTCAGTCCTAAGAAGGATATTTATCTTTACCTCTCATCTTTCCAAATGAAGTTATAAAGTCAGAATTTGAACAGACTTGTGGTTCAATCGGCTGGGGATTCAACTGCTACAATACAGTACAGTGTGACCCGGGTTCCATTCCGGCTCGAGGTCATTTGCCGAGCCCTCCCCGTCTCTCTCTCTCTCCCCCCCACTAATTTCCTGTCACAACTTCACTATCCTACCTACCATGATAAAGGCAGATAAAGCCCAGAAAAATACTCAAAGAAAAAAAAGGATTTGCACAGACTTCTTTTTTCATAAATACATTCATATGCACCCTCAGTTATAATGAAGGCAGTAACGTGAGAAACAAGCTGTGGCCTAAATTGTCTTAAGGGTGAGGAAGTTGGTCTGGGGTAACGTCTTAGGATTGGGAAAACTGCAGGAATAAAAACCACACTAGTGCCAAGTACAGGTATGTCTTTAATTGCAATAGTTGTGTCACAGAACACAATTTTACTAGCACTTCATGTCCTACTGTACGTATGTCTATGGAGTGACTGCATTATACATTTAATATAGGACCTCATAACTGCATTATACATTTAATATAAGACCTCAGAAGTCCCCATCTACCATATCACTACATCACAGAAGTCTTCATGCATACTTAATGCTTGTTAGACCTGTTGAGGTTAGCCTTTCTACTCTAAGGACAGTTTAACCACCTGGCTTGTCCTTCGCGGTAAAAAAACACTTAACAAAAACAAGTTGTTCTGGGGTAACCTCTTAGGATTGGAATGAAAACCACACTAGTGCCAAGTAAAGTATGTGTTTGTGTGGCCAGGCCCACCTGTGGCCCTATAGACTCAATAGACTGGGCACTCGGCTACTCCACTGTTTCTCAACAGGGGGGCCGCGGAAACGTGACTGATATATAAAATTATGTGATATAATACATATTTGTCTAAATTGATAAGTTAATGCTAGTCAGTGGAATCTTTCATCTGCCATTTACGCACAATAAAGTAAATATAGGTCGCCCCAGTCAACTGCAACTTCGAATGTAGGTCGTGTGACGTTTCCAAATATGTTACTTTTCTAAGCTTGTGTGGTATCGGATGCGATGCCATGTTACGGCTTGTTGGTTTGGGGCGCCTTGAAATTTGTCATGAATTGAAAGGGTGCCTCGCCTTCAAAAAGGTTGAGAAACACTGGGCTACTCCACTGGCGACCCAGGTTCGATTCCAGTCCCGAGGTCATTTGCCGAGTCTCTCTCTGTACCCTGTAATTTCCTGTCTGTCTACAGCTGTCCTGTCATAATAAACTAAAGGTATAAAAAAAGCTCCGGGCCAGATCAACACACAGGCTAAACATGGCTAAAGCCTACGCCCCCATCTAGCATGGGGCCCGCGAATGGCCAAAGATGGTGAAAAACGATAATTGCAGAATTGTGATATGATGCTTCATTGAAAATTTGTCTGGTGTGTCGAGTTCTGTTTCACATCTTGTTACACATAATACTTCTCAGCAGATGGCTGACAAGTTATCCTTTATTCCTATCTTGGAAATATGGCACTGTCTATGCAATTTAGACATGAAATTTGCCTTCTGTTGGGGCCTACAGCAAGCTGTAGCCTTGGGGCCCCCGGCCATCTTAATCCGGCCCTGTGGGGTCACACAGCAACCTGTAGCCTCGGGGCCCCAGGTCATCTTAATCCGGCCCTGTGGGGTCACACAGCAACCTGTACCCTTGGGCCCCCAGGCCATCTTAATCCGGCCCTGTGGGGTCACACAGCAACCTGTAGCCTAGGGGCCCCAGGCAATCTTAATCTGGCCCTGTGGGGTCACACAGCATCCTGTAGCCTAGGGGCCCCAGGTCATCTTAATCCGGGCCTGGTTGTGCCTCCTCCTCTTCCTCCCTCCTCCTCCCTCCTCCTCCTCCTCGTCCTCCCTCCTGGTTGTGCCTCCTCCTCTTCCTCCCTCCTTCTGGGTGTGCCTCCTCCTCCTCCTCCTCCTCCTCCCTCCTCCTATTCCTCCCTCCTCCTGGTTATGCCTCCTCCTCCTCCTCCACCTCCTCCTCTTCCTCCCTCCCTCTGGGTGTGCCTCCTCATCTTCCTCCCTCCTCCTCCCTCCTCCTCCTCCTCCTCCCTCCTCCTATTCCTCCCTCCTCCTGGTTATGCCTCCTCCTCCTCCTCCTCTTCCTCCCTCCTTCTGGGTGTGCCTCCTCCTCCTCCTCCTCCTCCCTCCTCCTCCTATTCCTCCCTCCTCATCTTCCTCCCTCCTCCTGGTTATGCCTCCTCCTCCTCCTCCTCCTCTTCCTTCGCTCCTTCTTGGTGTGCCTCCTCATCTTCCTCCCTCCTCCTCCTCCTCTTCCTCCCGCCTCCTCTTCCTCCCTCCTCCTGGTTGTGCCTCCTCCTCCTCCCTCCTCCTCTTCCTCCTTCCTTCTGGGTGTGCCTCCTCCTCCTCTTCCTCCCTCCTCCTCCTCCTCCCCTTCCTCCCTCCTCCTCCTTTTCCTCCCTCCGCCCCTCTCCTCCATGTCTGCCGTGCCCTTGAGCAAGGCTCCTGACCCCATATTGCCCCATAGTGCCCAGTAACCTATAGCTTGCATCTAAATACAGTAATAGTGAGTGACATTGGTTGAAGGTCATCTGCTAAAGCAGTGTAATGCAATGCAAAGCCTTTAGAGCAATGACATTGATTGAAGAACCTTTTTTGCAGTGCTTCAAAATACCATAAAGGAAAACATTTCGAATGAAACAAGATGATGCTGATATGACATACCATGGACTGTGTCTGCACGGTGCCCTGATGAGCTCTTGCGCTGGAGCAGGGGTCAGGAACCTATGGCTCTAGAGCCATATGTGGCTCTTTTGAGAACTGTATATGGTTCACTCATCTAGGGTCGCCAACCATCCCAATATGGAATTGTCCTGTATTTATGAATAAAAGTAGGCTACGGGTTCCATATAGAGTTGAAACGGGACAAGGGAGGTTAACAAGTGTTAAAATGCAGGAAATCACATCTAAGAAATACAAAATTCTCCCAAACCCTCACCATAATGAAGTTGACAGTTCATCCCTATACTTAGCCTACCTGTTATCAATAAAAGCAAAAACTTGACAGTAGGCCTACACTCTAAAATTGTTGGGCTTAATTGAAATACATGTTTTTGACTGTATTCAGTGTTCTTAAAATGGCATGGCTCTCGTAAAAATGTCTTTTTAAAAAATTGGCGTTTATGGCTCTCTCCACCAAAAAGGTTCCTGACCCCTGCGCTGGAGCATGCACAGGTCCGCGGTGCCACATGGAAATAGGTCTTGGAACTGGAGTAACATTTTCTGTGAGCATGGTGTGATCGAGGTCCTATATTGAAAACAATAGCACGACTCTCTGTATTGTCTTAATGGGCTTGTGCTTGAGTGGCATCAGTGGTGTACTGTAGTCTACGTGGAATGCAGGTATACGCAGTATACCCACCTCACAATTTCAGGGATTTCAGTATACCCACCTAAAATTGATTGATCCATTACTTAGAATAGCGCATAATATATACAGTATACCCACATCAAAAAAGTAGACTACACCACTGAGTGGCATGTATGGCCTTGCTGACTGTTGGTGTGGCAGGAGAACTAAACGGACCCTCAAGACCCTGTGCAAGCCTATTCCACTCCCTCCCATGGCCGTAACTACCATTGAGGACACAGAGGTCATGTCCTCATGTTCTCTGCATTTTTTCTCAGAAATGAAAAATGAATTTATCATGAAAAGCGATAGATGATAAGTATACAGTACGCCACCCCCATTTATCCTCAAGACAGTGATTCATGAAAATAATCTTAAGACTTTGACTAAAGAGTTTGAATGTCTGAAGTCTAAATGTACAATATGCTGTACAGCAAGCAATATTTGACCTCGGTATTTGAACATGTCTGGTTACGGCCCTGCTCCCTCCCATGCCCTATGCCTCCCTGCTCACGCTGGTGTATGTCAATGTGACGTGACATTTCAGAATGGCCAACAGACACTGACGAAGGCAACAGCCGAAACGTTTGTCTCCACTTCGGCTGCTATGTAAAGAATAAAAAACAAAAAAGAAGAAAAGAAGAACCGAGAGTGCGATCCACTTTTTCACCTTCCAAGTTATTCAACTGGAGACGCACCACAAGGAAGAGCGCGGCGTATCTGAACTACTACTTCTGCAACATACATTCTGGATATAGACTACTAAAAATGACATACACTACCTCTAATAATTGTCTACATATTGGTCTGCTTCCTCGACTCAGACAGATTATTGATGATTGTGCTTATCTTGATAATGGAAATAGATGAGAGAAAAAGATGTGGAAGTTTTGATAGGCCTATTGCATTAAAATGGCTTGGAACTGTATACAGCTAATACACAGCACTTGAAGATTCATTTCCTCTGTGCAAAACTCAGCTATTTGAGTGGTTCACTTCGCCCACAAAGGTTTTGAAGAGGGGGGAGATTGACACGCAGGTCGATTTTCTTCATTATTTCTTCATTATAGCTCACATGTTATTTGGATAGCATTTCAGGCTAATCTTGCCTGAGCCATTGTTCTTTTTCCCTCTCGCCCTCCTAGATATTTTTAGCACAGAAACAACAGCACTCCCCTCATAGTCGTACTGCAGGAGAATGTCAGCCAATTTCAACATGCAGTTCTACTGTGCAAAACTCCCTTTAGGCCTACTTGTCAATACCTGAAGATGCCCCATTAATTTGTTCAGGCCTTCTTTCTTTTTCAATATTTTTTGGGGGCATTTTTTGGCCTTTATTATGATTGTGCAGTGAAGAGCTGGGGTCTGTTTCTCGATTCTTGTCGTTGCTAACCGTCTTTAGACCGTCTCAAGACGTAACACCATTCCGTTGGATTTAGTGGTGAGCGTCGCTGTCGAGAGAGAGTGTAGTCACTCTTACGAAGGACGTTGCTACCGTCGTTAGCAAAGACGCTTTCGAGATACGGACCCCTGGACAGGAAGTGAGTGGGCAAAGAGAGAGATGGGGAAGGGTCGGCAAAGGACCCGGGCCGGAATTGAACTCGGGTCAGCCGCATAGCAGACGAGTGCCCTACCATGAGTGCCATGGCAGGGCCGTTCAGGTCTTTTCCGAGACCCTGGCCAGCCGATGGAGAGATTTGTCATACAGTACCTCATATATTCTAGCCTGGTTCCTACCAGACCTCTGTGTGTGTGTGTACTGTAGCTCTGGAGCCCCCTGGTGGCGCTCCAAACACACACGTCGGTCTGGGAGCATGTAGCAGGATTCCATTTCTCCAGTCAAAAAATAATCGGAGCATTTATTGCTTCAATATCAATGGCAGCTCATATTGAGTAGTCACAGGACGGTTTAGAGATCTACAGAAAATGTTTTTGAAGGTATTGAAGCAATTAATGCTCTGATTATTTTTTGACTGGAGAAATGGAATTATGCTACATGCTCCCAGACCTAGTAGTGGAGCTCACGAAGCTGCGTGGATCTACAGGTCGGGCAAGAGCCAGGCAACATATATTCCAATTATCATTCCAAATGTTGTACAACATCAGTAGGCAATTCACAACACAACACTAACTATTGTGTTGAGATATGGAGCATAGTAGCCTCTTTGTGTAGATGGGGTCGCTGGCGGGCCTATTCACTATTTGCTAGAAATACTCAACTACATCATAACAACATTGCTATGACATTACTGAGAGCCTGAAGTAACGAATTAAGACTTAGTCCTTACAATTTTGGTGACAGTAAGGTTATAACCTACGGTAGGCTCTGCGCAAAGGGGTTAAGATGCTTTAGACCATGTACACGTAGATATTTTAAAAAATGCCCTGTTGGCTGGCCAGGACGTTGGAAAGGACTGAACAAAACAAAGGTTTATTCAAAAGTTCACTGAGGGATAGAGTTTGTATTACAGCAACAGTATCTAAATAACATGTCACTGTGGTAGTATCACAGTATGCAAATAACATGTCACTGTGGTAGTATCACAGTATCCAAATAACATGTCACTGTGGTAGTATCACAGTATCCAAATAAGTATCCAAGTCACTGTGACATTGCCCCCCCCCCCTTACCTGTATCCAAGTCAAGCCAAGTGCTGCTGGGATAGGGCTACTTTCTCAACCCAAAAGCTGAGTTGGCTATAAGCTGTTGGGTACTTGGTTTAGGTTATTCCAACTAGGGCTGCACAATATCGAGAGAGAAAAAAAGATACTCGATAACATCATGCAATACATCGATAATTGATATTTAAACTGTTAAAATGTTTTTCTTGTCACTAATTTGTCGGTCTGCATTTGTTGACATTCAGATATTGATTGGACAGCACAGATTTTTTTTTTACTTGTCATATAAGCATATCGCCAGTCTTGATATCGCGATTTCGATACATTTTCGATATATTGTGCAGCCCTAATTCCAGCCTAGAGGATGTCTATACACTAACCCAACTGCTGGGTAGCAGCAGGGCTAGTTGGGTCACACTTCCCCCTTTGGGTGCCTACACAACGGACAGAGATTGGACAAGTCTGTCACTATGTTGGCACGAACGATCAGACATACAGCATGTTTGAATAAAAAAAAACCTTCAAACGGTCACAAAAGCGTAACTATTTGTCTTGCAAATAACAACAAAAGCATTTCAGTCGGGAATAGGATCAGCTTGCAAATGAGAGCCACATGATATCGAAGTGACCCTCTGTGCCCATTTTGAAGCCTCTGCCGCAGCTCCGCCATGCTCATACTCTGGATTGTCACGTACCGCACAACCTCTGACTGAACTTCCTCTTCCTGCGTTCTCCAGCTCAGTGGCAATGACTACATCTCCTTTTTTCATGGTCTGTTTACAGTAGGCCTATTATTAATATCATACCCAATAACAACATGTCGCTCTGGCACACAAGCATCAAGCGCATCACCTCATTCATGCCAAATATTTATGTGCTCGTGTTTCTCTTTTTCTTTTTCTTTCCCGTTTTCCCAGAAAGACGTTGTCCATTTTGAGGAACCTCTAACAATAAAACAAATGCTAAAAAACAATTGAAACGATTTCAGCAACAGACACTTCCCAACCTTTGATGCTTCTCATCACCCAGGTCTGGTCCGTGTTAAGTTTTGCAGCATTATAGGGACCACCGGTCAACTGAATTGTCAGTTGAGGGGTGGTAATTTGACACTGTTAATTTCAATGCACATCACTTACTTTCTATCCACATCACAAGCCTGTCTTATTGTGGTGAAAATATGACTTCAGCTATGTTTAGCTTTGTAATAATGTTACAACTATATAGCCTACTTACTTCTAGCTTGTCTTGGAAAAGTAGATATCCTTTCACGGACCACCTGAGCTCTGTCGCTGACCACCAGTGGTCCCCGGACCACACTTTGAGAATCACTGCATTAGACTTATCTGACACTTTTATCCAAGCGACTTACAGATATTTAGATACAGGGTATTGGTTGCAGTCAGTTCAGTTCAGTTCAGTTCAGTTATGGGTTATTTGAAAAGGGACAAATACACATCATGTAGGCTGTACAGTAGCCTTAAGCCCTGTGTACATCGAAGGTGAACCAAGCGACCTGCGCGGCGGAAGTTATTGTTTCTCTATGGAGGGAAGGCGAATAAAGCTACCAGAGCGAATTCGCCGGGAGCGAAGCTTCTTGAGCGACCAGAGCGAATTTTGACGATTAAACTCAAGCTAATCTTAAGCGAATTCGCTATGACGCGGTTCGGCGAAAACCAATTGGAACGTTCATATCGACGAATGTCCCAGGCTGTCAAGACAGAGCCGTTATGTGATTAGCTGAATCAAACATGTCAGTGCAGCATCCAGAGCGAATAAAACGAATTCATGGCGAAACTTCTTCAACCATCCCAGCTACCTGGGTCGCGTAGGTAGCGCCCGATGTACACGGGCCATTACAGATAGGCATCATAGCATTTGTAGCCATAGGCTAATTTCCAAATGTCCATTTCTGGAGCAGTATAGGGTTAGGTCGTTGCCTTGGTCAATGGCACCTCAGCCATGGAGTGTAGTAGGGGGTGGTAAGGGTGGGAGTCGAACCTGCAACCCTCTGATCTAAAGCCCATCTCCCATAACCACCAGGACACGGACTGCCAGAAATAAGCAACAGTCTATGGGTGCATCCCAATATGTGACCTTGCCTCCTCCACTTGCCTCCTCCACTTGCTTCTCGTCATGATGACATCACTGACAACAGCATTATATTTCAATATCTTGCAAAAGCTCAATTGTAAAGTCTTTTTCTCATTTGCAATTGGGATGGTGAATGAAAAACAGTCCCTCAAAAGTTGTTGTGGCGAGGCTGACAGCTGGGAAACTTTACCGTTTTCTCCACGGAGGAGGGGCCAGGAGGCGGGACGAGGAGACAAGCACAAGTGGAGGAGGCAAGGACACATATTGGGATGCACCCTATAACACCAGCGTTCAAATAGACCACGGATGTCAAACTCAGGCCCAGGGGCCAAATTTGACCTGCGGAGCAATTTTATTCCGCCCGCGAGATCATTTCAAATGTCTATTACAGTTGGCCCACATACACCATCAATGTATAGCGTGATATGACTTGAACATGAAATTTGCTGTGTCACAGGATGCGAAGAAAGAAACATTTGAACTAACAAATATGATGGGAAAGAGTGTATATGAATTTTAACTTTGAGTATGAAATGCAGGCATGCACAATTTTAATCCGTTTTTAAAAATAATTGTGGAGCTCGGCCCGCGACTTCGTTCCAGAATTTGATTTTGGTCCTCAGTCAATTTGAGTTTGACACCCCTGAAATAGACCACAGTTGTAGCCGTGATCAGGCCTGCAGATGGGGGGGGAACGGACGACAAATAGGTATGTAGTCCCAGGCCCAGGTAGGTAGGGACCCCAGAATTGGATCCTCATTACATTATATGTATTGGGTAGGGGGCCCTTTCAGATGACTTTGTCCTGGGCCCAGTGAAAGCTGTCAGCAGCCCTGGTCGCGATGTTGCATGTGGTGTGGTGTGGTGTGGTGTGGTGTGTGCTGTGCATGAGACACCCCTGTGTCTGCTGATAAAGCTGTCATCACACAGTGCCAAGGGGTGGTCTGGGGGAGAAATAGGGCCCGGGCACTTTTGGCTTAAAGGGGCCCCTCATAATTTGCGTCGCATAACTGACTGACCCCCAAATAATATACTTCTGAAAATAGGGTCCCACAAGGGTACGGGGCCCACCGTGAAATGCCCGCTATGCCAGATGGCCAGTCCAGCCCTGTACAGTGCTCACAGTCTACTACTTATAAGGGGGGGGGGGGGGGGGGGGTGAATAGTCAATGCCGTATTGTGTTGTATTCTTTTATTCAGAAGCCAGCACAATGCTAATGCGATCCCCTTTGATCTGTTATGAACCCCCCCTTTCTCTCACTCTCTCTCTCTCTCTCACACACACACACACACACACACACACACACACACACACACACACACACACACACACACACACACACACACACACACACACACACACACACACACACACACATGCACACACACACACAAACAAAACAACACACACACACACACACACACACACACACACACACACACACACACACACACACACACACACACACACACACACACACACACACACACAAACAAAACAACACACACACACACCAGCTGAGTTGCGTGTGTGTGCAAATGCATGAAGCAGTGAGGCCGGCTAGGCTCCTGCGGTGCTCCAAGTGACAGACCTATCACTCACCCGACAAATATAAACAGACCCCCTCGCTCGCATGTTTTGATTTGTTGTCATGGCGACGCGGTGACAGGAATGGTGTCAGCAGAGCATGGGCGCACTCACTGATGAACTGCGGGGGCGTGACAAATGACCCCAACCAGGAAGTGATCCTTTTACTGTCTGTCCAATCAGGGGCGGGTAATTTACTACTGTCCACTAATTGTGTGAGGGAGCATAGTGAAGAGCTAGGTTGACATGTGCACTCTTTGTTTAAACCAATTAAATATAATATAATTTAAAAGAATGCGAGGGAACTGATTATATATATATATATATGGGCAGTGTCCTCTCCTCTAATCTGTTTACATGAACGGTCTAATCCACCAACAATAATCGGTTTAGAAATGTACACCGTTTATATTTAAGGACATCATTTCACTGTTTACATGAGGCATATTTAATCACTTTATATATTTAATTGGATTTAAAGGGCAGATGTAAAGGTTTTTTCATCATGGCTGGACTGATGACACCATGACCCCCCCTAAATTAGTGGCGCAGAACTGACTTGCCGGTGGGCCCCGCACCCTCATGGACCCCTATTTTCAGAAATGTCAAAAAAAGATATAGTTTAAATACAATTTGGGCCCACAAGGGTTCGGGGCCCACCGGGAAATGCCTGCTATGCCAGATGGCCAGCCCAGCCCTGCTTTTGATCTATATCCACTCCCGGAGGTAGCATTTATTTCTCATTTTGGCTACTCAACATGGATTAGTTTCAACCAAAATATTTTGATGAAGTTATTATTTACAAGAGAGACAAGATAGGCCTACTTGCATTTCCAGTATATGTAGGAGCACCATGTGTAGTAAAACACAAAATGATTCTAACTAGATTATGTACTTTGTAGATTATTTTTGTGTTTTGCAGGTTACAGGATGTCCAAGAAGCCATCAAGTTCTCAGATTTTGTCTTTTCTTGTCTGATAATGGCATAAGATAAGAACAGTGAGAAAGGGCAGCATGACCTGACATCCACTTAGTACATGTAGTCCCCCCTGCAGCGACCCCTTTGCAGTTCCTCAATGCCCCATAGACGCTTCTAGAAGGAGGGGCCAGGGTGGGCCACAGCCCCTGTAGAATTGCTCCTGACCCCTGTTGCGCCCCCTGTATTAAACAGTCAATGGTCAATATTATTATTTTTTTACTGAAATAGCAACATTTAAAATACAACATATAAAATAGAATATTGTACCTGTTTTTTTTTTTCATTAAATGTGCTCCCCTAAAAACACATCGGGCCAACCTCGGCCCCCCCTGGCAAGTTTAGTCTCGAACCGCCACTGCGTGCCGCCCTTCCCTTAGGGGTCCTGAGTCTCACTTTGGAAAAAACTGACTTAGGGTATAACCAGAGATTCTTTAAGTATATAGAGATATGCCAACATAATAGGTTTCTATGGGCACCTAACGCGACCAGGTTCCGGTCTGCCTAAAGGGGCGTGTCATAATGCTCCTACAATGAATAGAACAGTCCTTAGGTCTGCCTAGGTCTGTCTAAAGGGGGCCATAACAGAACCAGGAAACAATGGGCCAATGGAACCTCTCTCGCTCTACTCTCTCTGGTATAACTATCACACAGGAAGTGGTCAGCTGTGTAGAGTATTTAAGAACGCCAATACATGCAATAGCCCTGCTGTCCCAAACAATACTGTATGGGAAACGTATTGCGTAACATACTGTCCTCTGTTTTTTCACAGACATTTTATAGTCACCCCATGACCAAAACACTGTTCCATCACTATGGAAACCTCCCATTGTTATCCCAATCCCAAAGGTCTCCTCAGCCAACCGAGCAAGACCACTACCGTCCTGTTGCACTAACCTCCCTTGTGATGAAATGGCAAGGAAGAATAGTGAAGAGATACATATTTTTTCACATAACATTGTTCATACCATCCCATTATAACATTTTAAATTGCACTTTTTTGGAGGGGGGGGGGGGGGGCTTTTCGGCCTTTGATATTACAGGACAGTGTGAGAGTAGACAGGATATATTTGGGAGAGAGGGATGAGGCAGGGCCGGTAAATGACACCGGCCGCACTCGAAACGGGGTCCCCGTGGACAATGTAAGCCCAAATGTGGGGGGGCTTAGCGCACTGCACCACAGCCCCCACCCCCCCATTATGTTTCATCATCATCAGCCTTCTACACTGCAGGTCTTCTACACTGCAGGCCAAAAACGTCACCTCTGACCCTACAGTACGGGACCCACTACGTAGTTTGACGCCCTTTCGGTACTTCACATGGTAATCAAACATTTCAAACAAGCAATTTAAGGTTAGGTTTAGGGTTAAGGTTAGGGTTAGGTTTAAGGTAAGGGTTAGGGTTAGGGTTAGGTTTAGGGTTAAGGTTAGGGTTAGGGTTTAGGTTTAGGTTAGGTTTAGTGTCGTATGACATAAGCGGTAAGTACCGAAAGGGCGTCGAATTAGTGAGTCCCCTACAGTACACACCCAGCACACACCACCTATTCTCTTGCCTTCTGGGAAAAGTTAGCCTACCGTAGTATCCCATGCAGCACCACACGCTCCAAGGACAGTACCTACCCACAAGCCATCCGCCACTTAACCCATTGTGTCCTGGAGTGACATATACGCTACATTCAAGTCCTTGAGATTTGAGTGGTTTTATGTTAGAGCTGAATGAACACTATACTAGTGCAAAATGAAGGTTTTAGATTTTAAATGTCACCTATTTCATGAGTGTATGTGCTTCGGAGGCTGAGATATTTAGGATTTAAGAGGCAGAGGGCACCCTTTCCCAAAAAGGGCTTAATGGGTTGAATGTGCACCAGCACTTTACAGCTACGGTACTCCACTATCTGGCCTTCCTACCTCCCTTGTTTCCTTTGCACAATGTTACTACTAATATGTACATCCCATGCACTTTCAATATTCCATTGCACTTTTCAATGCCTCCAATGTTTTTGTATGTTATTCCCTGTTTATTTTATGTATCTTTCTTTCATACCACTCCCCCCCCTCCCTTAGTTTGTGTCCTTAGTTCTGTTGTTGTATGTGTGAGCACACCAAATAACATTCCTAACAACTGTATTTTGTAATGTTGAAATGGCTAAATAAAACTTCAACTTGAACTTCAACCTCAACTTGAACTTTGCTGACATAAGGTTGTGATTGTGAAGTCGAGTTCATTCGGAAGGACGCGCTTCATATCCGTCTCTGAGCTACTGTAGAATGACTGTCACTGTGCCTAGATTCTACCCTTTGAGGTCAGTTCCTGTCGACCGATAGGCTATGACATAGGCTACCTAGATAGACATCCTTTCAGTGAGGCCTGCATCACCAACATAGGGTCTGCAAAGCACAGACTGTGAGGTCTGACAATTTCTTGTGGAACAATTTTTCAGTCCTTTTTAAATAATGTAGGCTACTTTCCAGTCTGCCATCCCACATAAATAATAAAAAAATAATACTTATTATTAGTAAATATGATTACACTTATTAATAATAATTAGTATGGTCTGTGGGTAAAATAAAATCAATGGACATGCCACTGCGGCACTTCCGCATGTCACTGGCACATGCCACATGCCACATGCCACTGTAGTGTAGTGGTGTAGTCTACGTAGAACGCAGGTATACGGAGTATACCCACTTCTAGATTTTAGGGGCTTCAGTATACCCACTTAAAATGGATTGATCCATTGTTTTGAATAGCACAACTATTTACAGTATACCCACTTAAAAAAATGTTCAAATATACAGTATACCCACCATAAAAAAGTAGACTACACCACTGCAACGCAGGTATACAGATTATACCCACTTCTAAATTTTAGGGGCTTCACTCAGTATACCCACTTAAAATGGATTGATCCATTATCTAGAACAGCATAAATATATACAGTATATCCACTTCAAAAATGCTCGAATATACAGTATACCCACTTCAAAAAAGTAGACTACACCGCTGGATAAACACAGCGCATTTAGAGTCAACCACAATTTGGCACGAGATGAGACAGGTGGAGAGGGGTAGAAGTGGGCTGTAGTGCAGACTTTTTATGGGATTGGGACAACGCGTCTACAGAGACGTCAGTGAACATTTGACTAAACCAGTTCAAGGGTGCATGCATCACATCAACTGGGATAAGCAACTGCAGGAGTTGCGAGGTCTGTCTGCAAGCGCATTGATCCCACGACAGTTTGATATAATGGCACAGGTCACATTTCGTCGCAGCATGACTGAAATCATGCAACATTCATCATCATGCAACATTTCCAGAGTCCAGAATGCATTGCTGTCTGTCTGCATGTGGATGTAGACGTCGCGTGAAATCGAATGCACCTACTGATATGCCCCCTCCACCCCCCACCCCCATGCAGACCGCCCGGGCAGATCATAAATGCCCCCCCCCAGCACAAACATGGCAGGGCCCTTGGCCCAGGGGCAAATGCCCTGCTTGTCTCCCTTAGAGATCCGCCCCTACTCTGTGTGTGTAGTACCACAGAATCACTGCAGAATCATCAGAGGTGCATCTTGCCACCAGGCAAGGCAGGCAGCCGCTTGGGGCCCCCAAGCCCCTAGATAGTGAATAACAGCCACATTTTACCACAGTAGTGGCGATTTTGGTTCAAATGTTCATTCTTTTGTATTTTCGTTTGGGGCCCCACCCGACCCTAGACTCGCCTCTGCAGAATCATGCAGGATGCAGACGGGGTGGTGATGGTTTTGCACAAGAAAGTCAGGAGATGACACAGCTCAAAATTGCACAACAGCATCATGGCCATATCTACTGTACATCTAGGCTACTACATAACTGATAACCTTTGGTTACTGTGCCAGACAGACCAACAGCTAAAAACAGGTTGTACCGGACTGAAAGATTGAGTCTTTCACTGGATGTTTGTGAGGTGAGGGCAAACCGTAAAATTGTTTTTGTTTTGTTATGCTGTAAAACAACTGTATAGTGGAGTGTACGAAAGTGAAAGAAAGGCAGGAAAATGCGTATAATTAAAATAACAAAACCAACAAAATAAATATTTGTTCATGTTTTGTTTTTTTATGTTAGCATTCCTGTTGATGTTTATTATCATTGCGATTATTATTATTAGCCTATATTATCATCATACTACGCCCTATAGTTATGAAACATTTTAATAGAAAAAAACCCCACAAAGAACCCAAGAATGTCTATCGTAGGCTATTGTGTGGTGGTGATATTACAGCCGGAACGTCTGTCTGACCATGCGATGAATGTGTAAAAAGAAAAGAAAAGGGAAAAAGAAGAGACAGCGTGCGATCAACTCCCTACTTGTGTGATTACTCCAGACACGCAACAACAAGAGCTCGGTGTGTGTGGGAGATAACTTTTCGTGGTGGTATTACAAGGCAAATTAAGCAAAGACCATGATGAAACTGATGACATATGACGAGGCGCAAGTAGAGAGTATTGCGACAAGTAGGCTATAGTGAAAAATGCCATCTACACAAAGCACGTACGTAAGTAGGCTATCTATTCCATGGATCACACAATGAAAAGTGACCACTCCATTTTTGACATGCACGTTATACCCACGATCCGTTAAAGGAGTACTGTGTAGGATTTTCAAGTTAAATATTCACATTCAGGAGACAGCCAAAGTGGAGTTGGACATATTATTCTGATTGCCATGACTGGGCAAAAACAGAGCTCATACTCACATTCTCATATTTTGAAGTCATACTGAACGTCTTACCTGACGAACATAATTATGCCGGCTCTGGTTATGTCTTGTTGAACACATTTCCAAGACTCCTTGATCATCTCCTTCTGCGCGTCCGTGAGGCTTACCAAAGCTACCTCCTCGAAAGTGTCCGCGGTAGGCTTTTGGGCAAATGTCGAAATAGGGCAGCCCATGATAAGGTTAGATAAATGTAAATTGAAATAAATAAATTAAGTCAAATTGTCAGTTGCTGTCGTAGCACAGTGGCAATAGTCAACGGAGCTGCATGCGCGCATCTTTGGAGTTTTCATCTGCGCACCAGGCGATCGTGGACATGGTGACAAGCTTGTTACGCACGCGGCAGCGTATGTGTATGGCACAGGCGGCAGGAGGGTTTTTTGAAATACCTCTTGTTCATAAACTATAAAAAGAACTGGCAGAGAGAGCAGACAGGCTCTCTCTCTCTCTCTCTCTCTCTCTCTCTCTCTCTCTCTCTCTCTCTCTCTCTCTCTCTCTCTCTCTCTCTCTCTCTCTCTCTCTCTCTCTCTCTCTCTCTCTCTCTTTCTCTCTCTCTCTTCGACACAGACTGCAAGTACATGGAACATTTGTGGTTTTTTTTTAGTATGCTTGCTCCTTGTATTCTGCTTTCCTATGCTGCTGTAGCCACTGCATACAGTAAGTGGCAGTGGCCTAATGGGTAGGGTGTTGGTCTGTCAGAGGGTTGCATGTTTGAATCCCACACTTAACTCTCCCTTCCCACTCATTGCTGAAAGGCACGTGTGTGTGTGTGTGTGTGTGTGTGTGTGTGTGTGTGTGTGTGTGTGTGTGTGTGTGTGTGTGTGTGTGTGTGTGTGTGTGTGTGTGTGTGTTGCAAGTATACTAATAGCATTGTCTCTGTGGAAATGCAGTCTAGTTTATTTTTCATTTTCTACAACTAACCTTAGTGTCTTTGCCGAGAGGTTGTATGTGGACTTTGGTTTGGATCAGTGGTGTAGTCTACATAGAACGCAGGTATACACAGTATACCCACTTGAAATTTTCATGGATTTCAGTATACCCACTTAAAATGGATTGCTCCATTATTTAGAATAGCAAAAATATATACTGTATACCCACTTCAGAAAATGTTCAAATATATAGTATACCCACTACAAAAAAGTAGACTACATCACTGGTTTGGATGTGGGGCACAGGTGAAGTAACAGGGGTAGTAGCAGGTGAAGTACTCCAAACAAAGCAATACCAAATGAAGGCCCCCTGCAGGGCAGTTTTCGCCATTACATCATGCTGTGTGCTGATGGTGTCCTGTCAAAAAATCCTGCCCATCGAGCTGAACTACAAACTGCCCCTCCGCCAGTGGTTAGTTACAGTAAATGTGCGCTGTGTAAGATTGTGGCCAGAGGGGGTATTGCACATCTGCTGTTCATTGAAACTGTGCAGTCTATTTTATCTTTTCATGAATATTTACAAAATAAAGTAACATTTACTAGTATGACCAAAGCACAATACGTTTTGCACCTAAAAAGGTCTAGTTTTGGACATTCAAAATGACGAACATGGAGAAGATCCCCCTTTTCATGTATGTTAAGAGCAATTTTCCCAGTCATAATAAATAGACTACCTGGAATTTGATGATGGTGCTAATTAAAGTATTCATAAAAAGTGTAACATTTGTGACTGTTCATTACAATTTTGGTGACAGTAATGTTGTAACAGGCAAAGGGGTTAAAGGAGTACAATGCAGAATTTTCAAGTTAGATATTCACATTCAGGAGGCAGCCAAAGTAACACAGACAACTGGATACCGGGAGTTGGTCATATTCTGACTGCCATTTTCATGACTGGAAAAAGAAACACGGCTCATATTCACATTCTCTTATTAAAGTCATACAGAACGTCTTACCCGACGAATAAAATTATGCCAGCTCTGGTTATGTCTTGTTGAATAGATTTCCAAGAATCCTTGATCATCTCCTTTTGACCATCCGTGAGGTTCAACAAAGCTACCTCCTCAAAAGTGTCCACGGTAGGCTTTTGGGCAGATGTGGAAATCGGGCAGCCCATGATAAGGTTAGATAAATGTATATTAAAATAAATTAATCAAGTACAATTGTCAGTTGCTGTCGTAGCACAGTGACAATAATCAACTGAGCTGTATGCGTGCATCTTTTGGAGTTTTCAGCTGCGCACGAGACTGTCAATGACATGGTGACAAGATTCTTACAGGTGTATTTGACTATATGACTATATACGAGTAGAGTATTTGTGTATATGGCGCAGGCAGGCCGCCGCTGACAGTTTTTGCTGGGCCCGGGGCAAAGTCATTTGAAAGGGCCCCTGATCCAATACATTCAATGCAATGACTCACTTTTGCTGCCAAGTTTTGACAAAGGACGCGCTCAACTTCTTGGAAAAACGAAAGTCTTTGGGTGCGCGATAAAATGTATCAACTTAAGGAAGAAAAATCCGCACTCACAAACTATGTCTCATTATTTATTTAGGCCTATATTACCACCATGTCCAAAAAGCAAACACGTTTCGGCTATCAAGCCTTCATCAGTGCGTGGTACCTCGCACTGATGAAGGCTTGATAGCCGAAACGCGTTTGCTTTTTGGACATAGTGGTAATATAAATAAATAATGAGACGCAGTTTGTGAGTGCGGATTTTTCTTCCTTAAGTCAATTTTGCTGCCCCCCCCCCATCCCTGGGCCCAGGATATCGGACCCCTTTGTCTCCCCCTGTCGGCTTCCCTGAGTGCAGGAGGGGTTATTGACATACCTTTTGGTCATAAAGACCTGGAGAGGGCAGTCTCTCTATCTCTCTCTCTCTCTCTCTTTCTCTTTCTCTCTCTCTCATCTCATGATTCCATGCTTGTCAACACTGACTTAATTCACCATTATTTTCTATTGTACAGGCACAGGCTCTCTCTCTCTCTCTCTCTCTCTCTCTCTCTCTCTCTCTCTCTCTCTCTCTCTCTCGCTCTCTCTCATCTCATGATCCCATGCTTGTCAACACTGACTTCATTCACTATTATTTTCTATTGTTCTTATTGGCTCCCTTAAGACTAAAACAAATCCAGTCCCTCTTGTTTATGGCATTTCCCCAAACCAAACCAACTAAGCAAGGGACATGTAAGGTCATTCGTGGCAGTTTGTGGAAACTATTGGGCCATTTCCCTCAGGGGGACCTTGGCTGTTAGGAGGACATTTATAAGCAAAACATTCCAGCCCGGGGCAGCGTGCTGGGCCCCCCACATTTGGGCTTGCATGCCCACCCACGGGGACCCCGGTTCGAGTCCGACCGGGGTCATGTCCCGATCCTCCCCTGTCTCTCTGTCCCATTCGCTTCCTGTCGCCATCTTCGACTGTCCTGTCAAATAAAGGCATGAAAGTCCCTAAAAGAATATTAAATAATAAAAAAAAACATGCCCGCCCAATGCCCTTCAACAGCCCTGTCTTGCAGAGACCTACAAGGACTTCGCCGCGCGCCGCAGACCCTAAAGCTTCTTAAATTACATTTCACCCCTTTTACAAGTCAGTGTGTTTGGCTCTCCCTCTGCAAAGCAGCACTTAAAGTGTGCCTGGCATTGAGCTTTTAACCTAGTGTTTCTCAAAGGGGGGCGGTACAGCCCCTCAAAGGGCGTTGGGGAGCTCTAGGGGGGGCGTTGAGAAGGGTACAGCTGAGAGGGGACGGTGCTCAGTACAGTTGCCATTGAAGGGCATTAGTCAATTTCATTTTTGAATACTAATAGGGCGTTGTCAGGCTTATGATGATGTAAAGGGGGTGTTTGGAGGCTTGTGATGAAGTCGTTTGTCAAAAAAAAGTTGAGAAGCACTGTTACCCTTTAACACACAGAGCCTCTGTTATAACCTTATTGTCGCAAAAATGGTAATGGTCAAGTCTTAATGGGTTACCTAATACTCCTTGTATTGTCATAGCAATGTTGTTATGATGTAGTTATTACATTACATTGCATTTGGCAGACGCTTTATAACCAAAGCGACTTTCAAAAGAGGACATATTCAAGCCAACATCACAAGCAAATACAAAGTGCACAGGAGATATACAGAACAACAAGTGCAGTTGCAGAGGGGTTATTTTTTTTTTTTTTTTAAATTAAAGAGTACATAACGAGTACACACACACAAACTAAACTAAACTAAACATCATGTCAGGAGTCTGCCCTGGGGCAAGGCCAGTTCAAGCATTAGTCTAGTAGATTCTCTCGAAAGAGGAAGGTCTTCAGTTGTTTCTTGAAGGCTGCAAGAGATGTGCTTAGTCTTGCTGTCTCTGGGAGACCGTTCCACCACTTGGGTACCACAACGGAGAACAATCTTGACTGGGAGTACCTAGAGCGACTGGATGGCAGAGCCAGACGGCTTGTGCTGGATGAGCGCAGATCTCTTCCAGTAACATAGGGCGTTAGTAGGTCCTTCAGATAAGCTGGGGCCGTTCCGGTGATGGTTTTGTAGGCAAGGGTCAATGCCTTGTGCTTGATCCGGGCGGCGATCGGTAACCAGTGCAACTCAATAAATAGAGGAGTAACATGGGTCCTTTTGGGTTGATTGAATATCAACCGTGCCGCCGCATTCAGGATCATCTGCAGAGGTTTTAGCGCACAAGCGGGTAGGCCTGTCATGAGTGAGTTGCAGTAGTCAACGCGGGACAGGACAGTGGCCTGCACCAGTCGTTGTGTAGAATATTGTGTCAGCACAGGTCTGATATTCCGTACGTTGGACATCTGGAATCGAGAGGTCATCATCAATCATGACGCCAAGGTTTTTGGCGACTTTGTTTGGGGTCACGATGGTGGAGCCTATCTTGAGGTTGATGTTGTGACTGAGCGACTCTTTAGCTGGGATCACCAGGAGCTCTGTCTTGGCCAGGTTCAGCTGTAGGTGGTGGTCCTTCATCCATGTTGACAAATCGGTGAGGCAGGCAGCGATGCGTTCCGAAACCGTGGTGTCATCTGGACGGAACGACAGGTACATCTGGGTGTCATCAGCATAGCAGTGGTAGGAGAACCCATGTGTTTGAATGACACGTCCCAGGGAGGAGGTGTATATTGCAAACAGAAGGGGTCCCAGCACTGATCCTTGGGGTACGCCTGTGGAGAGGGTGTGAGTCGTAGACAGTTTCCCTTGCCATGACACACTGAAGGTGCGTCCAGAGAGGTAGGAGTTGAACCATGAGTGGACAACGCCTGTGATTCCCATGGCTGTGAGTATCCTCAGGAGGATCTTGTGGTTGACTGTGTCAAAGGCTGCAGACAGGTCTAGTAGGATGAGGACCGAGGATAGTCCTTCCGTTCTTGCAGTCCTTAGAGCTTCAGTCACTGAGAGTAACGCAGTTTCAGTTGAATGTCCGCTTCTGAAACCAGATTGTTTTGGGTCCAGTAATCCGTTCTGGTTTAGGAAGTTGGTGACCTGCTTTGCAACTGCCCTTTCTAGCGTCTTGGATAGGAAGGGAAGCAGTGAGACAGGTCTGTAGTTTTCGACATGAGCAGGGTTCAGTGTAGGCTTCTTCAGTAGTGGTGTAGTTGAGTATTTTCAGCAAAGAGTGAATAGGCGACGGGCCCTTCTGCGGTAAGAGGGTACACATCTCAGAAACCAGAGCCATACAGAGGGAGAGTAGGGCAATCTCCACTGTGTCCTAGGGCCGACTTCCGCATTAGCAAAATTAGCTGTTTTAGCGTCTCGGAACTGCTTAGCGTTGAGAATGTTAGTGCCTAGAAGTGGGCTTACCACACAGCAAATGCGATGCGATGCAATGCAGGGAATATAACAAGACTCGCTATTCATAGTAATACCTTCAGATAAACATCACAGATGGTAAAACTGTTGTGATTATCATTACCGAGACACTTGACAGTTTACATATTTGTGGTGGCAGTATAGTTCGTTAGTCCTTATTTTTGGCTGTTAATGTGGTGGTTCTATGTTGAGTCTATGGAAAGACAGCCGCTTTAGGCACGATCTCGATCTCGTTGAAAGGCGGGGCTGCAATTTATTTCCTTGTCCTCCATTCGCATAACTCCCCCTCTGTATGGCTGTCAGAAACAACCCATGGTCACACCAGTGTGATACTGTAGGCAGAGATTTTTGGATGGAAGTGCTTTGCGTGTAGGCTACTGGTGCATCAGCGTATCTCCAGCTGATATTTCTGCAAACCTAACCCCTAAGACTAGGGCTGTAATGCGATACACTCAATTCACGATTCGGTTCGTATCACAATTTTTGACCGGTTCGATACACCCCAATTTTTTTTAAATCTATGAAAACTATGATAGTTTAAACTGTAGGTAGAATAGGTTACAAGAGATAAGTAATAATATTTAAAAGTAATAATGATGATGATTTGAAGCACACTAAATGTTCTCTACACTTTTCCGTATATTTTGGAGCTGCGTAAGGCATGTTGGAATCAGTGTATGTCCAACAGCCTGATGACAATGACAATGTGCTGCACCTGGTCAATTGCCATTAAGGCCTGCTGACGGGAATCAGGAGCTGTTTCCAAGTAGCAGGATATTTTTATATGTGGATATTTTTTTTCTCCTGGTTACATTGGTTTTGGCCTTCCGTTTTCACGTAGCAGATATTTAAAATCCAGATATAAAAAAGCCGGCTTTAAAAATATCCTATTTAGAGGGCTGAAACGCATTTGTTACAATGGAGTATTTATTTTTATCCACATGTTGCGTTTACACCTAAACAGAAGAAAAAATTACCCTGCTAAAAAACTATCTTACTACCTGGAAACCAAAGAGGCTTGAGACAAGAGGGCTTACTCACGTCATAACAGCGTAGTACGAAATGATGGCGAGGGGAGTACGGAAATGTTATTCACTGTGGAACAGGTCATAGGACAGCGTGAATGTCTGTCAGCTGTCCTTAATTACCCCCAGCAATTACTGCTGACCAACAGCTGCTGTTAATTGGCCACAAATTATCCATCATGGTGTCGCCCCCACTGACCATGTGCAAGGGAGTACGAAAATTGTATCCATCGCACCCACTGACCAATGACCATGCGCAAGGGAGTTAATTTTCCATCTACTCGTGTCCTCAGGCAACGCCCCCGTACTACACCGTGGCCAATGCATTTCCCCCCGAGAGATTGTTCTTCTGTTGAGTTTCTTTGGTGGAAACAGCCCCTCAGGATCATTTGCACATCTATCCCCTTTCCCCTGGCCCTTGGCCCTTGGCCCAGCCAATGACAGTGGCTGTTCACAGCTGACAATTAGGTCCCCACGCACCGCAAGTGCACTCTGACTGGTGATTGTTGCGGAGTGTTCAAGAAAAAAAAGATCTAGAGCGTATGCTCTTGTGTAAATAAGAGAAAAAACGTCACCACACCGCATAGTCAAAACCGCGCTGTTGTAGTTTTACATTTTTTTTTTAGTGTAGGTTTTATTTTTAGGTAGGTTAGGTTTTAGGTAGGTTACATGTTTGCCAAGTACATAAATAAACAGATTTCAGGTACTGAATCTACACTCCCCGGCCACTTTATGAGGTACACCATGCTGGTACGGGTTGGACCCCCTTTTGCCTTCAGAGCTGCCATAACTGCCTGCAGCAGTACTCAAATAGTTTGTGGCATTGCAACAGTGCTCAACTTGTAGCCTACTAAGACGCCCAACGTGTGCCAAGAAGACAATGTTCCCCAGTCCATTACACCACCAGCCTTAACTGCTGATGAGAGGCAGGATGGAGCCAAGTTTTCATGCTGTTGACACCTAGCCTGATGAACCAGCCTAAATGTGAGACCGGAATAATTTAGTCTGGCCCCGATGAACGATACCTCCGAAGATTGTTGATGAGAACAACCTGTTGTTTTTTCAAACTGTGCCGGCACTCTGACCAATCGGTGATCTTTGCCGTTGATGTGCTTTCCCAACGGTGTTGCGAGGTTCGTCGTCACTCCCTCAAAACCCCGCCCGCTTTAATTCAAAACAAATCGCTGCGTTGTGATTGTTTTTGCCAGACTCAGGGCACAGCGTTCAAAACGTTCTCAGATCCGAGGCCAGACCCACTCGCTAGCTGAAAATATTCGGCGTACAGCGGGTGGCGCTGGTTTACCAGGCTAGTTGACACCCCAATTCTGACCCGGTCTGACGCTCGGTTTGAACTGCAGCAGATTGTGTACTCTAGACACTATCTACGTGTCCAGTGAGTTGCCGCCATGTGATTGGCTGATTAGAAATGTGTGTGAATGAGCAGTTGGACAGGTGTGCCTAATATACATTGGCCGGTGAAAATATATTGGCATACATTTGGTAAATTGACATTGAGAATGTTTAATAAGGGTCATGATCATATGCTGTATATTTTGCGAAAGTTTTATCAGCCACACCCAACCCACTTTCTCTATGTGATCAAGAAACACCTCAGGAGGTCTGGCAAATGGTGCTGCTGGAGCCACCAATTCACCTGGGAACAATGGGAATTTTCTTGGCTGTTGCTGTTAGGGTGAGGTCACAGGAGAACAGAATTCAAAAATGCTTTAATTATTTGTAACTTCATGCCAGATGCTTTGGATAAATAAACCCGCTAAAATCAAGAATTGGACACCATGCTCTCTGACTCTTTAAAAAGAACACGCTGGATTCTAGCCAACACATAGTAAGTTTGGAAAATGATTTTGAAATGGGTTTACAACGTTTGGAACAAAATGGCTAAAATCCAACACCAGTGAGTGTATATTTTTGGTGCTGTTTTTTGTTGATGCCTTTTATGAGTGACTGTAGGCCTATACTATCCTACAATTTAAGAACGCAGTAACTCTGAAAACTACAAACTGAGAAAAAAGGCTTCAAAGTTTCCTATATGGCACGACAACTGTGTTGTCGGTAAAGTGGTGGTGACACTTCCTGGTAATGTTTTTTTAGGATAGAAATTAAATGCACACAAAAAACTACCGCAAAAACAACATTTATGTGTCTTTTTGCCACAAAACTGCGTTCTTGGCTGGTATTACTGCCATAAAATGGAGTTACTGCAGGAGTTACTGCGTTCTCGGCTAGTATTACTGTCTACTCATTTTTGCACTTTCAAAATTATTTTTCTCTAAAACGGGACCACCAATGGTGTTGGACCACCATTTTTTTGACACAAGACAAATTAGGTAGTGTAGAGCCCATTTCCGAAATATTTTGTTTTTCGACCATTTTAAGTTACTGCGTTCTTGTTTTGCACGGCAGTATAGCTCTTCTTCAGAGATGCATAGGCTGCAGTGGCTGCGATGAGGGCCTAGCCTAGCCAGACTAAATGTGAGATTCAATGTGAATAATGTGAAATGTGAAATGTGTCTGGCCCTGATCAATGAGACATCAGAAGATCGTTGATGGGAACAACCCGTTGTTTTTCAAACTGTGTCTGTGCCTTTATTGGCCAACGCTTTGTCGTCACTCCCTCAAAACCCAGTCCGCTTTGCATCCAAAGATTCAAAACAAATCAAAACAAATCTGCTGCATTGTGATTGGCCAGCCAGTTTCAGGGCCTGGGGTATTGTCAGAGGCTAGACCCACTCGCAGGCAAAAAATAATTTTGGCCGCTGGTGGGTGGGGCTAGTTTACTAGGCTATAGGCCTAGCCTGGACATAGACCAATGTGAGCCCCTTAAGAGACTACAGGCCATTACATGAGATTACATTACATTAGCTTACATTATGATTATATTAACTGCTGCTGACAGATCTCCCCAGTGGTGTAGTCTACTTTTTTATGGTGGGTATACTGTATATTTGAGCATTTTTTGAAGTGGGTATACTGTATGTATTTGTGCTATTCAAAACAATGGATCAATCAATTTTAAGTGGGCATACTGAAATCCGTGAAATTTAGAAGTGGGTATACTCCGTATACCTGCGTTCTACGTAGACTACACCACTGGATCTCCCCAACTAAAGCAGTTGTAGCAGTACACATAGTTAGAAGACAGTGGACTGCACTGTGTTGAACAATTTTGGGTAGAGTCATTATGTATTGGGCCAAAAATTGAGGTCATCAGAGGTTATCAGAATACAAAAAGCAGAGGAGGCCAACACAGGCTTATAGCAGGGCCTTAAAGCCACACAAAGCCCGTTTGAATGCTTACACTTTTTTCTGTACCCTAAACTATGCTACCTGACTTACCAGCACAAAATGATTTTACCAGGCAGACAGGTCTTACAAAGGTAAGCCATGAAATCTGCCTGCCAATCACAACGCCCTATCTACGTACGTACCTGGAATGTGCATATCGTACGTGCCGAATGACACATCAAACACATACACGCCCCTGAGAAATTCACAAAGCCACACACATCTGTGATTCTTAAGCAGTTTTAATATTGGAGCATACATCCACACTAAGAACTTACGAGAACCTCGGAGCAGAAACTGGACACAGTACAGCTTCGTATCTTTTGCTTTTTTTCAAACACATACATATTCATATATATTTATATACAGGAGACACACACACACACAAAAAGAGACAGTTATATGTATATGAAATTTACACCAGCTTAATAAATAACAGAAAAGATACACGTATAGAGCCAAAAAGAGGGGGTGAAAACATACAAATAGACTGAAACATATACATACGTACACTCACACAGGGAGAGAGAGAGAGAGAGAGAGAGAGAGAGATAGAGAGAGAGAGAGAGAGAGAGAGAGAGAGAGAGAGAGAGAGAGAGAGAGAGAGAGAGAGGGAGAGAGAGAGAGAGAGAGAGAGAGAGAAGATAGATTAGTTCAGACTAAAAGCCTTATTAACCTGTGCACTAAAATATATTAAATATATGCTGTGTCTAGTGTGGTGCACTTGTGCACTTCAGGCACTATGTTGGCGTATTAGTTACACACTGAAACATAGTGCCCTAAGTGCACAAGTGCACGATCTGAGACACAACAATGGGGTGGCAACCTACGCACTAAACAGGAAGTCTTCTCTACTCTCACCTAGTAGCAACTCCCACGAGCTAGGACAAACACCAGTACAGGGGTGCGTTTCTCGAAAGCGTAGTTGCAACTTGGGTGGTTGGCAATGAGAAATTGCATTGCAAACGGCAAAGTAGCTAACATAGTTAGCAACTATGGTTTTGAGAAATGTACCCCAGATCCGGATTGATCCGGAAGGAAATAAGCACCCATGGCATAGCGTAGCACAAGAGATAGCGCCCAGCGGTACAGTACGGTATGTCCTCACTCTCAGCCCAGGGGTGCATTTCTCAAAGCGTAGTTCCTAACCATGTTAGCTACTTCGTTGGTTGCAAATGCAATTTCCCATTGGCAACTACCCAAGCTGCTAACTGCTAACAACTACGCTTTCGGGAAATGCACCTCACAGGAAGAGGAAGGCTTAATCAAGGGAAGCGTGTGTGTGATAGCATACGGTATCCATTACACCACAGGCTAATGAAGCAAGATGCGTGGCCAGCACACTAGTATAATGTCTTTTACAAAGTGGGGTAAGTCTAAAAAAACACTGTACATTATAATTAACTGTGCAAATACCAGGGGACATATTTTGACTGCTAATGAGTGGTTAACGAAGGACAAGTCATTTCTAAGTCAGACTACGCACACTAAATGAATGATAACAATAAATAGCCTGGGCAGATGGGGGAAAGAACACAAGCGTTTTCTCTGTCATTTGAAAAACAGAAATTAATTGGCCCCTTTGCAAACTGTTTTTTTTTGTGTTTGTTTCATCTTTGCTTCAAGTTTTCAGCACATACAAAAACTCGTTTAGGGTTTGAGGGAGCATTGGGGTGACAGACTTGACAGTGGGTGCCCTTAACCGATCGATTCAATTGATGACCTTCATTCAAATAAACACAAGATACATATCGACCACAGTCTTAAAATAACACCGAAATGCAATCACAGGTAAGACCTTGGGACTTTTTTTTTTCTCTTTACAAACTTAAAGTGCAAACTGGATGTTAACAACCTTTGGTCCTGCAGTGGCCTTGGTTACAACCTTGTCAGGTGACTTGTCAGATCTGGTGATGCGTAGTTCCCCTTTCCAGAGCAGGCAGTCCAGCATGGGATGTATGACATCACAATGCTTATCTTCAATAGAACATTGAAGACATCACCAAGGAGATGATAAACTAGGCTTTTTGACTAATGCTTTTAGGCAACGATGCATGTGCTCTGGGAATTAGATATTCGTATCCAGTCTCTGCAACTCGTATATAACGTTTTCTACAATTTTCTATCACTGTCCAGTGGAAAATACCAGAAGGGGGGTTTTCATGTGTGCTTCCCATGTCAGCGTTTGGTATTAACCATAATTCCCAGAGCACATCAATGGTTAAGACTTTATTTAGACAGTTATTCACTACAACACTTTTATCAGCAGAACTGGTACCATCAGTAGACAGATTTTCCTAATTTTTAATTTTAATGTCTAATGAGTAGCTAATCATGTCGTTGCCCAGCAAAATTGCCCAAAATGGTGCCTTGTGTATCATCACCTATGGCGTCGTTGACAACACCACCAAATCAAGAAATTAAGAACCAAGGTGTGAAACCAAAGAAAAGGAATGTGTTAAGTGTGTCCTCTCAAAAGGAACAAAAAAACAAACAGGTTGGCCTCGGTGACAAAATTAGGAGATATCTACATACGTATATCATTTGTGGCTGAATCATCAACATTTGTACAGTACGACACCTATTTACAGTTCATTTTACATCATGCACTATTGAAAACAGTCCATCTTGTTGTCTCTCGATACATTCCTCTTATGTGTGTGTGTGTGTGTTTTATTTTTTGAAACAGAAATATCATAATGATGCGAAAAATCATTGTGAGTCAAATTTCAAAGGTGGTCTTCAATATTCCTGTGAAAAGTCTCGTGTATCTCTTTTCTGTATCGTAGATATTGTATAACAACACCGTAAAACAAACCAATAAGATCCACAGCATTCGTAGGAATGAGTCCATCTTCCTCATCCCCTGGAAGCTGCCGTAATTACCACTTGAAGGGTAAAGAGGCATACGGTAGGTGCTCATGATACAACGCATTTAACTTATTTGACGACCAAAAGCTGTAATCTCCAAAGTGTTTGGAGAGCTATTGGCAGCCATTAAACAAATACATTTAGAACTGAAGAAGGATATGTAGCAACGCGTGTAGCATTCAGCTAAGCAAGCAAGATAAGCTAACATATTGTACCTACTGTACTTTACACACACTATATGCCAAAAGCCAAAGACGACGCCAGTCCGGACAGCACTGAAGTAAACCTATTTTGCAAGGTCTTCGTGAATTTTTAGGGTCTGGAAAATCAATCACATAAAAACAACAGAGTTGTTGACAAGCTATGACCAGACCGAGCCGATGAGGTGGCGTTGCAAAGAGTTTGTGTAGTACAGTACGTTTCTCCTTTTGAAGACAGAAACTTGAGAGCTGTATCGATAAGGGGTCACTAAGGGGTCAATTGTCCAAGGCCCAGGGCCCAGGGAGAGAGGAGGCCAAGAATTGGGTCCTCATTTCATTGCATTGATTGGGTTTGGGGCCCTTTCAGATGTCTTTGTCCCGGGGCCCTGCCAAAGCTTGTCAGTGGCCCTGCGCATGTTGTCCTTATCTCTGGTTGAGAAAGCGCTCTCTGAGGTTCTTGACCACTCCCTGTTGACTGGAGTCTGGCCGGCGGGTAGAGTCCAGGGCTGCCTTCAGGGCCTCGTCAAGCTGTTGTTCCCTTGAGGTCACCACAGTCTTATCACTGCTGTCCTTCCCTTTCCTGCTCCTGTGTGTTGTGCTGTTGGCCTGCTGCTGCTGCTGCTGCTGATGATGCTGCTGCTGCTGATGTTGCTGCTGTTGCTGCTCAGCCTTAGCAGCACTCTCCTCCCTCAGCCGGTACTCGTCCGACTCCTGGTAGGCACGGCAACGGTCGATGACGGCCATGATGGAGATCTTCTCTCGAGACGTCGGCGAGCGGATCTGGACGTAGCTGTCGTCTGTGTCTACCACCCGCTCGCTCTCCCTCTCCCTCTCCCTCTCCTTCTCCTTCTCCTTCTTCGTCGTCGTCAGCCACGGGAGTTCAGTGGTCACCTGGGATGAGCTGATGGAGAAGGACGCCCTCTTTGGAGATTCCCTTTCTGCGGCGAGCGACTCCAAGCCGACCTTCTCCACCACAATCAGCTTCTTGTCGTTGGACAGGTTGGTTTCCCCGGCGACGTAGTAGCCAGCGCTCTTGCAGCTGTTGCTGGTGGGGTTGATGTTGATAGTAGAAGCTTTGATGGTGGTGGTGGTGGTGGTGGTTGGAGTTTTGCTGATGGTGCTGTAGGGGGTGGGGGTTCTGCTGTTGGTGTTGTAGGTGGTGTGGGTGGGGGTGGGGGTTCTGTTAGTGCTATAGGTAGAGGGGGTGGGGGTTCTATTTGTGCTGTGGGTGGTGGTGGTGGTGGTGGTGGGAGCTTTCCTGCTGCTGATGTTGACTGTGGAGGCTTTGTTGCTGCTGCTGCTGCTGCTGGTGGTCATGGCGGAGGAGGGGGCTCTGCGGCGCATGTCCTGCAGCTTGCTCAGGTGCATCCGGCTCAGCTTCTGATCCAGGGAGCCCGTGCGATGGTGCCGCCCCTCCATCTCCCGGGTGGGAAGAGACCTGCAGATGACCGCCACCGCCTCCGAGAGGGCCATGTTTGAGGAGCAGCTGGAGCGCCGGTAGGGTCCGCTCTCCTGCATCTTCTCCGGGACCGACCGGCTACGGGCCACCGCGGGGGTCTGGGAGCCCGCCGCCGCAACCGCAACCGTCGTCCTGTCCAGGTGGGTGTACTTTGAGCGCAGCTCACGTACGTCTGGCCAGCAGAAGCCCTCCAGTTGGGGCGTGGGGCTCAAGGGGCTCTTGGAGGACGATGGGGGTCGGCTGGGGGAGAGGACCCGGGGGCTGGGGGACACCGAGCTGCTGGATTGGCTGGGACTGGGAGAAGCGATCTGCTCCCTGCTGGAGAAGAACACCTCCTGGTGGTTCGCCACGTTGGATAGGTCCAAGGACAAAGACATGTAGGGTTTCCCTGTGCAACGAGAAGTTAAACATTATTACTTAAAGAAACAGTTCAAGTGTTACTTTCTATCAAAAGATGAAAACTTCTATAGGGGTCCCTGCTTATACTCATTGGACCTTAAAGGAACAGTCCACCTCATTTCACGAAATTGTATGTAGTTATATATGAAGAGTTCAGATGCAAAACCCCCTAACTCCATTTCTGAAGACCTTCACTTCTATATTGTTAGGGGACCCCCCTTGTTGCTTTGGTTTACAATTTTGATAGCTTTGTATTAAATAAAAATGAATTAAGATTATTTTCTGAAAAGGCACTTAGGGGGTTTTGCGTCTGAACTCTTCGTATGTAGTGAAGTGCCATACTCTGCTCATACTCATTGGACCTTAATTAGATATACTACAGTATTACACAAAATTCATTTTCTTCATGATCTTACCCCTCTCCCTCTTTTCCTCCTTGGGTTTCTCCTCCAGCACACTCGACAGGCTCCTCTTGCCCAGCATCCCCTCCTGCTGCTGTCCTGTTCCCGAGTCCTGGCTCCTCTGCCGTACCATTGGCTTGGTGCTCGGCTTCATACGCTGGCTGTACTTCCGCGCCAAGTGGAAGACTTTGCTTTGGCTCGCGTCGCTGCCGTCGTCGTCCCCTCCGGCTCCGGCTTCGTTCTTCAGAGGCTGGATCTCCATCTCCTCCGCCCTCAGCTGGATCACCCTGGGGACCGGAGCCCTGAGCACTCTGCCCTCTACCTCCCTGAGAGGGGGGCGCAGCAGACAGTCGGTCAAGCTGGCCGAGCGACCCAGGACCACTGCGCGGCCCGGATCTCTGAAGGGCGACGGCGAGAAGGACTCCTCGGTGATGGTACTGAGGTCTGACTCCTCCAGAATCATCAAAGGTTCCGGGCTGTCGGGTTCCGGCGTCGTTCTCAACGAGAGGGGCGATTTCCTGGACGCGCTCGGGCTGGCCACTCGGATTCGGTGGGCGTCCCTGCGCCTCGGGGTGGCTCTGCCGTCCTCCTGCGGCCGGTTGGTGGTCTCCTTCTCCATCTGTTGCCAGACCTTGATCATCTCTGAGGACGGTAGGAATTCGTCTTCTGAGACGGACGCGTTCCTCGGGAACGGGCACTTGGTTTGGTCCCTGAAGGAGTCGAGAGACATGTCGCTCCCATGTTCCGACGTGTCTGAGGCTTTGCGGCTACAAAACTCAACAAGAGTCTCCGACGCGGATGTCAACCGCTCCCTGCTTTCAGAGTTAAGACTTTGCAGAACATCTGGAGTCACAGAGACAGAGGACGAACCCTTCTTTTCAGTTCCCTCATTGGGGTTGTTGCTGTTGAGTTTGGTCACCGAACTGCGCACAAAACCGGTGGGAATGTACGACAGGCTCTCCCTTCGCTTGATATTGAAGCCGCCATCTACGTACTCGGCGTTCTCATAGTAGCACTTGATCTTGTCGATGAGCAGCTGGTCTCTCTTTGACAGGGTCGAGTCCCTCCGTCGGAAGCTGTTGTCGAACGCTCCATCAGGCAGCAGGGCCACGTCCGCGGGAAGGAACACCTCGTGTGCCATGGGGTCGCATGGGGTTTCCTCGGAGCCGCAGTGGTTGTTGTTGTTGACCCATTGCTGTTGTTGTTGTTGTTGTTGTTGTTGTCCCCACTCGTGGTTGTTGTCCCCTCCTCCACCCAGGCTGAGCGTGCTGCCGGTGCGGCTGGGGACGCGACTGGGGGCGCGGGGGGAGGGGCAGCCCTGCGAGCGGACGTCTTCCATGGTGGTGCTGCTGCTGCGTCGGGTGCTGCTGACAAAGTGCTCGGCTATGCTGCTGGCCTGGTCCAGCACGGAGGACGGCAGGATGCTGGCCTCAGCTTCGGCCGATTGCTCTTCTTCTTCTTCTTCGTCCTCCTCTTCGTCCACCCCTGCCTCCTCTTCTGACGAGGGTCCAGAGCTGTCTTCCTGCTTTGATACCACTGGCTCTTTGACTGGCTTTGAATCGGTGGGTTCGCTGCTGCTGGTGTCCGTCGTGTGGTGAGGAACGTCCTGGGCACTCTCGCTGTTGTCCGGTAGCTTGGGTGGTGACACTGGCAGGAAAGAAGGCTCACGTGCTGGGTTTTCAGGTACACTTGAGGGGACACACGAGTTCTCAGGTTTCAGAACAACCTCCGTTGCCTACAAATGAAAACACAGGGACAAAAATGAGCAATCATCAATGGTGCACTGTGCAGGATGATGGCCAGAGTGGGTATTTCAACTATGCTGCTCGTTATAACTGTGCTGTTTACTACTAAATTTGATCTTTGACATGAATATTTACTAAATAATTAACTAATATTTACAATTGTGGAAAATCGTGGACCATGGAGAAGATCCCCCTTTTTATGTATGAAAAGTGTGTTTTTTCCAGTTATATGGAATATGGTGATGTTAAGTATTTGTTAAAAAGGTAACATTTGGGAATAGCCAGCATGAATTCTAGAAATGAACTGCTAAAAATATTACACGGTGCACATTTAAAGCCCACATGGGAGACCCTCGTTGTCATTGTGACACATTGCATGTACCGTATGGCTCACCCGTGCAAGGGGGCAGGCCCCAAACAGCGCCCCAAGGGAGCAGTGGAGCAAGCCAGTACCATACTCAGGGTACCTCAGTCATGGAGGAGGCTGGGGGAGAGGACTGTTTAATTAACTCCCCCCAACATGGTAGGTCGGTAGTCGACCCGGCAACCTTTGGGCTACAAGTCTAACTGCCCTTGAACTACCCATGACTGCCCGTGAAGTTAGTAATGGAGGATGCTGGGAGATAGCACTGGTTAATTACTCCTCAGGGGATGGCTCGGGAGTTGAAACAACAACCCTTGTGCTACCAGCCTGACAGACACTCTAACCGTTCACCCATGACTGTATGACTAAAGTTGATCTCAAGTCAACGTTCCATATCATTTGGGAAAATCTGGGGTGCATTTCTGGAAAGCGTAGTTGTTAGCAGTTAGCAACTTCGGTAGTTGCCAATGGGAAATTGCATTGCAACTAACAAAGTAGCTAACATAGTTAGCAACTTCGCTTTCCAGAAATGCATCCCTGGCTGGGAAGAAATACTGTGAAAACACTCCCGAGTTCCTTCATGCTGCATACTTGGGATTCAGGCTACGCAGACGTGAAGTGCCACAACACATGCATGACTAATTTCTCTCAAGCTGCTGTGCTGTGGACACAAGAGGCAGTGAGGTCATCACGTCTGTTTAGTCAGATTGGTTCCTGTTTGCCTAATGGCTGAAAATGGAACCACATTATCTATCTAAGCAAATGGGTTCCAAACGAACAGTAGGGCAACACGCTTTTGTTTACTTCAAAATGGAATATATTTAGAATTTTATTACCCAGCTATTTTTGCAGACACGTGCATTCTTCAGAGAGAGGGAGTTAGCAGTTTGCAGTCCCTTTCAATGCATTAAATTCATTCAAATTGAAGTTTACATGTACACGACTATGAATAATAAAGCATTGCCGAAGCATAGACAAAATGGAAAATAAATAAATAAACAAAAAAAAAACAAATAAATACAAATAATTCCATCCACCCTTCCACTAAAGCATCATAGAGTTCAGCAAAGAGTTCAGTCCTTTTCACCCACAAAACCTGTATTTTATTACGGTATGATCTCATTAAAGATTAGTAGCGACTGAACTTTTTTGTACGCTTATTTTCATTATCATGTGCTAATCTTGCATCTAGAACTATGTGTAGGCAGCCATTTTGACCGGGACTCCCTGGCAGAAGAGGCGCTTTATCCAAAAATTTGTTCAATTCTAACATTATTCATCGAAGTCTTCAAAAGTCTGGCAGCAGCCCTGTAGACTAATAGACCGTCTCTGCTTTATCTCAATTGGACCAGTGGTGTAGTCTACGTTGAACGCGGGTATACGGAATATACCCACTTCTAAATTTCAGGGATTTCAGTATAACCCCTTAAAATTGATTGATCCATTGTTTTGAATAGCACAAATATATACAATATGCCCACTTCAAAAAATGCTCAAATATACAGTATACCCACCATAAAAAGTAGACTACACCACTGAGTTGGACAATCCTAAATATAAATAAATAAACAAATCAAAATAAGATGTGCAGAAAAGACTCTACAGTACCTCTTCAGGAGTGGAGGCTTCCTCTGTCACCTCTTTCTCTTCCTCCTCCTGACCCTCCAACTGGCCGTTTTCAACTTTGACCTCCTCATCATCATCCTAAAGGTGACAAACACAGGAGTGCATCAGACAGACAGACAGACAGCCAGCCAATGAGACGTATCACACACAAACGCACGGGTACACACACACACACACAAATGCAGAAACGTACAGCATACAACACAGACATGCTATTTTAGTACATTATCTTGTGAGATCACTGCAAACACAAACTCAGACTCAAACTCAGACTCAAACACGGCATGACAAGGAGTAGATCATTACAGAGTCTGGGTATCCACAGCATTTCCATCGCATCTGTTCTGCTACGACGAGCAACTCAGCAAATCTTTTAGCAGGCATTCCCAGCAGCAGCAGGTGGGTAAGTGTCATGGCAACAACAATTCTAGCGTGGAAATGGAATGCAGTGATGGAATTGGAATTTCCACACCAAAATGTGATTAGGCTTGATTGAAAAAAATGCCACAACATTCTCATCATCGTCAATGACCCATACAGCTAGCAGACATTCAAGTCATGATGTTACAACAGTTTAACTTTCCCGGCCAAGTGTGTGTGTGTGTGTGTGTGTGGGCCTGTGTGTGTGTGTCTGTGTGTGTCTGTCTGAGTGTGTGTGTGTGTGTGTGTGTGTGTGTGTGTGTGTGTGTGTGTGTGTGTGTGTGTGTGTGTGTGTGTGTGTGTGTCTGTATGTCTGCCTGTCTGTGTATGTGTGTGTGTGTGTATGTGTGTGTATGTGTGAGTCTGTGTGTGTCTGTTTCTACATGCAAACAACAAACAGCTCAGAGACACAATGAGTAAATATTTCCAGGTCTAACATGACATGTCAGTCGGCACACCGTGCAAGCCTTTAGAGCGTTAGCCATCTTCGGGCATCGAGTGAGTCCATGCTGCAGTTAGTGGTAGGCAGGTAAGCGAGAGGAGATATTCATGCGCCATGCTCTGATCAATCATTCAAAAAACATCAACATGTGCAAGGCAAGTACTGCAGGTCAACTATGGCATGCCGTCTTTTGGAAGAGTTAGTGAGTTCAGTGAAGAGTTCTGCAACTACTACAGCATATCGAGCAAGAGTGGAGGGAAAAAAATGTTTAGAGGGGAGAAAATTGTTAAGAAGCGTCACACAATAAAAGGGATGCAAAAAAAACGAACGTGCCGAGAAAAAAAAACAACAAAGGAGAAAACAAAAAAAAACCAAA